>NW_021604612.1:2073804-2096848 GCF_004785775.1 Grammomys surdaster
ACACACACACACACGCATGTACAACATGCACACATGCACACACTCACACATACACACTCGTACACACATACACACATACACACCTGGGCATATACAACATGTACACACTCACACATACACACACACACACACACACACAACGCGCACACATTCACACATGAGTGCACAAACAATGTAGATGTGCTCCCCCAGATGAAACGAGAGAGCATCGCGTGTCTAAAAACTGAGCACACGTTTTCCCCAGAGGCAGGACAGTGTGGCCCTTTGTCTTTGGGTGGCTCATCATGTGTTCGTGGAGAACTGTCTGCATATTTAATGACACTTAACGAACACAATGTTTGAATATATTAGCACATGTGACAGAGCCCCAGTTACTAAATGCCTCGTTGCTACTTTATAACTAGACAGAATCCTGGAAAGTTAGAAATCTGAGCTCCACACACAGGCCGTGGAGCGTGGCACCCAGTAAAGGTCTGCTTCCACCTGGTGAAAATAATGGTGGCGAAAGTGGGGTCCGGTTAGAAAAACACGTGCTTAGGTCACGTCTCGAATCCCACTCAGAGAAGCAGCTGTAGCTGGATTAAAGGTCTGTGTGCTTTGGATCGTGGCTAAGGGGTCCTTAGTGAGGGCTGTGAACACCTTGGATCAGGACACATTATTTTATTTTACTCTTTTCAATGCTGGGGGTGGAGCCCCCAGGGCCTTAACGTGGAATTATACTCCAGGCCCAGATAGCAAATGTTTCCTGTGTCTGTTTCCCTGAGCGGGGATATGAACCCGAAGCCCTGACCTCACAGGAGCCCTGAGTTTCCAATCCACTTCCATAGCCGGATGCTCCCTGGGGGATCGGTCAGCCACATCGACCTTCCTCCCAGCATGCACCTGGGCCATCACCACACATCAGCTTTGCTGACTGGCATTCAGGCAGAAGTTATATGTGGAGGAAAACCTGTGTTACCCGTGTGTCTGTGGGACCCATCTTAACAGCAGGGGGTCCTTGGGGTACTCGAGGCGTTGTGCCCAGATATTTATTTACCCAAGCCAAGCCAGTGAGGACAGAAAGCTTCCATTGGAATCTTCCAAACCCAATGGCTTCCACCGCATCTTCCACCATGAAAGTGTCTGGGAAGGAAAAGGGGGAGGAGAGGGATCAACAGCATATCTTGTATTTGTCATAGTGTGGCATCTGGGGTGGTCCCCAGATGGGCTAGTTAACTGTAGCATGCGCTGCCATGAGAACTAACATCATAACTATGACACATCATCATCCTCACCACCATCACCATCATCAGTATCAGCATCGCTGTTGCCCTTCTCAGCCAAGCGTTCACTGATGCAACTGTCATGGATTGTGATGTCACTGGACCTCCTGAAGTTCCAGCCTCCACTTCCGTGTCACCCTTCGGTACTCTGAGCCATCCCAACCGCCCCTTCTCAAGAACTTTCTACGACCATTACCGAGGCCTGCAACCCAAGGCCGATCTATGCCTGGACCGCCGGGCTTTCTCACCATCAGTGGGATTGGCAAACTCCTTGGGAACAGCTGCTCCATCATCCAGCTCCACGGCTTCTAGGCCCACTCGGACCCCCTCGATCTGAACGTCATGTTCCCCGGAAGCCGCGTCATCCTCTGACCGAGCGCTCTCTCCTGTCCGGCGGAATTTCACCACCCTGGAGACAGAAACAGATGTGATCGGGATGGCCAGGGTGTGCTCCCGATGGCCTGGCTGCAGGACTTCCCCACCTGAGGCAGGTAATGGGCTTTTCTCACCGTCCGGAGCTCTGGGCGGGTAGACCTGGCATTGACGTTGAATTTGGTTGGTGGGGGGTGGGGTGTTGGGGTTCTGATCAGTTGACAGTTGGACAGTTGGGCTCTGCACAGAACTGGGAGCCGGGATTCTCATGTGCACGGCTGTGCCTTTGTTCTAGGCCTGGGTTCTGTTGTGACACAGGGTCACCCATTGCCTTACGGTTCCCAGAATGCATCGGTTGGCCGTTTCCTAGTGGTGGGGACGTCAGAGTGCGTATTTACACAGACAGACCGTGACGAGGTCACCTATCCTCGAGAGTCAACTGCCTTATGTGTCTCAGAGGGTCGCCTCGAGGTGTGTCTTGGCACAGTGTGGGGCCACTTGTTTGGGTCTTTAACCCCTGTCTGTGACACGGGTAAGGACTGGGTCACACCTAGAGCATCTGCAGGGAAGTCGCTCTGTTTGGGCTCAGCATTGATCTAAAGGGACCCAAAACTTTAAATTAGGAGAATTCACACTAAAACCCATGTGCCCAGGTCTCTCGACCGTGATGGGAACATAACTGTGTCCTGACCTTACTGTCCTTTTCTCTAAAATGGCCTCCAGCTCTTGACTCCATGTTCCTGGGCTTCTCCTCACTCCCCACTTTGCCTATTCGTCCGGCCATGAAGGCGTTTGAGACTCCACAGAACTCCACGCTGTGCCCACTCACTCCTCAAACTATGTATCTTCCCTGTCTCCCTCCCTCCTGCCCGCCCTTCCTCCCTCCGTTCTTATAAAGACAGGGTCTCACTATGTAGCCCGGGCTGGACTTGAACTTCAGATCCCACCCCCACCTCAGCCTCTATGCACATCACAGCTGTGCCTCAACCACCCCTGGTCCAGACTAGGCTATCTCTTGTCTCTCTAGGGGGGAGATGTGGCTTCTCTGAGAAGCTGTTTCTTCATCTGAAGCTCAGAGCTTCAGTCCTCCCCTTACAGCCTCTGCTGTCAGCTGGCCCAGGTCAGAGGTCACAGCACCAATAGTCCTGAGCTCGACCTCCCAGCTCGGGGGAGAGAGCCGTGCAGAGTGAGAGGCTCATGCCTGTGACTGAAAAATCACAAACAGCAGAGGGGCCAACTGAGCGACTGAAGAGCAAATGGACCTGTGGTTTAAAGAGGCAGACGGTGTGGGCAAGCTCAGAACAAACATGATGGTGATTTATTGTTGTTATTATTATTGCTATTAATACAGTCTCATGTAGCCCAGGCTGGCCCTGAATTCGTCATACATCTGAGGACAACCCTGAACTTCAGATTTCCTAACCTCTACCTTCTGAGCTCTGGGGTGTTCTGCATGTGACATAATGCTCTATCTATGCTGAGACTCAAACCCAGGGGTCTCACACGTTAGGCGAGTGCTCTCCCAACTGACTGTCTTGTGGTGTCCAAGTCTTCAGCTCTCAGCTCTGAGACGCACCGTGGTCAGGCACGGACTGTGTTTTCTTTTAGAAGTGGAAGGAAGTTGTCCCGCTTGGGAAGCCTCTGAATGCACACATGCCGGATTACAAGGACGTGAGGACAGCCAGAATCTGCATCCTTAGCTACGCTGTGCTGGAAGGGGCACCAAGGGCAGGGTGGGGTGGCTAAATTGAAGCCTGCGTCTAACAGTTCTGTCTCCGGCATTCCGTGGATAGTGTGGGACCAGCGTGCTTTGCAAAGCCTGGCTGGCATTTTCTGCCTGCTCGGTTTGCATGGCCAACCTGTGAGGTTGCCGATATCATCATTTTACAGATAAGAACAGTGAGGCCCTGAAGTCATGTGACATCCCCATGGACACACAACTCCAGAGGCAGGGAACCAGGGTTCTAGCCCGGATCTGTGTGGTTCAAAGTCTCCTGTTCCAGGCACATTAGAAGCCTGGCTCTCCACACCCCCTACCCAGGTCGGCCATGGACTCCATCCAAACCTGTGTGGAAAATTCTTTGTGCAGAACTATTTCAAGCGTATAAAATATGCAGAAATCACCTTTCTCCTTTCCACTCAATATTTCTTGAGGGCCGAGCCATGAGATACCGCCAGTCCTGGGGGGGGGGGCAGTCATTCAGTTGATGCTGCGGACTTGTCCCCCCCCATTCACAGGCGACTCTTCCTTGGTCATACATGCCTTGGTATTCAGTTTAACCCCTGAGAAAGGGGCCTGTCACTGCTCCCCACCCCTGAGACTGTTTATATCATGACGTGTGGGCTGTGGTGACTTTTCCGGAACAACCAGAGCGCAGATTCTTTATTCTTTTCCCCACTCTGTTTGTTTTTGATGTAAGATGAGCCTGTATCGTGACCCTGGCCACCCTAACAGGGTTAAGTGTCCCGTTCAGCAGCATATAAAGAGTACTTGCAGCCGACGCCCCCATCTCTGGACCTGGTTCATCTTTTTTGTTGTTGTTGTTTTTCGAGACAGGGTTTCTCTGTGTAGTCCTGACTGTCCTGGAACTCACTCTGTAGACCAGGCTGGCCTCGAACTCAGAAATCCACCTGCCTCTGTCTCCCAAGTGCTGGGATTAAAGGCATGTGCCACCGCTGCCCGGCCTGGTTCATCTCAAATTCTGTCCCCTTGAGCCCCGACTCCCCATCACCTAACAGATGTCATTCTCTGTCTCTGCAAATCTGAGTGCCCAAGAGAGGAAGTGAACCAGTAAGATGATAGTCCTGCTTTTTTTCAGTCCTTAGAATCGAATCCAGGGCCTTGTACATAAGAGGCAAATATTGGATCACTGACATACACCTATCTCTCTTATTACTTTTGAAATTGTCAGTCTCACTAAGATACCCAGGCTAGCCCTAAACTCACTCGATAGCCAAGGCTAGCCTTGAGTTTGTGATCCTCCTGCCTCAGCTTCCCGAATGGCTAAGAACTGGCCTGAACGAACCATTCCCAAGCCCAGCTCCCCACTCCTTTGTAAAGGCTGAATAATATTCCATTGTATGGACATACTGCAGTTTGTCTGTTCACCATTCGCCAGGTGACAGAGACTTAGGCTGCTTCCCATCTTTTGTTCATTGTGGAGAAAGCTGCAACAAACACAGCCTTACAGATTTCTAAGTCCTTGATTTTACCTCTTTGGGGCTAAATGTTTTGTCTTTGATGAGCTTGGAGTTGACTTTTGCAGGTAGTAGAAGTTTAGGGTTCACTCTGTTCCCGTCTGCCCTTTCTCCATTAGGCAGTTTATGGCCGTGTGGAGAGTCACTCAGTTCCAGGGCTTCCGCTGACTTCGTACTATGCTGAACTGTGTGTTGAGGCAAGTGTCACGCAGGTTTGACCCGCATAGTTTTGTAGCAACTATTTTTTAAAAATTATTTTTACAAACTAATTTTAATAATCAATACCCTTGAGGCGTCTATGGGTTTTGTGTTCTGGTGTCCTCTGTGTGAATTCTAAGATGAATTTTCTCATTTCTGGAAAGAATTCAAAGTGGATTTCTGGGGCCAGTGATTTACTGAGAAAGTGCCCTTCAGAGAACACCCACTGCAAACTGGGGACTGGGAGACAGCAAGAGAAGTGGTAGAAAGACTACACCAGGTCCCTAGGGAGGCTGCAGCATGGACAGTCCCCTACCCAGAGGCGTGGGGACCCACACACAGGCCAGTCTTTGGCTACAGCACCTCAGGTTCAAAGGCTGTAACTTCCAGACTAGAGAGTAAGCTTTGGCCATGGGTGGTCCTTTATGGAAGGGATCCTCTAAGTGACCAACACTGGAAACAGCTGGGCAGATGCTAGCCCAGAGAGCGATCTGCATCCCCTATAAATGAGGTGACCCTGAGGTGATACTCAAAAGCGAAGAGTTGTCAGTAGCACACCTTTGTCAGCACCAAGTCACACAGCTAGTGATAAATCAAAGCTTGCTGAAAGCCAGGAGCTGCACAAGGCCCCGCTGGTGTGTGCGTGCTCCTACACTGTGTGTGTGCACATGTATGCATGTGTGTGCATGTGTGTATCATGTGCTGTTTCTATGCACATGCATATGCATGTGCACGTGTGTGTGTGTGTATGTGTGCTTGCATGTGTGTGTGTCATGGGCACATGTTCATGAATGTGTACACATGCATATAGAAATAAGAGTTCCACATCATGTCTTTCTGTATTGTCTTCCACATTATTGCTTTTAATGTCTTTTTGAGATCTTAATTTATTTTTACTCTGTATATGCGGGTATTTCCCCTGCATGTATGCCACACACATGCAGTACCTGTAGCGACCAGAAGAGGGCACCGGTCTGTAACACATATGCAGTACCTGTAGAGGCCAAAAGAGGGCACCAGAGCTCTTGGAACTGGAGATACAGATGGTTGTGAGCCTCTATGTGGGTGCTGGGAACTGAACCTGGGTCCTCTGGAAGAGCAGCCAGTGCTCTAACCACCGAGCCACCTCTCCTACTCTTCCATCTTCTTTTCTGGCGATGATCTCTCCAGTGAATGTGGAGGTCACGGCTGACCAGTGTTCCAGGAGTTTATCTGCCCGACTCCACCTCCTGGTGCTAGGGTTACAGGTGTGCAGGATATAGGATGTGGGGGGGCAGGGGCTCAAACTCGGGTCCGCAGCTTGCACAGCAAGCACTTTACAGATTGAGCCATTCCCTCCCCCGCCCCCAGCCTCTGATAACCCTAATTTTTAGAAAAGTCAACTTCTGTTACCTTGACAAGCAACCTACGAGTCTGGTTCTCGTTCACTGATATGAATACAGAGCTGTGAGGGATGAGGGACTTGCCCTGGGCCACACAGCTTCCAGTCTGGCTTTCTTTGCAATGACAGCCCTTGGTTGGAGTCACTTGACCCCTGGTCAGTGTCACCCCAAGCATCTACAGGTAGTGAGGCCCGAGCTGAGCTGCTTTGAGTGGGCAGGTCACCCAGACACAGAGAGCCGTGCACTCTTCAGTCAGAATCCAAGCATACAGCTCGGTCCTGGGTGACCTCCCCAGTCCGTCACCATGATACAGGGGTCGCCAGAAATCTCAAGCTGTTTACAACATAAATGCCTAGGCGCCCAAAGGTCTCCCCTGTGGACTGAGAATTTTCATTTTGAAGTTCTTGAGAGCTTCTTGGAATCAGACAAGCGTTTCTGACATTTCTAGGACCCTTTACCATGAAGCAGGGTTGCCAGGGAGACGCAGAGCCAAAGAACCTCCAGTTCCCCTATGACCGAGCAGGTTGTCTCTGGCTCACCCTCTACCATAGAGGGCCAAGGACACAGGCCTCTGACCAGTGTCCCACCAGTCTGGAAGTTGGAGTGCCCCATGAGACTAGATAGCAGGTATCCGACGGGGACAGAGCAGAGAGAGTGTTTGTGGGAGAACTTGGGGAGGGGTGCTGATATACACCACAGAGGCCTTTGAAGTGAGAACCATACTGAAAACTGGTTTTCATGTATCCCGTCTCGCTGGGAGCATTTCTCAGTACCCATGGACCAAGTACACCGGTGATGGATGGCCAAGTTCAGAACACTGGTGGGTAGCGGGTAAACAGCAGGCTCTGAAAAGGCTTGAGTGTTTAGGAGCCAGTGTGCCCCTGGACAGCTGGCCTGAACAGGCTCCAGCCTGCCATGTCTGTGAACTAAGATGGCCCTCCAGTTACCAACACAGGCTACGGAGCACATGGGATCTCCCCACTGAGATGAAGAAGCCAGTCGAAGAGGACTTGAGAATCTGGCACACGGAGGCCATGTCCAGAGCTGGGATTATCCAGAGAGACAGAGGACAGGTTGCTGGTTGGTAGGAGCCAGGCAGTTGCCAAGCAACAGGGAGTGATTTCTAAGTGGGGACCAGGCTTCCATTTAGGGTGAGAGGGACAAAGCTTTGTGGGACCTCGAATGGCACTGAGTTTTACACTTTAAAATAGTTGAAACAATAGATTTTGAGTTATATTTATTATCCTGTACTAAACACAGTCCACCTAAACTCTCAACTCTTATACCATGTGGACATGGCTGGAGAATGTCTGTTCATTTATTTGACAAATATTTACTGACTGCACCAGCCTAAAGGGCACTTCTGGCTTTACAAAGGTGAAGGAGAAATTGGAGACCTGTCCAATCATAGTCGCTCTGCCCGAGGAGGGAACTCACATCACAGAGCTGATAACTGGCCTGGTGCAGGACTGCACCTGAAGTCCCAGCCATTTAGGAGGTAGCAGGGCAACCAGGTAGAACAGTGAGACCCCATCTCAAAACCAAAACAAATTCACCCCCACTCCTCGTGTCCATCTGTGTATGTGTATATGTTCATGTGTGTGCATGTGCGTACATACGCGTATATATGTTTGTTGTGTGCTATAGTATTCACAGAAAATCAAAATGCAATTTGTCGGAGGTGGGTCCGGTTTCATTTCTGTTGCTGTGATAAAAAACAAAACCCTGACCAAAGCATCTCAGGAGAGAAGGGGGGGTTTATTTCAGATCACAGTTCCAGGCTATGGTCCAGAATTTGGGGGAGTCCAGGAAGGAACTCCAGACAGCTAGTGCATACCGTACCCACAGTCAGGAGCAGACAGAGGTAAATGCATGCACACTCCATTGCTCCTCTCTTACACAGCTCAGGTTCCCCTGCCTAGGGAATGGTGCCACTCACAGTGGGCATGGTCTTCACACACTAATTAACATGACAGCCCCCCACAAACATGCCAACCCCGCGTAAACAACCGTCATTAAGACTCTTCCCACCGGGAGACTCTTCCCGCCGGGTGGTGGTGGCCTTTAATCCCAGCACTTGGGAGGCAGAGGCAGGCGGATTTCTGAGTTCGAGAGTTCGAGGCCAGCCTGGTCTACAGAGTGAGTTCCAGGACAGCCAGGGCTACACAGAGAAACCCTGTCTCGAAGAAAAAAAAAAAAAAAAGACTCTTCCCTAGTGACAATGAGTTGTGTCAAGTTCACAATTCCAGCTGACCACCACAGGGAGGGGAGAAGAAACCTTTTAAATAAATTTGCATTTGCACTTATTAATCCGTTTACTTTAGAGATAAAGGGAAGATCAGCAGACCACCCCTGAATCTGTATTTTAGGGTGTCATAAATCCTTGCACATCCTATCATTAGGGCCGTCAGTGACTCCCTACCTCTGTGAGTAACAACACTGAAGGGTGAAACTTTGGGGGACTATAGCCACATAGAGTCATTCTGTTGACAGTTCACCATAGGAATCTATACATGTGCAAACAATGGTTGCTATGACGACTGTGATATGGGCCGACAAGGCTCGTCACATGTCAGGCCCAGGGTTGTGTGAGTTATTTAACCCTCTTTTTCACAGAGGGAGACACACTCAGAGCTGGCAGCTCACCCCAAGTCACACAGGAAGTGACTGGCCTAGGTTTCAGTTTGGCCTTCATCCGAATTTCTACTCCCAGACATGTCTCTTCTGGGATAGCATGCTGTTGGCTTCGTACCTTGTATTTGTTTAAAATTAGAAACGTTCTTCAGGAGGGAAGGGGTTTTTGTATGTGTGGGTGTCCACTTAAGAATATGTGTCGTGGGCTGCAGAGCTGGCTCAGTGGGTAAGAGCACTTGTTCTTGCAAAGGACCCGGGGTTCAATGCCCAGAACTTACACGGAGGCTCACCACTTCCTTAGGAACCGGACATGCATGTGGCAAACAGACTAGTCAAAGGTAGAACAACCCAAGTGCATGCTGTGCCGGGCGGTGGTGGCGCACACCTTTAATCCCAGCACTTGGGAGGCAGAGGCAGGTGGATCTCTGAGTTCGAGAGTTCGAGGCTAGCCTGGTCTACAGAGTGAGTTCCAGGACAGCCAGGGCTACACAGAGAAACCCTGTGTCAAAAAAAAAACAAAAAACAAAAACCAAGTGCATGCTGGTAGTGGATAGATAAACTGTGGCACATCCATACAATGGGATATTAGATTTTGTTTGTTTGGTTTTTGTTTTTTTTATTTTGTTTTTTTGAGACAAGATTTCTCTGTGTAGCCCTGGCTGTCCTGCAACTCAATCTGTAGACCAGGCTGGCTTCAAACTTAGTGATCTACCTGCCTCTGCCTCCTGAGTGCTGGGATTAAAGGTGTGCACCCCTGCCGCTGCTACCACCACCGCCCTGCTCCATACAGCTTAGAACAATCTTAGAAGCATCACGCTAGGAGAATATGGTAGACATAGGGCAAGCACTTCATGATTCTATTTTTATGAGGGCATCCAGGACAGGCCACTTCAGAGGTAAAATGCAGAGCAGTGGTTGGCAGGGACAGAAATGAGAAAGGGTGGTTTTGTCATTTGTTTTTCTGTTTGCTCTTTTGTTTTGTCTTTGAGAGCAAAGGTTCTTTAAGTAACTCAGGCTGGCTTTGAACTCACTGTGCTCCTGCCTCAGGCTCCTGCCGCCTGGCACTACAGGTATGTGTCACCTGTAGCTCAAGGACCAGTGTTTAATGGGTAAAGAGTATCAGATGAAGAGAGACGCAAAGCTTTGGGGAAGAATGTGGTATTGGCTGCCTGTTATCTAGGGTACTTACTGCCACTGGGTACTCAAAGATGCCGAAACAGTTTTATGTATGTTTTCCTACTATAGACACACCCTCCCGTTTTGCACACTTCCTCTCAGTAGACATGCATCCTGTGCCTTCTCACAAGCGGTCTGCACTGGCCAGTGGGGCTTTCTTGTTGGTCGTGTGAGAACAAATCTCTTGAGACCTGACCCGGAGACTCAGACTTCACTGTGGTCCTGAGCCAGGCTTCCTGCCTCCCCTAGTTGCCTGCAGAACCTAGGTTGAGCTGCACTTCGGTGCTCTGTCTCCTGCCTAGGGGTAGCTGGGTCATGGGTTCAAGCCCCCAGCACCCCCTAAAAAGAGAATGTCAGGTCTTGGCCCCACCCTATAGAATCAACATTTGCAGTTTAACAAGGTTTGCCCTGATGTGGAGGGGAATGGTACCTCCTGAGTGTTTTCCCTTTATTCCTTTGTTTTGTTTTGTTTCTGAGACAGGGTTTCTCTGTGTAGCCCTGGCTGTCCTGGAACTCACTCTGTAGACCAGGCTGGCCTCAAACTCAGAAATCTGCCTGTCTCTGCCTCCCAAGTGCTGGGATTAAAGGCATGTGCAACCACCGCCCGGCTGTTTTCCCTTTAGACTCATATGTTTTGGGCATTTTTAACTGGGACGTCAGATTGCTTCTGTCCCGTGTACTTCCTGAGCGCCAGGTCAGGTCAGCTTTGTGCTGTGCATGCTCGTGGCAAAGCTGTGCGTGTTCGTGGATGAGTTTGTCCGTGAATTGGGGGCAATGGGCTGGCGGGACCAATGTGAGCGTGCACAGGCCCCCTGGGTGGGAATGACCCTGCCCTGTAGGCTCTGTTCCCAGTTCCTCCCTTTGAGAAGAGACTTTGCTCATTGTCTTTGGGCAGATATGACAGAGAGAGAGTCCTTAGACATTAAGTTGGATGAAGTCAGCTAGGTTATATTTCAAATCTGTCGGGCTCCAAAAAAAAAAAAAATGTTTATAGACTATGCGAGCCAGAGTTTCCTGAGCATGGGGATGTAAAAGAGAATCAAAGAGAATGATGGCATTTAAACACCATATATATAAAATAATTTACCAAAATAGCCAGAGGCTTTTTTTTTTGGTCTAAGTTTGTTACTTAAGGAAAAAGGGAAGAGCTTGAGGAAACAGCTATTCAGTGTGGTCTGTCTGTCTGTCTTATGAGGAACCTTAAGTGAGGGTCCTCGGACTCTGGAGGTGCTCGGTTAAGAGTCTGTCTCTTCATCTGAGCCTCTGGCCCTCACTCCTTGACTAGAGATGGGAAGAATGAAGCTCCAGTCGCTTCATGATCATTACAGGGTAGCATTTAGGGTCCTGCACAGAGAGGTCCACCTCAGAAGAGAGTCCTCAGTGCCACCACGGACTGCCTTGGCTTTCATTCTCCCTAACCATGACATCCAGGAGCTGTGTGACCCTGGGCAGGTCGCTTTACCACCCTGAGTCGGTTTCATGGCTTTATGTGGAGATGATAGTTACTGCCTCTCAGAGTTGCCATGGAGACTGAAGCTACCACCATGGAGACAGTGTCTTGAAAAGACCGGTGATTTCAGGGAGTGTTGGGCCAGGGCTGGTGGTGTGCTCAGTGCTGGTTACAGAGTGGAACAAAGTTCACATGGCTTGCACCCCTGTGGTAATGAAGTTACTGAAATCCCTTCTCCCACAAGGGGACTATACGCTCACAGCACTGCAGGACACAGGGATACCTCAGAGGTGGCCTTCCGAGAAGTGCATGCTGGGCAGATAGGAGGGGGGGCTGCATTTAAGATCTTAAGCCCACATTTTAAAAAGCCAGGTGTGGCTGGGCGGTGGTGGTGCATGCCTTTAATCCCAGCACTTGGGAGGCAGAGGCAGGCGGATTTCTGAGTTCGAGGCCAGCCTTGTCTACAGAGTGAGTTCCAGGACAGCCAGGACTACACAGAGAAACCTTGTCTCAAAAAACCAAACCAAACCAAACAAAACAAAACAAAAAGCGCCAGGTGTGGGGGCACACACTTGTAATCCTGGCTCTGGAGAGTCAGAGTCAGGCAAATTCCAGGGTGCAACAAGCAGTTTAACCTACTCTGCAAGTTCTTGGCCAATGAGAGACTCCGTCTCAAAGAAAAGGCGAAGACATCTGAGGCACAGTAGCCATGTTGTCTCCGATCCACACACGCATGTACAAACACGCAAGCACCACAGGCGTGTCATCACTTAGGGATAGACAGGTCAGGAGACCCATTGAGGGGATGCATTCTACTTGCAGAAGTGGAGATCCTGGGGGAGCAGGTGGGTGACAGACTGACAGCCAGAGTAGGGAGGTGACTAGAGACAGGAGGGCTCAGGACCCAGTGCCAGCTGAGCTTTTGCTCTCTGAGGATGTGTCCCCTCAGGTGGCTTCAGCCTGAGATGCCCCCTTCCCATACAGCTCCTGTTTGGAGTGGGGTTTGCTCCAGCTGCTTTTCTCAAGAGGCTGAGGGACCTTGAGCATGGGTTTCCAGCCCCCATGGCAGGTCCGCATGGCTCCCTCTGATCCGTCTATTTCGTGGACTCTGTGATGCTGACACACCTTTGTCACCAGGAGCTGAACTGCCTCAGCATCCCTTCCTCAGCAAGGTGGCCTGGCAGCCTCAGAGAGCAAATCAAAGATTTGTTAAGATGTCATGTTGGCCGGGCAGTAATGGCGCACGCCTTTAATCCCAGCACTTCGGAGGCAGCTGGGAATGGACCGCTCTCTTCAGTAACTGAGGTTCTAACGTGAGAGAGGAAACCCTGATTGATCTGCACCCAGAGAACAGAGAACGACTCGGGTGTCTGAGGAGGGAGGCTGGCTGCAGGTCTGAGGGAGGAGGCGGTGGATGCTACGGATGCCTCCTAGACAGACAGGGCCACATGACTAGGTCAAGGGTCACTTAAATGTGCATGCTGTGCCACAGTGGGCCAGAGACACGCTTGCACACAACAGACTGACTCACACGGGGTTCCGTTTGATTGACAGGTGAAGGGAGGTATAGAGGGGCAACAGTGACTGTACCAAGATCTTATACACTGTGTGCACTGGGACCTCACAC
This sequence comes from Grammomys surdaster, assembly GCF_004785775.1. Lineage (NCBI taxonomy): Eukaryota > Metazoa > Chordata > Mammalia > Rodentia > Muridae > Grammomys > Grammomys surdaster. The sequence continues at coordinate 2,087,104 of NW_021604612.1, forward strand.
ACTGTGTGCACCAGGACCTTACACACTGTGTGCACTGGGACCTCACACACTGTCTGTACCAGGACCTTACACATTGTCTGCACTGGGACCTTACACACTGTGTGCACCAGGACCTTAGGCAGTTCTCAGCACACAGGGCCATCCTGGTCTACAGAGTGAGCTATAGGACAGCTCAGGCTACACAGAGACACCCTGACTCAAAAAACCATAAAATAGAAATCATTTATTTCTCTCTCTCCCTCTGTCTCTCTCTCTCTCTGTGTGCGTGTGTGTGCACGCACGCGTGTTTGTGTGTGTGTGTGTTGGATCTCCTAGGGCTGTAGTTACAGCCTCACAGCCTGGGAACTGGGCACTGAGCTTGTCTGAGTTAACTCTTTAACCTTTCCAGCCCTATGACATTCTTAAAAGACAGCCTGACCTCAAACTCATGATCCCCCTGCCTCAGCTTCCCAAATGCTGGGCTTACAGATATGCAGCACCATGCTAGACTCCAGCACGCCTGCTCTTAGCCCATGGAGAGTCGCTCAATCACTGGCTCTGCCTCTCGATCCAGCCCAGAAGCTCAGCTCCCCAGCAGGGCTGCTTGGTTCAGTAAAATAGCGAGAATGTCCGCAGAAGACAGAAACTCACTGTCGATGTTGGATGCTACGCCCTCTCGGGCCCCTTCCACTCCTGAGTTCTAAGTTTGTCACTCGTGGAACTTTTAGTTTTCTGTGGGTTTTACTTGTGGTTTCTTGTCACCCCGAGTCACCTGAGGAGCACTGATCTTATATCTGAAAAACAGGTGACTAACTTATAATTGTTATCATTATCTTCCTTACTGCGACACGCCTGAGAAAAGCAGCTTAGGGAAGGACCATTTATTCTGACTCATGATCTGAGGGGACATAGTCTGTGATAGCTGGGGAGAGGTATGATGGCAGGAGCTTGCCCTCCTGGACTGGGCAGAGTAGAAAACGGGTCAGAAGCAGAGTCAACCCCTAACCACAAGGCCCACCCCAGGTGACTCAGTTCCTCCAGTCAGGCCTCAACTCCTAAAAGCTCCAGTGTCTCTTAAAGCACACCAGGACTTGGAGACCACAGGCTTCAACATGAGCCTGGCCCTGCAGCGTGAGCTCCCCTTGCCGTCCTGGTCTTCCAGGGTTCCGAGTGGAACTTTCCACCAAGCTTTGCTTGTGTATTCTACGGCTCACCTAGCCCAGAACTCCAAAGTCTTCCACATTCCTACCACAAGCCAGTTCTGAAGCCTGGGAACCCTCCAGTCAGGCCGAGCACAGCAGTGAGTCACTTCTGGGAGCTAGTCTCCTGTGTCAGTGACGTTTCTCATGGCAGTGATGAAACAGGCAGAGGAACCAACTTAGGGGAGGAAGGACTTAGTTTGGCTCATGGTCTGAGGGCATACTGCCTGTCACTGTGCCAGGGAGAGCTCATTCACACCTGGAGGGATCAGGAAGGGCAGAGAAGATCAGCAGCAGGGCCAGGCTATAAACACCAAGGCCAACCCCACAGTGACCCACATCCTTCCGCTAAGCCCCACACCCGGAAGGTACCACAGAATCCCAAACCCAAGCCGTCATCAGGAGAGCAAATGTTCAGATGAATGAGCCAGTCGGGACATTTCACATCCAAACCAAATGATCACAGAGGGTGGGCATCCTTGAGACCCATATCATGTTTTCCGTACTCCTTCGTGAGAGCCCAATCCAGGAAGCACGGGGCCCTCAAGCTGGGTCTCCTCCCTGTCCCCACCTCACAGATGCTGAAGCTGAGGCCTGGGAGGAGCTACACCTGCCCAGCAGTCCTACAAAGTCAGCAGGAAAGTTAGGTTTGAACCTAGGGTTTCTTGAACATGATGCCCAGCAACAGCTCCCAGCTGGGTCATCAGTGGAGACGGGGGTCGGGGGGGGAGAAGGCAGGACAGGACGGACAGCCTGGGCTACAGCTTTGAAGGCGTTCACTGTAGCAAGTTTTTGTTTACTTACTTGACCCAGCTCTCATTTGTGTAGCCCTGGCTGACCCGAAACTCACAGAGACCCGGAACTCACAGAGATCCTCCTGCCTCTGCCTCCCAATTCCTAGGATTAAAGGCATGCGCCACTACACCCAGCAAGAAGTTTTTCTTCTTGTGTCTACACAATGATCATGCAACAAAGACTCTCTCATTGTCAGACTGAGTTCTTGCCCCATTGGCTCTCAGAATCGCTTGCTAAGGGTGCACGGGGTGTGGGGAGTGGGCAGTAAGGGTAGATGCCTGGGGCAGTGGGGGCTGATGTCGGGGCTGCTGAGGAAGCAGGTATGAGGGATTTGGAGGGATGGAAGTCAGGGGTGGGGTTCCAGGCGAGATTGGAAGGTGTTCTGGAGGCAGTGACTAGGTAACTTGTTGTCTAAGGGGATGCCCTCCTGGGGACATGGACAATGTTGGGACACAGTTTCAAGTATCATAATTGAAGCTGAGAGGTGTATGTTGGGTGTGGGGCAGGTTGTGGTATTTTGCGGGTGGAGACATGGCTATATACCCAATTATGATATCAGGTCTAAAATGTCAATCGTGTCAAGAAATGTTCCTGTTACAGCTCAGGCAGTGTCCCTGTAAGGCCCGTGGTAAAGACTTGCCGGCCTCTGAGGTGGTGGGCCAGTGGGAGGAAGCAAGGTCATTCATTGGAGATAGACCCTTCAAGGGTTCCAGGGTCCCAGCCACCTTCCGCTCTCTCTCTCTCTCTCTCTCTCTCTCTCTCTCTCTCTCTCTCTCTCTCTCCTTCCTTGATTCACGGAGGTGAGAGGCCTTCTCTGTCACACAGCCCTGCTGCCAGGATATGTTTGTCACCATACTACACTCACAAGACAATGGAGACAGCCAGCCATGGGCTATCCCAAGGCAAAGGAACCAATTGGTCATGGGCTATCTCAAGGCAATAGAGCCTACTAGCCATGAGCTATTCCAAGGCAATGAAACTAATTGGTCATGGGCCATCTCAAGGCAATAGAGCCAACTAGCTATTGTCTATCCCAAGACAGTGAAGCTAATTGGCCAGGGGCTATCCCAAGGCAATGGAGCCAACTAGCCATGGGTTAAGACCTCTGCAGCCATAAGCCAACCATCTCTCCTACTTTTTTGGGTTGTTTTCTTAGGTAATTTTGTTGGAATTATGGAAATCTTTTTAACCTGTCTGGATTAAGGAGTGAAAGAAAGCATAGAAGTGGTACATGCCTTTAGTCCCAGCACTCGGGAGGCAGAGGCAGGCAGATCTCTATGAGTTCAAGGTCAGCCTGGTCTACAGAGTGAGTTTCAGGGCAGCCAGGGCTACACAGAGAAACCCTGTCTCGAGAAAGCAAAAACCAACCAACCAAACTAACAAAAGCGAAAGAGAAACAGCTAACAATAACACAAGGATGCTCACATAATGGGAAATGCGCCAGGTCCACCCAACTAGAGAGATTACAACCAGGGGCCAGCACGGTGGGTAAAGGTGCTGGCTTCCAAGCTTGCTGACAGAACCAGCAGGCACTGTTTTAAGTGAAATAAACTAGGCCTAAAAAGGCCAAGAGACACAGGGTCTCAGCAGCCTGTCGAATCTGAAAGTGAACTTGGAAAATTCCCAAGAACATACCACTGGTTACCAAAGGCTGGGAGAAGGGAAGGGTTGAGGGGGTGTCTCTTAAGGGAAATAAATTCAAAGGAGCTTGAAAGATGATTAAAAATAGACTTTTGAGTGTAATCACCATAAAAAATATAGTAGAAAAAAAAGAGAAAGCAAATGAAGTACTGTGAACAGGTTGAACTAGGTCCCTGTGCTACTTACTATGTATCGGTTTCGAGAGTGTGTTGGAGAGAGTGTTGCTCAAGGATATGGACATCTTTAAAGATAGTTATCCTGTCAGTAAGTGAATGTCCTCGACTTAGTCAAAGGAGATGGGGCAAACAGAAGAGCCAGGGCAAGGAAAGAAATCTGGGCCAGTGAGATGGCTTAGTGGGTAAAAGGAGCTTGCGGCCAAGCCTGGTGCCCTGAGTTCTATCCCCTCGGCCCCATAGGGTGGAAGGCAGGAACTAACTCCCAAAAGTAGTTCTGTGGCCTCCACATGCTGGGCACACATATGTGTGTGCATATATACCATATGTAAAATAAATAATTTTTAATAAAAGTATTTTTAATAAAGTATTAAATAAACTTAAATAATTCAAATATTTACTATTTAATAAATATCTTAATTATTTATGAAATGATTGAATAATTATTTTAATAAAATAATAATTTTAAAAAGGAATACGTGAGATAAATAGATAAGTAAGGAGTCTGTGTCTGGTTTCCCTGGGTGGGGGGAGGGGGCTGGAGTCTCAGCAGTTCTGTGTAACCATGTTTATCCCAATTGGCAGGAAAAATAGTTCAGCCAACGGATGGATCTTTCTGGTTTTCTTTTTTTCCTCATCATAAAGCTTTCTTAATCCTTTGGCCTGCATACACTGGTCTACAGCGGAGCCCAGTAATCCAGTGTGGGGTGGAATCTACAGCCCTGCCCCCACTCTTAGAAAGCTTCCGTGTTCCCCTCCTTGTGAACCTTTCTCTGGAAAGACACTGGCCCTGGAGCGAGGGCTGGGAGTGGCCCAGGATGCAGCACAGGCTGAGCAAGGTTAAGGCCCCGGGTTCAATTCCAGCAGCAAAATAAATGAGTCCGAATACTGGAAGGTAAGGGCCGGCAAGATGGCCCGTCATCCATGCAGCTTCACAAAGCAATTGTGACGCGTGAAGACACGCCCCTTTCTCTTTACATCCCATCTTCAGCGCATGCCACAACCTGGACCGGAGTACTTTTCCCTTTGCAGGCTGAATAGTATTCCAGTTACACAGATATACCACACTCTATTAATGCGTTGATGGATACGGGCTGTCTCCATGGTTTGGCACTTGGGTATGCAAACGCCTCCTCGAGACTATGTATCCATTTCTTTGGGGGTACACGGTCATCTCAGTATCTATGGGAACAGGTTCCAGAGCCTTCCATGGAAATCATAGTCTGTGGCTACTCATTATGAAATGTTTGCACATGACCTCAGACATCCTCCTGTGTGATCCATAGATTACTTACAGTCCCTGTCCCTGGGTCAGCATCACAAACTGTGTGTTGCTGAGACAACAGAACCAGCCTACAACTCATGATCTCTGGAAGAATAGGCAGTGCTCTTAACCGCTGAGCCATCTCACCAGCCCTAGATCCTTATTCTTGAGGTTCTGAGGCCCCACTGCACCTTTTCGCGGTATCCAAGCCACTTCCGGTTCCAAGAAGCACTGGACGGAATTGTGACCTGTCCAGGGTCTCACTGCCTGTGCCTTCTGGTTTGGGTTTTGTCTGTTGAGGGCTTTTGGTCCCCAACCAAAAGTGACAGAGGACTGATGTTGTTCTCGGGAGTGTACACAGAAGCCACAGGAAGCTTCTGAGCAGGTGGACAGCAGGAGCCAACATCTAACAGTCCCTCTGGGGATGGAGGGAGGGCGCAGCCATTCCCAACGCCCCCAAGTCCTCTGTGGGTCCCCACGCATGTGCGCATGCGCACATCCTCACCCATAGGCACACACATACATGGAAACTTTTTTGAAAACAGAATCTAAAACAAAAGCCCTTCAGCTGCTGTGACACGGCTGTCAGAGGCAAGGGCTTGAGCGTGGAGACCAGCAAGCCGAATCCTGCTGAGAACAGATGGGACGAGCCTGTGGGATCCGGCGACTGGAGAGAGATGTGGGCTGGAGCGCCACTGACACTGAGGCATGCAAGCAGCGAGATTTCCTGAAGATTAAAAGCGTGCAAGAGAGGAGAGAGGAGAGTCAAAGCTGACCTCAACAGTCTGGCGCACACGTTAGGGAGGCGTGGCCATCATGGGGACCCACCGAGTTCAAGTTCATGGGCTGGAGCAAGGCTTGGTGGCAAAGGTCACTTTCTGATCTCGGGGTCCCTTCCCAACTCTGTGTTGTCGAGAGGATCACAACCTCTGGGACCCCCAGTTCTTGCGGTTCCAAAGTCCTTTTCTGACCTCTGCTCAACACATATAAAACACACGAAACTCATGCAGGCACATACACGCATATACATACATTTAAGAATACATAAATATTTTTAAATAAAGAGTTCAATTTTGGGACTGGAGGGATGGCTCAGCGGTTAAGAGCACTGCCTACTCTTCCGGAGATCATGAGTTCAAATCCCAGCAACCACATGGTGGCTCACAACCATCTGTAATGAGATCTGATGCTCTCTTATGGGATGTCCGAAGAGAGCAGTGGTGAATACATAAAATAAGTAAATAAATCTCAAAGACAAACAAACAAACAAACAAAAAGAGTTCCAGTTTGGACACAGACTGTCAGTGTTGCAGGCAGGCATTCCTGCATTCCTGCATTCCTGCATTCCTGCAAAGGAGATGGTAGCTGCTGCTTGCTTTATTTCCTGACCAAAATGAGATTCGGCGACCCAAACCAAAGCAGAGAAGGACAAGAAATGCCAGGAGCATTTGTCAGAGCCCCCCACTGCCCAGTGTCTTCCCCTGCTCCTACAACAGGTCAGCCATTCAGGGGCAAGCAGGCTCCCAGTTTCTCAGATGAACATCTAGCCTTGCGAAGATGAAGACAAAGGCCAAAAACCACTCTGGAGGCTAAGTGTCAGAGGCAGGATTTGAACCCAGCACTGCCCAATTCGGATCTCCCATTTTATCTTGCTTAGTGAGGCGAGAAGGAGTGAGAGAAGGATGCACTAAGGTGTCAGTCTCACGCTCCATCATGAAGACAGGAAATGGAACAAGAGAGAGGTGGTTAGTGGAGCATGGAGACCTCACAGCATCCTTTAAGGCCCCGAGTGCCCTGGCCCTGTGGTCTTTTGCGAGACACACCATGCTCTTCCCACTCAGGGCCTTTCCTCACAAAGTCCCTCTTTCTAGAATGCTCCACACAGGTATTGTTTCTGAACGGTTCCTACCCACACCTGAAACCTCTCTTTGATCTCACTGCTGTCGAGAATCAGAATCCTCAAACGGCTCTGGGCTGTACAAGCATTTGAAACAGCTGTCACAGCTATGAATGTGACATACTCGATGCCTACCTCTTCTTCCAGACCAGTGCTGCACAGCAGAACCTGGCAGACCAGAGCAGTTACAGGAATTATCTACACATGTGCCCTATGCCATGGTAGCCCCTAGCTACAGGTAGCTATCGAAATATGGTGTGCATCTTAAAACAAAGGGCAGATTTTGTGTATTTATTTACACTATGTGTTTGTTTCAACCCGCTTTAACTATCAACTGGACACAGCCTGAGAGGAAGGCCTCGGTTGAGAAGTTGCCTAGATCAAGTTAGCCTGTGTGCCTTTCTGTGGGGAAACCATCTCAATTGTTAATTGATGTAGGAAGGTCCAGCCCACTGTGGGCGGTGACACCATTCCCTAGGCAGGCAGTTCTGAACCGCATCAGAAAGCCAGCTGGGTATACAAGCCTGCAACAGCAACCTGCATGGTTCCTGCTGTACTTTGGTTGTGCAGTGATTTCCCTGGGTGAAAGTAATTCTGCACGGACAACAAATGGGCTGCTTCTAGTTCCTGCCCTGACTTCCTTTGGGGATGGACGACGATATGGAACTGAGGTCACAAAACCCTTTTCCTCCTAGGCCCCCCGAAGCACCTTTCTGTAATGCAGGATGTCTTATTACAGCTGCAGAAATGTAGGTAGAACAATATCATACTATGTAAATGATTTCACATGTAAATTATACTAAGCATGTGTGGCCAGAGGCTACCATACTGTGACCGCAAGACTGCAGCTCCTTCATGGCATGGACCATTTTATCTTAACTATCCATCCAATCCTTTAAACCAAGGATAATATCAAAGTTAAATTATTGAGTATCCAGGCTCGGTGGCACACACTTTTGATCCCAGCACTCGGGAGACAGAGGTAGGCAGATCTCTGAGCTTTGGGACAATGTGGTCTACACAGTGAGTTCCAGGACAAGACAGAGTCGTCTGAGGGCCGGGCATATAGATCAAGGTAGAACTCTTATTTGGCATGCATGAGGCCATGGGCTCGATCATCTCTGAAAAGAAAAATCTCACAAGCCTGCCTCACACAATAAGGAAAAGTGTCACACAAACTTGCGGCTGCTTCATACCCCACATGCGTGTTGCCTTGCAGACAGCAGGTCAACAAGAGCTGTCTATGGTCTCAACTGGGCCATCCCAGAGCTGTGCGACAGGGCCACCAGGTTCACCAGAGGACTGCTTTCTTTGCCACACTCACCCTGCTCCCCTCCCTGGCCCTACAATCTGCTTAGAGGCTTATGGTCTATTAGCATCCAACCTCCCGCAGGACTACGTCTGTTCCAGAGTCCACTCCTGCCAGCACTCTGGATATTTTCTCTCAGGAAATCTGTTGCCTGCAATCTGCATAAAATATATGCAGGGTATGGTCTGAGAAACAGCTAAGTCGTGATGTGTAACCCACTCAGATTCATAAGGCTGTCTGTTTTCTTTTTAGCTTCCTCGTTTCTTATAAACGGGAGGTCAGGGCATTTACAGGCTAATTCTGACTTCAGTCAAAGGTAGCTGGGGGCTTTCTTTTTTTTTTTTTTTTTTTTTTTTGGTTTTTTTCGAGACAGGGTTTCTCCGTGTAGTTCTGGCTGTCCTGGAACTCACTCTGTAGACCAGGCTGGCCTCGAACTCAGAAATTCGCCTGCCTCTGCCTCCCAAGTGCTGGGATTAAAGGCGTGCGCCACCACCGCCCGGCGGGGGCTTTCTTTTTAAGAGGATGTTTTGGTTTTGATTTCGTTTATACATATGTGTGCCTGTATGAGACCTGTGTGCAGGTCCCCTCAGAGGACACAAGGGGGTGTCAAATGTCCTGGAACTGGAGTTAACGGTGTTTGTGAGTTGCCCAACATGGGTGCTGGGGACCAAACTGGGTGCCCTGGAAGAGTAACAAGGGTTCTTGACAGTGGAACTGTCTCTCCAGACCCTGGCTAGGGCTTTTAAGGCAGCCATTTCTGGGAATTCAGTAACAAGAATCTACATAGTTATCCTTTGTAAATGTCTCAGGCTGATGACAATAGGAAAGGGATACTTTGTATCACTTCATATTGTCAAGCACTCGGAGCGCATCTCCTTTAGCTTCCATGATAAACATAGGAACCAAGTATTATGACAGCCATGTTTTCAGGAATAGAGCCCAAGTACCTAAGTGTGCTAACCACATACTTAGCTGCTATCCACGTGACCACTCCGTCTCTGTCTCTTCATAGCTAGGGAAACTGAGTCTTAGAACGGTTAATTGACTTGAGGTCAAGATTTGAACCCAAGTCTGCCTGGCTCAGAGCCGATATTCTCTGACAGTAAGCCACTTAATCTCTCCGATAGACAGTACATCTTCTTCTAGTTATAAAACATTGAGAGAATCAGGGGGGCAGGGTCCAGGCAAGGTTTCTCTTTGTATACTCATGGCTATCCTGGAACATGCTCTGTAGAGCTGGCTTTGAATTCACAGAGATCTTCCTGCCTCTGCCTCCCTAGTACTGAAACTAATGGTGTGCACCACCACGGTAGATGGTGATGGTGGTGATGATGATGAAGAAGAAGAAGATGATGATGAAGATGATAAAGAAGAAGATGATGATGATGAAGAAGATGATGATGAAGATGATGAAGAAGAAGATGATGAAGATGATGAAGATGAAGAAGAAGAAGAAGAAGAAGAAGAAGAAGAAGAAGAAGAAGAAGA
>NW_021604612.1:2096858-2098740 GCF_004785775.1 Grammomys surdaster
GAAGAAGAAGAAGAAGAAGAAGAAGAAGAAGAAGAAGAAGAAGAAGAAGAAGAAGAAGAGGAATGTTTTTGAGACAGGATGTGGCTCAGCCTGACCTAGAACCTGTACTAATTCAGACTTAGTCCTCCAAGTTCTGGGGTTACAGGACAGGCCTGCATCTTTCAACCTAGCTTCAATTAATTATATATATAAGTTTCCCTATTCTCAGCCGGACAGTGGCGGCACACGCCTTTAATCTCAGCACTTGGGAGGCAGAGGCAGAGGCAGAGGCAGGGGGATTTCTGAGTTTGAGGCCAGCCTGGTCTACAGAGTGAGTTCCAGGACAGCCAGGGCTACACAGAGAAACCCTGTCTTAAATAAATAAATAAATAAATAAATAAATTTCCCTATTCTCATTATTTTTTTTTCTGTATATTTAGTACCAGGGATGGGACCCAAGGCCCTGTGCATGGCAGGCGAGTGCTCACTCAGAGTATGAAGGAGCCATACTCCAGCTCCTCATTTTCAGTCTTTTTTAGTTATGGAAAGAATTAGTATGTAAGGGGCTGGAGAGATGGCTCAGTGGTTAAGAGCACTGACTGCACTTCCAGAGGTCCTGAGTTCAAATCCCAGCAACCACATGGTGGCTCACAACCATCTGTAATGAGATCTGATGCCCTCTTCTGGTGTGTCTGAAGACAGCTACAGTGTATTCATATATAACTAATAAATAAATCTTTAAAAAAAAAAGAATTAGTATGTAATATCATACCTATATTCTAGAAAGCTAAAGGCACATATGTCCTTTGCCAAGTTCACATGGTCTGATGGTGTGTGAAAGTTCATTCCACTAAAAGCTGACATTCCAATACATGCTCTCTTCCGAGCATCTTATTCTGAGCAACATTGTTTCCTTTTGTGGATCATGACTTTATTCCTGGGTAATCGTTTGACTTTGTGAACATAGTGTTTGAGCTCAGGGATGGTGGCATGATTTCCTTGAGGGGGTCTCTGTTCTGACATTTATATTTTTGCTCTGGGCTATTAGAAGCGGGTACCCTTTAGCACTGTGAAATACAGCTGTTATTAGTCAGGAGTATTTATGGATCTATTAACAAGCTTAGAAGTACAATTTTAATTACTGAAGACTGTGTAATGAAAAATAATTTTACCCGAATTGAGAAGTAAATCCGACAACCCCCACAAACACTCAGAGCCTCAGAGAGCCAGGCCAGTCACACTAAAAGTCACTTGGGAGAATTCCTTAGTAGCTTGAGGTTTGGGGAGTGAGGGGAGCACACCATTTTTAAAGTCACACATGCTAACAATACCCAGTCCTTCCCAACAGACCCAAGTGGAATTGACTTCCACCTGCCAGTTAAAAATTAAAACAGGAATCCTGGAAATATTCTTCATACTGACCCCCGTTCAGACTCTTGGAATTTGCTTTCACAAAACACCATTGCTATCGGCAGGGACACTATCTTTAAATCCCCCTGAGGGCCTCTGTCTTCTCTACCGCCTCTCTGTGATTCCCCCACAAGGTTCTCGCAGAGTGAACTGGGTATCCCCAGAAAAATTCCTGACCTCAAAGGAATGCATTCCTGGTGTGTCCAAGCAGAAGCTTACTCCAGCTAGCTTCTCCCCCGAAACCTTTCATTCAGAAGATGAGAGTCTCCTGCCAGGACTCTCAGCCTTCTCATTCACATGTTTCACAAACAGCCTCTCCTCTAGGAAGGCACCCGTGCTGTTTAGAAAGCAGTTTGCAACCTCACAACATTCCTTTCCGAAAGACCTTTTAAGCGGGGGTAAAAAAAAAAAAAAAAAAAAATCAGGAATTGCACAGTATTAGAGACAGAGAGAGAGAGAGAGAGAGAGAGAGAGAGAGAGAGAGAGAGAGAGA
>NW_021604612.1:2098750-2110930 GCF_004785775.1 Grammomys surdaster
GAGAGAGAGAGAGAGAGAGAGAGAGAGAGAGAGAGAGAGAGAGAGAGGAAAGGGACAGATGTCAACCCTCATCAATTCAGCCCACATTTCCAAACAGCATCCAACGCTTTCTCACAGCATAGACCTCAAACCCCCTTCTGGGCTGAGAGCGGATTTTCAAGGAAAAACACAGAAACTAAGGATTCCCACAAGGTCCTGACAGATCTTGGAGTGGGGGGGGGGGTAGGGAATGAATCAAAATCAGAAGCTGGGCTGGGAAAATGGCTTGTCTCCTCCAGGCCCAATTCTTCCATCTGTAACAGCATTTTCCAATTCAAGAGGCCGTGCGGGGATGCACCCCTGCAGGCTTTGCTCTCCTAAAGGGCGCCCTGCCGGCCTCCCTTCGCCCCCGCGGTACTCACGGCAACTGCCTGAGCTGGAACAGGTCCTCCTCCATGTCCGCGCTGCGCCAGGGCGAGCCTGGGCATGACCCTTACATGGTGGAGCAGGGCCGGCGCTCCGGCTTTCAGCACCGGGATGCTGGACAGCTCCGCCGCTTCCTCGCTGGGCAGCCGCTGGGGGAGGGAGCCCTGCCCGGGAGACAAAGCCTGCCGCTGCCACCGCCGGAGACCGACAGGAGTGGGCGGAGGACGAGGGGAGGGCTGCGCGGTGGAGGGGGCGGGGCGAACCCTGCTGCTCCCAGGAGCCCACGGTCCTCCGATTGGGGTGTCTGCGGGGCACCCCGATCGGCCCGAAGAAGCCTCCCTCGCTGAATAGTTGTAGGAATTGATTAATGTCGGTACGACGTTCCGGAAGCTTAAGCTAGAACGGAGTATGGATTTTTGGAAATGTACTCCATGTATTACACTGCTGCGTGCTGAACACCTACTGGGTGCCAGGCACAGTAGCACACCGACGACGGCAGAACAGTTTGAAAAGATCGTTATCACAGAGCTGAGGGCCCGATGAAAAGGACCTAGGAAAGAATCCTGTTGGGTACCGAAGGCCAGAAGGCGGAAGGGTAACTCTGTTATTCAGCCAGCATTGTGATCTTTGCGGTCTGACTGGAGAATCAGAGGTGAACAGCAACGTCCCTGCCTTGACGTCCTTCCTTTTGAATTCAGGGTCTCCTCCCTCCCCATTTCCACCCGATTTAGAACTTGAGCTCCTTGAATTTTCTCAGATGCATCCCAAGTGCCCAGAGGCGTGTGCCTGGCACACAGAGCATGCTTAGTGACCATCCATCATGACTGGGTGTGGTGGTACAAGGAAGGGTGAAGCAGGAGGGCCGTGAGTTCAGAGCCAGCCTGGGTTACAGCAAGCTCTAAGCCAGACGGGTACATATCATCTCAAAAAGGTTAAACATGCCAGGCGGCGGTGGTGCACAACTTGGAACCCAGCGCTTAGATGAATCTCTGTGGGTTCTAGGCCAGCTAGGGCTACAGAGTAAGATGCTATTGAGAGAGAGAGAGAGAGAGAGAGAGAGAGAGAGAGAGAGAGAGAGAGAGAGATTGATTCTCAATTCAAGTTACCCATAATCACTTGACTTCATCCAAGACCTCCCAGGAGCCTTCTGGGCGTGGGCCTGCTGTGCTGTCTGGACATTTAAATAGTTCCTCAGAAGCCTAGAGTGGAAACTCCTGGTTCTAGTGTAAACAAATGGAGAAAAGAGAAAAATGTTCACCTACCAAAATGGCGGCTCCCATGCTTCCCACATTCGAAAGCCATGACTGGCTGGAAAAATCACAGAGACAGAAAGAAGAGAGAAATGTTATTTTCTAATTTTGTATAACTTCTGTGTATGTGTGCGTATACACGTGTTCATGTGTGTTGGGGGGGCAGGTACCTCTAGAAGCCAGGAGAAGGTATTTGATTCCCTGGACCTTGAGTTTCAGACCCCTGATGCAGGCCCTCTGGAAGAGCAGCAAGTGTTCTTAGTTGCTTAGCCATCTCTGCAGCCTCTACTACCCCACTATCTTTAAATATATGTACATATATATATATACAGATATATATGTACACACATATATGTGTCTGTATATATTTGTGTATATATGTATATATATACTTATGTGTACATACATGTATTTACGTATGTGTATATATGTCTGTGTATGTATATATACATATATACATATACATTTATGTGGGCATGTATGTATGGCTCTTTGACCGCACATATGTATGTGTACCGCATGCATATGCTTACAGAGGCCAGAAGAGGGCGTTAGATCCCCTAGAACTGAAGATACAGGAGGTTGTGAGCCACCACGTGGGTGCTGGGGACCAAACTCAGGTCCTCTGAAAAAGCAGCCAGTGCTCTCAACCATCTCTCCAGTCCCCTGTTTTTGTTTTTGTTTTTTTTGGTTTGGTTTTTCGAGACAGGGTTTCTCTGTGTAGCCCTGGCTGTCCTGGAACTCACTCTGTAGACCAGGCTAGCCTCGAAGTCAGAAATCCACCTGCCTCTGCCTCCCCAGTGCTGGGATTAAAGGCGTGCGCCACCACTGCCCAGCCATCCAGTCCCCTGTCAAAGTAACTATTATTTACCTGAAATGATTGTTGTCCCAGAGGCTTACTGCCTCTAGCTGCTAACCTAGGCCGAGTGCTGGAAGCTTCTAGCCTCCATTCAATCTAATCTAGGCCTAGAATGGTTTCAGCCTCTGAGACTTGCCGCTGAATAAACTCACCCTTTCTAGCTCTTCCTGAACTCTAGCTGGGTGGGTCAACTCAGCTGTTCTGGGTCAAACTCCTCTCCAAACTGATTCAATCTGGCTTCTCTTGGTTTCTCCTGGATCACTGTGCTTGGCCTCATACTAACTTTGGAAGAGATTTTTTTTTTCTAATCTTCTGGCTCCTTCTCATTCTCTGGCTCATTCTGTCTTCACCTGTGCCTAGTTTGTTCTCTCTCTGCAACCTGTCTCTGTAAGACAGCCTCTTCTCCCTTTTCTCGGAGCTGCTCTCTCATAAGCAGCCTCTCTTTCCTCTCTCTTCTTGTGAGAGTTGGGCAGATCCTATTCTGTTAGATCTTTCTCTGATTCGTCACTTTATCTGCCACTCAATTAGACTTCATTTTCTTTTTTTTTTTTTTTAAACTATTTATTTATTATATGTAAGTACACTGTAGCTGTCTTCAGACACCCCAGAAGAGGGCATCAGATATCATTGCAGATGGTTGTGAGCCACCATGTGGTTGCTGGGATTTGAACTCATGACCTCTGGAAGAGCAGTCAGTGCTCTTAACCACTGAGCCATCTCACCAGCCCTAGACTTCATTTTCAAACATGTCTGCTTCCTTTCACAAACTAACTCTATTGGTTGGGTTTAAAAGTGTGTACTAAGAGCACGTCTGCATTCCAGAAAGAGGGACTAAAGGTGTGTGCTAAGGCTGAGCCATACCGCAACTAGAGAAAGGTTTAGCCAGTAAACAACACAAGCCCAGGGTTCACAGTGTCATCAAATATCCTGCAACAGTCCTCTCCCTACAACCATCTCATTCTTTTAGATTTTTGGTGTTAACAAAGTGAAAAGCGAATTGGTAGGTAGTACAGGGACACCAATCTGAGAGCCCCAGAAGATCAGACAGACAGACAGACAGACAGCACATATTCAAGAACCATGAGTCAGTCCTGTGGTCCTCACCCTTAGTAGACTGAGGCAGAAGGTTACCTATGAGTTTGAGGCCAGCTATGTCTACAGAGTGAGACCTCGTCTAAAAAGCATAAAAGCTAAGGGCTGAGAGCTGGCTCCATGGTTAAGAGCACTTGCTGCTCTTCCAGAGGACCTGAGTTCAGTTCCCGACAACCACTTCAGGCGGCTCACAACTGCCTATAACTCCAGTTCTAAAGGTGAGGGGACCTTGGCAGCATGGTTCTGAGCCACAGTTGAGTGGTTCAGGAGGTACACTCTGTCCTCAAGGCATCCAGTGCTGGGCTGGGTCTGGGTCTGGGGCTCTGCTGGCAGAGAGGCTTGCCTGGTATGCATGAAGTTCTGGATTTCATCCCCAGCACTGAATAACACTGGTTATGGTGGTGTGTGCCTATAATCCTAGCAGCCAGGAAGATCAGGAATCCAAGTTGTCCTCGAGTTTAAGCCCCTATCTCAAAAAAAACTCATATCCACATATATGGTATCATATATATGGCGCGATATGGAAATACTTGTTAGTAGCATCTTGTCAATCATGGATTCAAATGCTGTTGAGTTACCATATAACCCTATGATAATTATCTTGGCTGACTGGAAACAACCGGAAGAGTCTCAGTAGGAACTGTCTACATCAGCTTGCCCTGTGTGTCTTTATTTTTTGGTTATTTGAGACAGTGATTCTCTGAGCAGCCCTGGCTCTCCTGGGACTCCTTCTGTAGACCAGGCTGGTTTCAAGCTTAGAGATCCACCTGCCTCTCCCTCCCAAACTTAGAGATCCACCTGCCTCTGCCTCCCAAGTGCAGAGATTAAAGGCGTGCACCCCTATGTTTCTTAATTAACTTCATTGATTTGGAAGACCAAGCCCACTTTGTGTGTCCCCATTCTGTAGGCAGTGGGACCTGAACTGTGGAAGAGTAGAAAAATCAACCTGACCACTAATCAAGCAAGGAAGTCTGCATGCATTCTTCTTCTTCTTCTTCTTCTTCTTCTTCTTCTTCTTCTTCTTCTTCTTCTTCTTCTTCTTCTTCTTCTTCTTTTTCTCCTTCTCCTCCTCCTTCTCCTCCTCCTTCTTCTTCTCTTTCTCCTTCTCCTTCTTCTTTTCTTCTTCTTCTCCTTCTTGTTCTTCTTCTCAATCTATTATCTTCACTCTGCTCTTGACTGTTGATGTAGTGTGACTCACTCATCAAGTTCCTACCACTGTGTCTTCCCTACAACAATAGGCTATAACCAGGAACTGTGAGCTAAAAGAAACCCTTTGTTTCCTCAGTTGATTTGCTCCGATACTTTATCCCAGCAGCAGAACTGAAACCCGGACAGATTTCCATTGTCCTCCTGTGCGTATTCTCAATGTGACCAAAAGCAAGAACCAGAGCAGATACCTGTGCATCAATGCCTAAAAGCAACACTGTTCACAGAAACTGAGAAGTGGAGCCCAGCTGGGACAGTGCACATCTAAAAGGTGTGAAGCCCTGGGTTCCATTCCCGGTACCGCATAAAAGTGGCCTTAGCAGTGCACACCTGATACCCCAGTATTCGGGAGGTGGAGGCAGGAGGATCAGAATACCGAGATCGTCAAACTGTGGCCATCAACAAAGAAGAAGTCCGATAGGAACTACATACACTTCAGATCCACCCTGAAAACATTATGCTAAATGAAAAAAGCCACACCCAAGGGCCAGAGGCTATCAAATTTACACAGTACAGATGACTGAATCCATAAAGATAGAAGATAAAAAAGACACCGTGGAGAGAAAGAAATGGAAAGTCCCTGTTTAAAACATGTGGTTCCTGACTGGGGCATTTAAAAGTTCTACAGAGAATGGCAGTACGTTGCTGAACTTTGTACTGATAAATTGAGCCAGTGAGAGGGTTCAGCAGGTAATGGTGCTTGCTGCCAATCATGATAACCTGGGTTTGAACACACGTGGTGGAAGGAGAAACAAAATTCCACAAGTGGTCTTCTGACCTCCAATGCAAATCATGACACATGCCTCCCAAATAAATAAATGTAATAGTTTTTAAATTGGCTAAAGATCGTAAGATTGTTCCGTTGCTGTGGGAAATACAGAAATGTCTAAAAAATAAAAAAAAAAGAACTAGCATATAAACCTATAATCTCATTACTTGATATATATCTGGAAGGACTGAAAATAAGATCAGAAAGAGATGGGTTATGTGCCCAAGTTTATTGCCAAGAAGTGGGGACAACCTGAGTGTCCACTGAGAAGTGGACAGGAGAGAGAAGCTAGTACTACAGTGGAATATTACTTTCCTATGAAAAAGACTTTACGCCCAGTGAATTAAGCCAAACACCAAAGAACTCCGAGCGACTCCTCTCCTGAGAGTACTGCAGACAGCCAACTTCAATCTCATAGGATCAGAAATAGAACGGAAGTTACTAGAACGGAAGACAGGAAGGGGGAGGTACCCAACACACACAGTTCAGCTTTGAGAGGAGAAACGGTATAAAGATCTATCGCACGGCAATGTGCCCACGCAAGACAGGAATCCAAAAATTCTTACACTTTTATTTAGTATATGTATGACAGAGGGAGATTTGTAGCTGATAAATATCTAGTTTGTTTCCGTTTCCATGTTTTGATGCTTTAAAGAGTGATTCCAAGAGCATTTGTGTGGGACTGTGTAGGACTTCGTATGAACCTAATAGAACAGATGTCTAAGACGTTGCATTTTAATTTATTGCATGTGTGTGTCCGTGCACTGTGTGTGCATGTGTATATATATAATATATATATATATGTATGTGCATGCAAGTGTATGTGCATATGTTTGCATGTCTCTGTATGTATATGTGTGTGTGCTTGAGTATGTGTGCGCGTGTATATGTGTATATTATACACGTGTGCATGTGAATGCATGCATATATGTGTATACGTGTATATGTGCATGTTACGTGTAGTATCCTTGTGTGTATATGTGTGCTACGTGTGTGTGCATGTGTGTGCATATGCGTGTGTGTGTGTGCATGTGTGTTTGTGTGTGTTGTGCATAGGAAGGTCCTTACAACTTTGGTTCGCTTCTACTGTATGGTCCTGGGGACTGAACTCAGGGTGTGAGAATTGGGAGCAGGTGCTTTTACCTTCAGAGCCATCTCGCTAGCCCCACATTCTAAAAAGCCAAAGATAGAACCATCTATTTTAAAAAATTTTTTCCAGTTTAATAACAGCCTTTCCACACGAACACATGAACCAAGCTCTGTCCTGAAGGCGGAGCCTCTGTGTTTGTGAACGAAGCCTGAGCAAATGCGAAGGCTCACAGCTTCCGAAGCGGTGCCCGGCCCCCGGAAGCCCCCCTTAGCAACGAATCAGGCTGCGGTTGCTAAGGGAAAAGGAACGGGGAAGAGGGCGTCCGTGCACTATTGCAGTCCGGTGTGACTAATTTCCGGTCCGTCCTCCTGGATTTCCCCCGCCGAAGCGGGGTCGCCACCGCCGGTTCCTCCACTTTGCGAGCCTGGCACACTGGGCTCTTCATTACGCTGCAGCGGGCGGGGGGCGGCGGCTGGTGGCGGCGGCGGCAGCGGCCGCGATGCTGAGTTCCCGGGCGCAGGCGGCGAGGACGGCGGCCGACAAGGCCCTCCAGCGCTTCCTGCGCACCGGGGCGGCCGTCAGGTGAGCGGGTGGGGGGTGGCGGCCGCGGGGCCTCCAGGCCTGCGCCGACCCGGCCGAGGCGGAGGCCGCGGCCCAGCGTCGCCTCCTCGTCCCTGCAGTGGCCGCGGCCTGCGAGGCCCCGCAGCCTTTCGCGGTGACCCCAGACCCGGGCTCCAGGCCCACAGTCTCCCCAGGCCTGAACACCGCCCCCAGTTTGTCGTATGCCCGTCTCCCACCTCTGCCCTGCTGTGAATACTCAGTTCTGCATCCCAAACCGCGCTGGCTCCCAAGCTATCCAAGCCCCTCCGCTGGGAAGCTGCCCAGTCTGTGACAACTGCAGGCTCTTCGTTCCTGCTAGGACCCCCGCCTGCACCCCAGCCCGTTTATCTTCCCAAGGCCTGGGGCCACACCCCCATTGCTCACCCAGACTGCTGGGACCTGTTGCTTGGGTTGGCTTCCTTGGATACCGGGGCAGATCTAATAGCGTCTTATCCAGCTTGGAAGCCCCCCACTCCCCGTGTTTATCCTGTCCAGCGCTCTTATTTTACCAGGTGGGAAATAAAGGCTTGAATAGGCCTTGTGGCCTAACAGTTGATTTGAGAGCAGGGCTGGCCAGCTTAGTCCCACCACCAGGCTCGTGTACTCTCTTCACGATACCATTCTGTAGAAGAACTAGTCAATCGACACCGTGCCTCGGTTTCCCTCGTTGAGTGTATGCCGGGCAGGTGTGGTGTAACTGGCTCCTTTCTCCAGCTGACCGCTTTTTAAGGCAAGGTCTGTGAACTCATCCTGGAAGAACAAAGATGATTTGAAATTCGCGATTAGCTGTGACATCGGAGAATGCTGGCCGTTGTCTTGACGATTGCTGTTGTCACTAGTGACCCTTTTCTGGGAGTGTTTATTGAGCTGAGATCCATATTCGTGCAGTCGGCGTTAGGAGGATAGATCTTAGTGGTGGAGCACTTATCTGTCCTGCATAAGGTCCTAGGTTCAGTCCCTGGTACTGGGGGAGGGGATCAACTTCATATAGTCCAAGCATTAGGTAAGAATGTATTAAACACATGTCCACGTGCAACATGTATGTGGGTACAGGTCACACACATGTTACACATGTGTGCAGGGTTGCCTTCCTTGGAGATACAGAACTTTGTATAAAACCGTGTTTTGAATTACCACTGCCTTATTTGTAGGAAAAAGAATAGTGCCCGCTTTCAAGTCAAGTCAATCGTATGAACGTATAGATGATCTCTTGTTACATTGTTTAATATTCTCAAAGAGAAATCCATTTCTAAATCCAGGCCTGGTGCCGCTGCTCTGTCACTAATTACTCAGGAGCCAGGAGGACTCTTGAGTTCAGAGCCAACCTGGGCTACAGAGTGAGTTCAAGGCTAGTCTGAATGACTGAGGGAGACCCCGTATCAAAAAGAAAAAAAGGAACGAAATAAACAGTGAGAACCTGGGGAGATGCTTCAGGTGTTCAGTTGCCTTTTGAATAAGCAACAAATGTGAGAGAGTTGAGGTCACCAGAAGCCGCGCTAACACCAGGTGGGTTGTCTGCACCGGGCAGGAAGAAGCACGGGAGTCTGATTGGCTGTGTCAGTGAGCTCTGGCTTCTCTGCCTGAATGAACAGGATAGAGAGTGGTGAAGAGGACTCCCAGTGTTGTCCCCAGAAACCTCCCTGCTTTCAGGCTAAGTGCTTAAGCATCTGTGATTTCTGTGACACGTTCTTATTGGTGCCTATTACCTTAGATTTCGAGCTTGCTGGTTGGTGGGCTATTTTGATGAAACCCCGCCAGTGTCTGTGTGCCCACCTGCTGTGGGGAGACAGGATGACAGCCCACGGCTTTTCTCTTTCAGATACAAAGTCATGAAGAACTGGGGTGTGATCGGTGGAATTGCCGCTGCTCTTGCAGCAGGGATCTATGTTATCTGGGGTCCCATTACTGAGAGGAAGAAGAGGAGAAAAGGTAGGGACGGGGCCCTACATCGAGGTCTTGGATTTGACCCGAGCCTCTTTTGTCTGATTGGGTGGTTGGTCCTCTCCTCTTTAGAGCGAGATTCATGGTCTGTGAAGGGAACTTCTCCCTCTGTTGTGGGAAGGCTGTGTCTCACACTGGATTTTAAGACATGCTTTGTGCTGGCCTGGTGGTGGCTCATGCCTGCAATTCGAGCACTTGGGATGCTGGAGCAGGGGTATACCATGAGTTTGAATCCATCCTGTGCTTTATATATATAGCAAGTCCCAGGCCAGACAGGGTGGCATAGGCAAGACCCCATTCCAACGGGGGTGGGGGTGGGGTGACAAGGCAGGCCTTGTTTGTCGTTATGTTTCAAGTGGCTCAATTGTCTGAAGTTGTTGTTAATGTGTGATTGTGTTTCCAGTCGGGCAGCTGACTGATTACATCACAGTAGTGGCTTCTCTGAGAGACAGGAGGGAAGAGGAGAAGGGGAGAGGGGAGTGGAGGCGATGGTTGTGGAGAAGCTCGGTGTGTGTTTTCCTGAGCATTCTCATATTAAAGAGTTTCCAAGCAAGGCTTGGTAGCACACACTTGTGCCCACACTCTAAGACGGAGGCCAGCCTGGGCTCTGTGTACTGAGTTCGGGAGTTTTTGCAGAAGAGGAAAAGAGGGCATTCCTGTGAGCCACTCGGTGCTGCTGTCTCTGTGGGCAGACTGGCCAGTGTCTTTCTCGGTCACTGTGGGAAGAACAAAGCATTGTCCCCAGAGGCGGTACAGTTCCCATTGTGGAGCACGGGTTTCTAACTAAAGGAGAGAGAGTCCAGGATTGCGTCAGAGCGAGGAAGAAGGCATGGCTGCTGTTTTTGTCTGTCTCATATCTGTGCCGGGCACCTGGAAGGGTTTCAGAGAGAACACAGGACAGAGGTCCACACTGTGGCTCCGTCTGCAGCATAGCACGTCCAGTGCCCAGGTTCACTCAGGGTGGAATCCCCACTGAGGGCTCCCATGCAGAGATGCCTGGTCCCAGAAGGGAGAGGAAAGAAGGTCTCCTCTCCCTGGTGATGCATTGTCCTCCCCCTCCCCCACTCTCCCTAGGGCTTGTGCCTGGCCTTGTCAACCTGGGGAATACCTGCTTCATGAACTCGTTGCTGCAGGGCTTGTCCGCCTGCCCTGCCTTTGTCAAGTGGCTGGAAGAATTCACCACTCAGTACTCCAGGGACCAGCAGGGGCCACACACACACCAGTGCCTGTCCTTGACACTGCTGAACCTCCTGAAAGGTACTGGGGACCTGAGGGCCGAGCCTCTATAGTGTCTAGTTGGCAGAAGAAGAAAGGCTTAGGAACCACATTGTGGGAGAGGGGCGTGCAGCCAGACCCTAAGAGATAGATTGGGAAACGGTTGTATTTATTGTGTGCGCGCAGCACGCATAGGGAGGTCCGGACAACTTCGGTTCTCTTCTACCGTCTGGTCCTGGGGACTGAACTCGGGCCGTGAGGTTTGGGGCAGGTACATTTACCTACAGAGCCTTCTCAGCAGCCCCACTTTTTTTGAAATTAAAAACAGAACCATCTATTAAAAAAAAAAAAAAACACACAACTCTTTCAGTTTAATAACAGCTTTTAAAAGAAGGTATTTCTTTTTTTTTAAAAAAAAAGCTGCCATACAAGCACTTCAACTATAAGTTTTAAAAGAAGTGAGTATTTTGGCCCAAGAAATAAGATAATTCACAAGAAACACAAATAAACGTTATTGGGTTTTGTTTCCTTTTACCTGTCAGAAAAGATGAAAAAGCCAATCCCAGGGCCAGACAGCTGTTAGCCAGGGTAGGCATACGCTCCTGTTGGGGGTGGACATGGTTTGACCTTTCCTGAGTGTGCTTTAAAAGCATCCAGTGAGCTCGTGCAAGATGGCCGGTACCGCCCGGTCTGGTAATCTCCCTGCCAAAAGTCTTTCTCACGGTCACAAGTAATGTCTGGGAAAAGATGTGGAGATTTATTTATTTAAAGATTAATTTATTTTATGTATGAGTACACTGTTGCTGTCTTCAGACACACTAGAAGAGGGCATCAGATCCCATTACAGATGTTTGTGAGCCACCATGTGGTTGCTGGGAATTGAACTCAGGACCTCTGGAAGAACAGTCAGTGCTCTTAACTGCTGAGCCATCTCTCCAGCCCCAGTAGGGCCACGTGTACCACAGTGTGTTATCTTTTCATTAGGGAGAGCTAATGTTGCTACAGTAAAAGCAGGGTAGAAAATACAGCAGGATTTCCTGAGGGGATGTGAGAGCCTCGGGTAACGGCTGCTTTCCAGGAAGACCTTTGCCATCAGATACTGGCCTCCACAGACACACACTACACACATATGTGTGAGGTAGTCCTGCACAGACACACACCTGCACATGTACATGTGAGGTGGTACTTTTTCTGGCATTGGCATTTTCCTGATGGAGAGTGACTGCTGCATTTTAATCTTCCCACTGGCCATCGGCGTAGGAGAGATGGCCACGCAGGGCTCTGTCTGTGTTCTAGTCGGGTCGTTGGGGTTTTTTGTTGTTAGTGTATAGGAGCGCTTTTTTATTACAACTTTTTTTTTTTTTTTTTGAGAGAAAGGGTTTCTCTGTGTAGCCCTGGCTGTCCTGGAACCCACTCTGTAGACCAGGCTAGCCTCGAACTCTCAAACTCAGAAATCTGCCTGCCTCTGCCTCCCAAGTGCTGGGATTAAAGGCGTGCGCCACCACCACCCGGCAGCACTTTTTTCTTTTGAAAGTGGAGGTGGATGTGTGTGTGTGCCACATGTACGTGGGTGTCATGAAGGCCAGAAGAGGGCATTGGGTCCCCTGGAGCTGGACTTACAGGTGGCTGTGAGCTGTGATGTGGGTGCTGGGAACTGAACTGGAGTGTGGAAAGAGAGGTGGGCTCTCTGAACTGCTGATCGGCTGCTGCAGCCCCGCGTCTGTGCCCCCCATCTTAACCCTCTGCAGCCCCG
>NW_021604612.1:2110940-2117478 GCF_004785775.1 Grammomys surdaster
CTGCAGCCCCGCGTCTGTGCCCCCCATCTTAACCCTCTGCAGCCCCGCGTCTGTGGGGCCCAGCGTCTGTGCGGCCCGGCGTCTGTGCAGCCCGTCTTAATTCCTATGCTTCTACATAGCCAGGGACCTCATTTGCTTTGTAGCTCAGTGGCGCCTGTAATCCAGGCTGTGGCAAGCGTCACAGCACGGGGCCATCTGTGCGCAGAAATACAGCTCTTTGGGAAGAATGGTGGAGCCCTCCTGTTGGTGGCAGGTGGAGACAATGACATTTTCCCAGGAGTGTGGTTCCTTTCTCCACTCTGCAGCCTTTGTCCTGAAGGGGGAAGGGCTGGGCCAACATGCTCACCACAGGCTGCCTAGGTAGCTGCCCTCCCACACCAACCCCCATGTCCTGCCCCTCAGGTTCTGGCCGGTTCCAGCCAAGTCAGATTGCTCAGGTGGAGCTGCAGTGGAGGGAGGGGGTGCAGGAGGTGGGCAGTGTTCCCATCCCCTGGGTCAGAGCCTTAAATGTGAGGACTCTCACGTGCTTGACTGCACACCAAGGGGCAGAGAGGGTCTGGCCTGTGTTCTGTGTGGATCACTGGAGCAGACCCTGAGAGCGCTGACTCTTCCTTTGTCTCCCTGTGAGCAGCAGTGCACTGTGGTCAGAATGACGCAGTCTGTGGCCAATGGGCTTCCCTGCTGTTGGTTTTTGTTTTGTTTTGAGACAAGTCTCACTATGTAGCCCTGGCTGTCCTGGAGTTCACTCTGTAGACTTGGCTGGCCTCAAACTCAAAGGGATCCTCCTGCTTCTGCCTCCTAAGTGCTGGGATTAAAGCCCTGCACCACCACACCCAGCATAGATGTAGTTTTATTGTTTATGTGTTATGCATCTCTGTGGGTATCCTTGGGGGTCACGTGAGGACACCAGACCCTTAGCTGGAGTTAGAGGTGACGAGCTGCCTGGTGCTGGTGGCTTCCCAAATAACAACAGCAGTGAATAACATAAATTATAAAAAGATAAAGGCAGGTCCACTAAAGGGTCACCAAATCTTGTGCTGTTGCCAGGATTGTGTGTCCCAGGACTGGTCCCACACTCCTGGGGTCAAGAAAGCAAGAAAGCTTCTTACCTCAGCATCCTCAGCAGCTGGGACTCTGATGTATGCACTGTGTCAGACAAACTTTTTTGTTAGTTGGGCTTTATTGTACTTTTGATTATAAAGTAAAGCATTCAGCTGCCCCCTCAGTACCTGGCGGTCAGAAGCCCTCAGGTAGGAAGCCATGAGCCCCGGGGAGAGGTGTCGCATGCTGCGTATGGGTCGCCTTGGCGTGAGTGCCTTCCAACCTTGAGAATTATGAGTTCAGACCACACTCAACTGACTTACAACACCCCTCTTTATCAGATGGTAATTTGTAGCTTTCTGAAATCTTAGATTCATTCAACAAACATGACATGCTGACTCTGCAATGTGTAAGGCTCCAAAGATCGTGAGGGAGCTGCAGTGTCACTGGGATGCTGTCACCTCCGTGCGCTGTCACCTCCGCATGTGCGGCACTTTCTTACGCTCTGACTCAGTTGTCTTCCTCTCTTATACCCAGCTCTGTCCTGCCAAGAAGTCACTGAGGACGAGGTCTTGGATGCCAGCTGCCTGCTGGACGTCTTGAGAATGTACCGATGGCAGATCTCGTCCTTTGAGGAGCAGGTGAGCACTGCGACAACAGGCTGAGCCGGGAGACGCCTTTAACTAGGGACGAGGGGTGCGAGCACATGCGTGCAGGGCTGTGTGCACATGCCTCGGGGATCGAGTCCAGGGCCTTGGACGTGCTAGGCAAGTCTTCTCCTTGTTAGATGGTGAGAGCAGAGGGCCAGTGTCTCACTGCTGTCCTGATTAGAGAGGACACAACACCCATGCTGCACAGTGGGTAGGCGCTGGCACTGGGGGATTAAACGGTGGGCAAAAGGGAAAAGCTTCTGACTTTCCACCAGCTGCACTCAGGTCGTGAGAGAGCCAGGTTTGTGTGAGATGGTCTTTCAGCCCTCACCCTTCATCTTCAGAGGGGGCTTAAACTGTCCCCAGACTTCCAGCAGGTGTCCCTCACAGCCACAGGCTTCATCCAAGACCCTCCACCCTCCCTTTTGCAACTTCACCGTGGTCTTTGGAGTTTGGTGTGCCACTCTCCTGACCACTGTTACCTGAGCCATCCCGGTCCAGGCTGGCAGACCTGGGGCCTGGGGAGAGATGCTCCAGCTCCCCACACACATCTTCCCCAGATGCACCTCCTGTGCATGCTGTCAGCATCCAAGCACTGAACGGGGGCAGGGAGGCAGCCCTTCCGAGACTCCACACTGGGGCTGGAGCAGGAGGGATTCCTGCTCCTTGTTCTTGCTGATCTGAAGCCCTGTGGTGTGTTTCCAACACGATGTGTGTGACGAGTGTCTCTGTGAAGGTTTATCTCGCTGGCTGCACTTGGGAGCGAGCATATGTTTCTGTCTCCGTTGGACATGACCCTCAGCTACTGCTCTGGCTCCGCTGTCTTCCTTGTGTCTCAGCCGAGAGACACTGGCTCCAAGGACAGTCCCACCCTTCTGTCAGGGACGACTTAAGCCAAGTCACCCTTGGGACTGTTTCCCAAATGGTCAGCGCACAGCAGTGGTGCTGCCTCAGGGAGGAGGGGAGGAGGGGAGGAGGGAAGGGGGAGTGTCTGTGTTGTTCTCTTGATCTTCAGCAGGCAGAGCCTCTGCTCTTGGCTTGCACACCACTCACCGTCTAGTCTGCCGAGAGCAGCTCACACTGACGGGCAGTCCACTCTGTGTCTAACCCGGGAGCCGTAGGAGATACAATGGCTCAGTCATTCATGAGTGTCACCTGGCTGCACCCCCATGACAGCCTGTAAGGAGTCAGGGCAGACAAGAGACCAGGTTCAGTGAGATCACCTGAGTGATCATCTAGTCCGCATAGTCGGGGTTAGGGGCCAGGAACCTGGAGGCAGGAGTTGACGTAGAGGCCGTGGAGGGATGCTGCTTACTGGCTTGCTCCCCATGGCTTGCTCAGCCTGCTTTCTTATAGAACCCAGGACCACCAGCCCAGGGATGGGCCCACCCACCAGGGGCTGATCCCGCCCACATCAGTCTCTAATTAAGAAAATGTCCTACAGTTGGATCTTCTGGAGACATTTTGTCATTTTTCATCCTCTCAGATGTCTCTGGCTTGAGTGCAGTTGACATAAAAGGACCCAGCACAGAAGGGAAGCACTGTCCGCGTGATTGGCAGCTGAGGAAAGGGGGAGGGGCTGCTGCAGGGACCCAGCCCAGAATGACATAGCTCACCTCTGGCTTAGGCAGGGGTTGAGGAGGGTTAGAGTCTGGGATGTGTTTAGGAGCTGGAGCCTTGGGGATGAGGAGGGCAAGCCTGGGCTTCTTGGGGAACATATGGAACCCCTCATTCTGCTCTGGAAGGTCTTGTGCACGGGGGTGGGGGGTGTCCTTTTCTCTGGCAGAGCTGACTGTCCGAAGCTGGCTGTGGAGCTTGCAGAAGCTCACTCGTTAGCTCAGGAGCTGGGTCAGTGCCGTGGCCTGCCGTTCCTCCCCAGCACTGCACAGCCACAGATCAATAAAGCCGACAGATCTGAGTCCGGTGGCCTCAAGTCTGGGATCTGCTCTCACCAGCTTACACATCACTCTGGCGCCCACACAAGATGAGACCCAGGGTGGGAGCAAAGTCCTCAAGGCCCAGCCTGAGAGAGGGAGAGCAGGAGCCACAGAGTGGCTGAGCAGGCAGCATCTCTGAGGAGGATGTCTTTCACGTTGATCCTTAGAGGCACATCCTGCCATAGAACCAGCAGTGACACTGTGGAGCCGGCCCAAGAGTTGCCAGAGAGACGCAAGCAGGCGTTTGTAGGTTGCCATGCTTAGAATCCCTCACAGAAGCTGTGGTGTTTGAATTTGCTTGACCATGGGAAGGGGTGCTATTAGGAGGCGCGGCCTTATTTGAGGAGGCGTGGCCTTGACAGAGGAAGTGTGTCACTGTGGGGTGGGGTTCCCATGCTCAAGCTCCACCCAGTGCAGAGGGGAGAGTCGGCTGCCGCCTTTGGATCAAGATGTGGAGCTCTCAGCTCCTCCAGCACCACGTCTGCCTGCACGCTGCCATGCTGCCCGCCGAGATGGTAATGGATTGCACGTCTGAACCTGTAAGCCGACCCCAGTGGGATGTTTTCTTTATGAGTTATCTTGGTCAACGTGTCAGTTCACAGCAATGAAACCCGAAGTCAGAAATTGGTACCGGAGTGGGGTATCCAAGGCAACTTCAGCTTACAGCCTGTTCTAGTGTGTGTGTAATTCCCAGCACAGGCAGGGCCGTGCCGTGACTGCTAGATCATCCCCCGAGACAGCCTTCCTGACACACAGATCACAGTGCTGATGATGACACACCAGCTCTGATGACGATCCCTCTGCGGGGCAGTGACCAGCCAGCCTGACAGCACAGATATGGACAGGGAGTCCTGAAGGGTTACACTGGAGAGGATGGACTCGGAGAAGTTCCTCACCATGCTGAGAGGCAGCACAGAAGCTGTGAAGGGTAAAGGTCTGGAAAAGTCCCGAGACTTCTACATTGAAGCACATGGGTCTGGCCCATGAAGACGCCAGTGTTGATACAACTGCTGCCGCCAGCCCTGCTACTGTGACGAGGACAGGGACATAGACCTGGGTGACTGGTGCAGCATCAACTGGATGGAAGATTCCAACATGGAGGTTCTGACCCAAGAGACGCTTCATAAGCAGTGCCACCTGTTGAGTCCATGCCACCACCAGCTGTGTCATGCATTGTGGCAACAAGTCTGTCTCTGCCGTGGAGGTGAAGCAGTCTTAGGGTGTGAAGCCTAGACCCAGTTCCCCAGCCCTGCCTGCAGTCACCCCCAGCCCAGGGGTGCCCCTGGCCTCAGTCACCCCCAGCCCAGGGGTGCTCCTAGCCTCAGTCACCCCAGCCCAGGGGTGCCCCTGGCCTCAGTCATCCCAGCCCAGTGGTGCTCCTGGCCTCAGTCACCCCCAGCCCAGGGGTGCTCCTGGCCTCAGTCACCCCCAGCCCAGTGGTGCTCCTGGCCTCAGTCACCCCAGCCCAGTGGTGCTCCTGGCCTCAGTCACCCCCAGCCCAGTGGTGCTCCTGGCCTCAGTCACCCCCAGCCCAGGGGTGCTCCTGGCCTCAGTCACCCCCCAGCCCAGAGGTGCTCCTGGCCATCCTGAAAAGGAAGCTGCTAAGCACCAGCGACCTGACACAATCCCAGATCCTTGTGAGGAAGATGTGGAGGCTTCTGGATGCCAGGGAGATGGCTGAAGTCTGTGCACAAGATTCCCTTCTTGATGGTAGGATTTGGGGATCCTGCTGAGAGACTCCTGTCAGAGAGAACTATGCTCACAGCACATGACTGTCACCAGGAGACTGTGACACACTTCCTCCAGTTGGGCCACATCTCCTCACTTCCCATGGGTCACACATATTCAAAACACCACAGAGCCAATAGGCAGAGCCCTGTAAACCCCAGCAGTGGACGAAGAGATGAGGACAGACCCTTCCCGTGGCCATGAGCCCAGGCTTCCCCTGCCCAGCCAGTAAGCTGCATCTTCAGACGAAACAACAACAGTTTTTAAAAGATTTTTCTTTTATGCGTTTGGTGTTTAGCCTGATGTCCACCGGGACCACAAGAGGGCCTTGGACCCGAAGAAGCTGGGGTTACAGCAGTTGTGAGCCACCATGTGGGTGCTGAGAACCAAACCCAGGTCCTCTGCAAGAGCAGCCAGTGCTCGTACCCACTGAGCCATCTCTCCAGCCCCACAAACAAAATTTTTAGACAGTGCAATCCAGCCAGCCCTTAAAAGGAAGGGGCGCTTCAGCATGCTGCATTGTGGATGAAACTTGAGGACAGTGTGCTTAGGGACATGCTTGTTTGCTCTGGGCAGTGCCTCAGAAGCAAACCAGCAGGGACTCTGCTCCCTTCATGTGAGCTGCCAGGCTACCAAGGGCAGAAGGGAGGAGAGAGGGCTCAGGAGAGGGCGGGCAGTTACTGTCTAGCGGGTCTGCATCTCAGTCAGGGATGGATGGTGGTGCTGGTCACACAAGGGTCTGAATGTTCTCAGTGCTGCTGTTGTACTCCTGAGAGGGTTGAGGCATTTGGTTTTGTACTGCATGCATCTTGCCTGTGTTTTAAAAGCAAGCCCCTGCTGGAGGTGGAGGCCAGTCTCCTTCAGTTATTAGGACTCAGAGAAAGCAGAAAGCAGTCCGCCTCGGTAAGAGTTGGGTCTGTCTGCTGCACACGGCCTGGGTTCTGACCCTGGCCTTGCCTCGTGAACCTGTCTTCAGAGAGCTTTGTCCTTTGATAGGATGCTCATGAGCTGTTCCACGTCATCACCTCATCCCTGGAGGACGAGCGGGACCGCCAGCCTCGAGTCACCCACTTGTTTGATGTCCATTCCCTAGAGGTAACGTCTCAGTGTCAGTCTGTGCATGCGCAATAAGTATAGGGCACACAGTCTGTGTCAGTGTGTGCACACTCAGTAAGGACAGGG
>NW_021604612.1:2117488-2157095 GCF_004785775.1 Grammomys surdaster
AGGGCACACAGTCTGTGTCAGTGTGTGCACACTCAGTAAGGACAGGGCACACAGTCTGTGTCAGTATGTGCACACTCAGTAAGGACAGGGCACACAGACTGTGTCAGTGTGTGCACACTCAGTAAGGACAGGGCACACAGACTGTGTCAGTGTGTGCACTCTCAGTAAGGACAGAGCACACAGTCTGTGTGAGGCCTAGATTAGAGAGTCAGATCCAGTAACCAGGAGCTGTGGCTGACAGTCTGAGCACCGCTGCTGGCGTGTGTGCTGCAGCCAGCTCTAAGAGGGTTCATTGCTGGGTTGTGTGTGAGGAGAGATTGGCTCGTTTTTCTTGTTAGTAGAGGGGAGTCAGGGGCACTGGGCTCTCTGAGCGAGTGCTCCTCTCCCTGTGACAATGTAATACCTCGGGCAGTGATAGGAGTTGACTGGCAATGGGGGGAAGTATCCCCCAGAGAGGAGAAGCATGGTTTTGTGGCCACCAGAAAGGAATTAATGTAGAAACCAACCGGCAGGCGGATCAGCACCACTTCAGAAAGCTGGGCTGTGAGGATGTTGGTTTTGACTGTGCAGCTGGCCTAGGAACTTGTAAGATTCCGGGCGGTGAGGGTGGTTAAAAGGGCTGCCGTCTGGTTCTCAATCGCTCTCTCTTTTCCCTACAGCAGCAGTCAGAAATGGCTCCCAGACAAGTCACCTGCCACACGAGAGGTAGGCGCTTTCCATCGATAAAATGTGTGTTTAAAGAAATGAATGAAAGCAAAATGTGGATTTTTAGATAGGACAGCACTGCTCCTGTCTCCTGCCGGCTGTGACCAGCCAGGGCTGTGCTGGACATCCATGCTGTTGCCTCAGAATAAAAATCTGTATTTTCTCAAGACTTGAAGTCAGCACAGCCTCTGGGCGTCAGCCGTAGCCCTGCCGGTAGTTGGTCCCAGGCAGCAAGCACCGCCCCTCATCTGAGCCTCAGTGGATACTGGGGCACTTACCCATTTCCACCAATTAAGTTTACAGGCCAACTGTGGGCTCACACCTGTAACCTCAACAATTGAGAGGCTTAGGCAGGAGGATTTACTGTCTTTAAGGCTAGTCTAAGCTACATGGTTCCAGGTCAGCCTGGACCATAGCGTAGATGATATTTCTGTGTCTAAGAGAGACTGGGAGAGCTGAAGTGACTTCCTGGTCACATGGCTAACGAGCAGGTCAGGACATCACTCAGGGCTGCCTGCTTGTGGAGAGAGTGTTCCCCCAGTGCTGTGTCCACCAGCCCCATCCTAAGCAAGGAGCAGCCGTGTTCTCTAGAACTCGTTTATTCAGGTTGCCTCAGAGCTTCCCTCGCTTTGTGGACTGCCCCCCATGACCCCCCCTCTCACAGTGGGCACGCGTCTGTAGACCTTACATAGCACCCTTAGGTCTGCTCCCATGCACAGCCAAATGTGAGGACGGAGACTGGAGGTGCCCGAGGAAGGTTCTCGCTGCACGTCACGGGAGCATTTTCCTAGAGGAGGCGTGTCTGCTCTGTACGCAGGAGGGTGGAGTTGGGGTGAGCCTCGAGTGACGCGGTGTGTCAAGGTGCTTTTCATTCCAGGGTCCCCTCACCCCACGACCAATCACTGGAAGTCTCAGCACCCTTTCCACGGAAGACTCACCAGTAACATGGTGTGCAAACACTGTGAGCACCAGGTAAGTGGCTGCCTGTCAGTCAGGATGCAGGAAAGGCCCTGCAGTGCGGCCTGGCTGTGTGGGGTGGGGAGGGAGGGTGCTGAGGGGACATCAGAGTGGATATCACCTGACACTCAGGCAGCGTCTGCCCCAGGAACAGCACAGCTGCTGTCAGTTGATAGATTGCAGGTCCTAGATCTGTGTGTCTGTCTGCTCTTGGTAGGCACAGCAGATTTGAGGAGTGGGAGGTGCTTTGCTTTAGATTTGAGGGTTCTAACCTTTTCATGGAAAACTCTCAAAAGCACAAAGAGAGAGTTTTTTATAAGTGTTAGGCAGTTTCAGGACATTTTGACACACGGCACACATGAGCATCCCTCCTGCACACACGGCACACGTGAGCGTCCCTCCTAGTTTCTGTTCTGCTGGGTGACATGGTCCGCACGGTTAGGCCTTCTCTTTTGGGGTGCATGCACAGCACCTCCTACTGTTTAGAACCGGATGCTCCTGTGTCACATGGCCCTGACAAGTGTCCTTGTCTGCCGTCAGATGAGGGGCATTTACATTGTTTCCACTCTGGGGATTTTGTGTGGATGTGTCCTTAAATGAATGAATTGTACCTGGGAGCCACCATGTGGGGACCCTGGTTCAGTCTTTTGAGGAGCTTCCAGATAATTCTCCAGAGCAGCTGTACTATCCCACATGGGTGCTCAGGCCTCACGCACCTTCCTGTCTGACTCCTGACGCCAGCCTTCCCTACAGCTGCTGTATAGTTCACCCCTCACTGCAGGACTTCGCCTGCTTCCCTGGGAGTAACTGATAAGCAGAGTCTACACAGATGTGCAGAACCCTGAGTGACGGTTTGAGATGGACTCTAGTGATACATGCTCAATCCAGCGACTTCTGGAGTCACAGCCTTAGCGAATGTGTGGTGACAGCTCGTCAGGATCCCGTGTGTGTGTGTGTGTGTGTGTGTCTGTGTGTCTGTGTGTCTGTGTGTGTGGTGACAGCTCGTCAGGATCCCGTGTGTGTGTGTGTGTGTGTGTGTGTGTGTGTCTGTGTGTGTGGTGACAACTCGTCAGGATCCTCTTAGCTTGTGTGTGTGTGTGTGTGTGTGTGTGTGTCTGTGTGTGTGGTGACAACTCATTGGCCCCTTTCAGTGAGTTTCAAGTGTGCTTTGTTAACCGAAGTCACCGTGCTGGGCACCTGTTCCCTGAAGGTATTTCCCCATCTTATGTTCCACCAGGACAGTTACCAGTCTACGTCTCTGTAAATCTGTCATTAAGTGAGGTCATGTGGGAGTAGTTTTTAGGGGATGCCCCAGGTTCATCTGTGTAGTCAGAAAGCACAGTGTTGCCTTCTTTTTCTTGGGAGAATATATCCTTTGTGTACATGGGTGTGTGTGCACATTTCCTTACGCTCTCCTCTGGCGGAGGCTGGGCTTGCTTCTGTGTCTTGGGTGTTGTGCCAGTGCTGCTGTGAGCATGCAGCATCAGGTGTTCGTGTGGTGCTGAGCTTGTCAACTGCGTTCACACCCACAAACAGATTGGATCCATATGCTAATTCTGTTGGTTGGTTGGTTGGTTGGTTGGTTGGTTGTCTGACTTGAAACAGGCTGTCACTGTTGTAGCCCTGGCTGTCCTGAGACTCAGTCCTAATACCTTCCAGTGTTCCAAGGACTGGGACCACAGGGGACAGACATGTCTAATTGTAACTCTTTGAAGACTCTCCATTTTGCTTTGCACAGTGTCTGCCCAGTTCCTACCACAGAGTGGCAGAGCTGCTTTTCTCCATCCTTTGCCCACACGGCTTGTCCTCATGTGCCCATGCCCATGTGTGTGGAGAGTGGGGCAGGGGGAGCCTTGAGGGCCACTTGTTTCCTGAGACACGGTCCCTCACTGATCTGGTATGTACTAAGTCAGCTAAGCTGGCCCAGCAGTGAGCGCTGGCTCCTGCCTGTCTCCACCTTCCGGCTTCTAGCTTTCCAAGTGTGTGCTACCATGCCTGGCTTTGTTTTTGTTTGTTTGTTTGTTTGTTTTGTTTTTAACATAGGTTCTGGGCTCAAACTCAGGTCCCTTATGCTTGTAAGGTAAGCGCTTGACCCGTGAGCTGTCCTGGCAGGCACCTTCTTGTCCTTTGTAGTGCTTGTCGGCCACGGCTGGGCTTCTAGGAAACATTTGTGTGTGTGTCCTTTGCTGATCTGCTTGTCTGCATTCAGTTCCTCCCTCTCCTTCTCTTTTCTTTCCTTTCTCTCTCCCTTCCCTTCCCTTCTTTTCCTTTTTGGTTGTTTTTAGAGCAGAATCTCATGTAGCCCAGGCTAACCTCTGAATTGCTCCTCCTCCCTTGGGAGCCCTTCCAGGTGTGAGCATCACAGGTGTGAGCGAGTATCACAGGTGTTACCACCACACCTGGCTGCTTGTTTTTTTACTGTTACTTGCCTTAGTTTTGGGGGGGATGGGTGCTGCTGACTTATGGGTTCCTTGGACATTTCCCCATCAGGTGTGTGGTTTGCAGAGGCTTTTTCTTGCTCTGTAGGTGCTGTGTTGCGCTTTCTTGCTGCCTTGTGTTGATTGACATCACCCGTGTCTAACACGTTACTCTTTTTGAGAAGTAAGACTCATATATTGTGATCCTTGATGTGTCCTGGCCACACATCTCTGATTTTTCCTTGCATTTATTTCTATCTTGAAGCTCTTGCAAGTGGAATTTCGGAATGTTGTATTTTCTGCTTGTCACCACTACATGGAGTTGTGGTTGGTTGTTGTTTCTGTTTTATATCTTGAGATCTTACAAATGTTTTCTTATTTTGTTTTTCACAGTGTGGGGACTGAACCCAGGGTGTGTGTGTGTCCTTGTGAGTGCAAGGCCAGCACTGTCCTGAGCCACGCTCTGGACGCTTGTGGAGTCTTTGCAGTGGCTGATGTGTCCAGTTGGGAGTTCTATCAGCCTCCCCACAGCCCTCTGCCTTTTATGTCTTCTCTACGCCTGTCTCTGGTGAGGCCGAGTAAGGCGGCGATAGCCGCCATGTCCTCTTCTGGTGGTCTTCTAGGAAACACGAGACGAGTATTCCCAAGGTATACAGCTTAGAGTTGTCAACCCTGTGTCATGCAGAGCCTTCCTCTGGAGTCCCTGCTGGGACATGCCGTACGTGTGTGTATGCATGTGGAGGCCGGAGGGTTGGTTGTGTGTGTGTGTAGGCCAGAGAGTTGGTCATGCTGTATGTATGTGTGTGGAGGCCGGAGGGTTGGTCATGCTGTACGTGTGTGTGTGTGTGTGTGTGTGTGTGTGTGTGTGTGTGGTGTGTGTAGGCCAGAGGCCCAGGTTGGTTGTCCTTAGTTGCCCTGACACCTGGGGTTTGAGGCAGGGTCTTTCTCAGAATCTGCTGACGTGGCCACCAGCAAACCATAGGGACTGTCTCTGAGCTCCCCAGCTGGGATCCCAGGCGTGCCACACTC
Organism: Grammomys surdaster; assembly: GCF_004785775.1. Classification (NCBI taxonomy): domain Eukaryota; kingdom Metazoa; phylum Chordata; class Mammalia; order Rodentia; family Muridae; genus Grammomys; species Grammomys surdaster. The sequence goes on from NW_021604612.1 coordinate 2,122,597, forward strand.
AGAGTGTAAAGTTTTCCTTTCTCTTTCTCGTTAAGTTCTCTGCTGGGATTCTCTGTCTGTCGCCTTCTCACACTTCTTCCCTGGATCGTACTGACAGCGTGTGTGTGTGTGTGAGGTCCGTGGGCGCCAGTTTCACACTAGGCCAACTCTCATTGGTTCATGACATCTTCCTCTCCTCCTCTGGCACTAGGTGTTTTTGTTGCATATACAATACAGTAGACTCTGGATTCCTTTGTCCCTTAGAAAATGAATTTTCAGACAGGCACACACCTACCCCAGCTGTAAGGAGATGGGCCTAGGAATAACAAGTCTGGGCCAGCTTCAGCTGCATATCTAGTTCAAGGCCAGTTTGGGCTACATTCGACCCACAGACCCACATACACCAAAACAAGATGAAAAGGAGGAGAAAAAAGAGGAAGAGGGAGAGGAAGAAGAAGAAAAAGAGAAGAAGGAGGAGATTGAGAAGAAAATGGATTTGTTCTGAAAGGCAACTAATTTGGCCCAAATTCCAAACTCTTCTTTTTCTTTCTTTCTATTTTTGTTTTGTTTTGTTTTAGGTTTTTTTTTTGTTTGTTTGTTTTGTTTTTTTGAGACAGGGTTTCTCTGTGTAGCCCTGGCTGTCCTGGAACTCACTCTGTAGACCAGGCTAGCCTCGAACTCTTGAACTCAGAAATCCACCTGCCTCTGCCTCCCAAGTGCTGGGATTAAAGGCGTGCAACACCACCACCCGACAACTCTTCTTTTTCTTAGGCAGCAAATGCCCTGTTCTGTTCTGACTTTCGCTGTTGTGTCTGCCAGGACCCTCAAGGTCCTCCTGCACCTGTGCTGCTCTGTGGGCAGCTATGTACACAACTCAGGGCTTATCTTCTCTGACAACCCTGTCTGTCTGCCAGCTTCTGACGTCTCGGTCCTGAACGGTGGCTGCTTCTCTCTAGCACCATGCAGAGTAGGTGGGCAGGCCTCACTCAGGAGCCTGTGTCTGCCTGTGTCTAGCCGTCCAAGCTGTCCTGCTTTTAGAGCTTTTCCAGGGTTGCAGGTCTAAGCGACCCTGTCACCTTACACAGGGATGCTTTCTAACACAGCATGGCCTCCGTGCAGACACACAGTCCACTGTACTAGTGTTGGTAACACAGACTCAACTCCATGGCCGTCCACAGTTGTCTGACGACTCCCTAGGCTTCAACGACTCCTATCGGTTTGGTGCTATCAGTGGAACTGGTGGAAATCCTGGTAGTTGGTACCAGTTCCTTAGGATATTTAAAAAATAATCCCCAAGCTTTTGGGCCGGGTACATACTCAAGGGTGATCTCACGCTGCTACTTAATGCTGCTGCCCCGTGTCCGGGGTGCTGTCATCTGACTGCGGACGCTAAGCCACCCCGTCTGCTGATGTCCAGCTCCCCTTTGACTTCGTGCAATATTTCTTTCAGAGTCCTGTTCGGTTTGACACCTTTGACAGCCTTTCCCTCAGTATTCCAGCTGCTACTTGGGTACGTACTGATCTTGCAGGTGCAGATCTCCTCGGCTCTGCCCCCTCCTGAGCCTGTGTGGGTGCCTGGTTCCCAGTGTCCACCCCTCTCTTGAGCCCGTCAGCAGGGGCTGAGTGCTCCCAGTGCGTCTAAAGCCCGATGTGATGCCTGTAGACTGTGGACAGAGCCCTCAAGGCTGCCTGTGCCCCAGCGCAGCTCCTCTGAGCCGTTCTAACTGCCCGCTCCTGCCGTAGGGCCACCCGCTGACACTGGACCACTGCCTTCACCACTTCATCTCCTCCGAGTCCGTGCGGGACGTTGTGTGTGACAACTGTACCAAGGTACGCAGTCCACAGCGTCACCTGCCACCTACACCAGTCACTGCCCTCTCCCACCTTGCTTGTAGAGCGGCTACCTGTGATTTTTGTGCCCCATATTTATAGGAGCACCTTAAACTCAGGGTGTACACGGAGTCCCCACTCCCGTCTGTGCTTCCTTCCCATTGGTCTCGTGTGTGTCCACTTTTTACCTGGACCCCACTTCCGTCTGAATCCAGAAGAATGCTAAATAGACGTCTGAGGGCAGCTGGGGTACATCCATAGGAGAGCTGCAGCACACACACACACACACACACACACACACACACAAACCCAACAAAACCGCCCAGCCTGTAACGACCCCAGAAGCTGCGTTTCTGGAGCTTTCTGTCAGCCTGCGGGCAGCTTCACTGAAGACTCCTTTTCCAGAGAGGGCTCGTTTAAATAACCTTTTGAGGCATGGATCATAGCTCAGTAGCTCACGGGTTCTGGAAGTCCCTGGGACTCTCCTGAACCTCGCACATCCTTGTGAATCGAGGCCTGGGAGCTTCCCTGCACACTTCTAGGGGGGAACACTGGTTTGGAGGAAGAGGAACCTTGGGAAGTTACTGAGCAGTGGCAGGGTGGGAGAGAGGTTGCTCACAGGCGCCCTCTGCTGCCCAGGCACAGATTTGACTGCCACGCCACCTCCAGGTCTTCAGGCGGGGCCGTAGGTGCTGAAACCCACCTTCTGCCCCCGTTCCACTGTCAGCAGCAGTTGCCACTGAATTCCAAGGATACCTGGGGACGCTGAGGCTCTCTCAGGCAGGGAGGGCCAAGATGTTCAGAATTATTCTGAGAAGCTATACAAATGAGACTCCAGAGTGAAACATACAGGGCTGAGAGGAAGAGGCGGGCCTGGGGAATCCACATAGAACTGGTTTGGGATTTATTTGTGTATATGAGTGCTTTGTCTGCATGACTGTGTGTGCACGGTGTGAGTGCCTGGTGTCACACAAGTCAGAAGAGGGCATTGGATCTGGAACTGGAGTTAACACTGGTTGTAAACCACGTGGGTGTTTGGAACCAAACCTGGGTCTTCTCCAAAAGCCACAAGTGCTCTGAACTGCTAATGTCTCCAGGCCGCTCTGCATAGCATTTTTGAGTATTTAAAAAGTTCACATTTCAGTGTTCATTTCCTTTCTCTTCCCTCCATGGCTCCTGTTGCCTCTGAGGAGGAGTCTGTGAGAACAGACTTGAGCTTTGGACGGGGCTCACGGGGCTGCGGCTCCCTCGCTGCTGGCTCCCACAGACATGCCATGGCTTTATTGCAGATTGAAGCTAAGGGGACACGGAACGGGGAGGAGGTGGAGCACCAGAGGACCACTTTTGTTAAACAGTTGAAGCTAGGAAAGGTGAGTCCTGCGCTGTGCTCCGCTTGGGAGAAGGCAGGGCCTCTGTCAGCCTCTGCACGTCCGACATTTCCTTTCCCCTCTGCCCGCAGCTGCCACAGTGCCTCTGCATCCATCTGCAGCGGCTCAGCTGGTCCAGCCACGGCACGCCCCTGAAGCGGCACGAGCACGTGCAGTTTAACGAGTTCCTCATGATGGACTTCTACAAGTACCGCCTCCTGGGACACAAACCCAGCCAGCATGGCCCCAAAGCCTCCGAGGACCCAGGGTCTGCCCTGGAAGGACAGGACACACAGGTGGCCCCGAAGCCAGGTGTGTGCAGTCGATGGACGGCCCAGAGAAGAAGAGCTGGTGTCCCTGCCTGGCTCTTCACCCTGCACTCTAGCCGTGCAGCCATTGGCTGACTTCCTAATAGCAGGGATGGGGTGGGAGGGCAAGGGCTTCCATTTTATTCTCACCAGCGCTGCATCAGCGCTGAGCACCTCACTTCTAGGACCGCGCTCTCCTGAGCTACGCCCCAGCCAGCGGTTCCTAGAGAACTGCACTGCAGAGTGATAAGCACCGACCGAGTGAGGACCACGGACCATGGGTTAGCTTGTAGGGAAAGGCACCCTCTGTTGGACCCTTGGAACCCACGGAAAGGTGAAAGGCGAGGACAGAGTGCTGCACAGAGTTGTCCCCTGGCCCCACACAGGTGCTGGAAGTAAGCATGCATACAGCAATGATAGTACCTTTCAGAACTGTGAGAACATAAAAGCCATCACAGAAGGAAAGCACAGGGAGGCGCTGCGGGGCTGCCGTCTTGCTTTGACCGTCTGCAGCATTTCAGAGCCAGCTTGGGCTGCATCATATGACTGTGTCTGCAGCTGAACAGAACCCGACCAGCCGTTGACACAGATCAGCTGCCCGTCCTGTAACGGCCTTTTCTCCTACAGGTCTGAGTCAGCCAGGGGCCCCCAAGACGCAGATCTTTATGAACGGCGCCTGCTCCCCGACTCTGCTGCCAGCCCTGCCTTCCCCGATGGCCTTCCCTCTGCCCGTGGTTCCTGACTACAGGTGAGGAGGGAGGCTACTGAGCAGCCTGCTGGCTACTCACTGTGGCTCTGCAGGTCCCAGGGTCCTGAATAGAGGCGTGGGCTAATTCCCTCTTTCATTTTGAAGTGGGATAACATGATTTGTTGTTACTTAGTTATTTCCAAGATGGAAATAATTTTTAAAGTAAAAATTATATAAGTGCATGAAATCTGGCTGTGTGTGTATATGTGTGTGCCCATGTGTAAAGTGTGCAGAGAACTATTTTCCTGGGACTCCAGCTAGGCACTCAGTGTAGACTTTAGCCGTTCCCGTTGGAAGCATGTTGCACTCAGCACACATCCTTCAAGTGTAGAGCTGTCATTAACAGTTAGGTGTACCTGTGCACACTCACACTCACCTCCTGAAGTGTAACACACAGTGCTGTTTAAGCTTTGCCTACAAGCCTGGGTCTGTGATAACCAAGTGGCGTTTCCCACCCTTCAGCTCCTCCACATACCTCTTCCGCTTGATGGCAGTTGTCGTCCACCATGGAGACATGCACTCTGGACACTTTGTCACCTACAGACGGTCGCCACCTTCTGCCAAGAACCCTCTCTCAACCAGCAACCAATGGCTGTGGATTTCCGATGACACCGTCCGCAAGGCCAGCCTGCAGGAGGTCCTGTCCTCTAGTGCCTACCTGCTGTTCTACGAGCGAGTTCTGTCCAGAGTGCAGCAGCAGGGGCGAGAGTATAGGTCTGAGGAGTGACAGGCCAGTCCAGAGCCAGGGCCCATGGTGAGGTCCACACTGTCCAGGATAAAAACAAAGGCATGCCACGTGTACACGTGCAAGCCAGCCCTCTAGAGCCCTCAGCCTTCTGTGTATTCTGAGAGCAGGTTCCACAAGGGAGCCAGTCCTACACGGCACTGCCAGGGTGAACTGGAAGATGTCCTTGTGTGTCTAGAATGTCTTACCTGACACAGGCAATTAAAAGAACCGGATCCCAGAAGCCACCTTCCCTGTACTGTATTATGCTAGGTGTTTTCAGAGGCCATCTTTGGCTAACCCCTGCCATTTCACCATAGACCTTTATTTTTAATAAGGCCCATAAATAATATTGACAAGAATTAGTGAAATTATTAAAGGCAACCATTCAGAAGAAAAAGTGCCTTTGTTTCCCATTGTTCTGAGACCAAGCATGACCTGAGAGTCAGGTGTGATGCTGGGACAGCCCTTGTCGTTCTGAGACCAAGCATGACCTGAGAGTCAGGCGTGATGCTGGGACAGCCCTTGTCCTTCCAGGCTCCTCAGTGGTCAAAAGAACAGTTCAAGAATGCCTAAAACATCGAGGTGGCTCACACCTGGGATCCCAGCATGTAGAGACTGAGGCAGGAGGATCACTGCAAGTTCCAAGCCAGCCTGGGCTCCATCATTAAAACCTTGTCTCCTCCCCAAAGCCTCAAGAACACCTCCCCACCTTTGGGAATGCCTTTTGTAACCTTGAGTTCCCTGTGCCATCAAGGTCACTTGCCAAGTCCACGGAGGACGCAGGAGAGGCGGCAGCCCCTTCCTGAGCCATGTCCTCTGCACTGCTGAACGCTACAGAAGGTGGTTCTCTGTGTTATTAGTTGCCCACAGCAGGGTTTACAGGCCAGAGGCTGGCAGGGTGACCTGAAAGCTGGGCTAGGAAGAGCGGGCACTGACCCAGGGCCGCACTCTCTGGACCTCTCGTTCTCAGTCAGGCCACAGTGAGGAAGAAAGGAGTGTGACACCTGAACACAAGTGGAGCAGATGCATTCTGCGGCCAGACTGTAGGCCGTCCTCTGTGTCTGCTGACCTCCTTAAGCAAAAGGTACACTGGGCCTCTCCCCTTTCCAGACACGCCTCATGAACAGCCAGGGACAGGAATCGGGACAGCACAGTAGTACCTACGTGTTAGCTAAGTGTGTAATTTAAAAAAAGATACCAAATTCAAACTGACACTTCTGGTCTAAGGTTTGGAGCCAGACCCATCCACAGGTCACTGAGGTAAGGCCGAGGCCATGTTTTCTCTGCTGGGGGTAAGCTGGCAGACATTCCAGATGTGCCTAGGCATCAGCTATGAGATCAGGTCTCACTGTGCATCCGAGGACTCCAAGACTATGCTGGGCTGGACCTCCACGCCACCACAGACCCACGGACTTGGCTTCCAGGCTGAGATGAACACACAAGTGGTCAGTCACCTGTGACCTTAGAGCACTGTGCAGGGCTGAGGGCCCCAAGTACCAGTCCTGCCGCTCCTCCTGAGGTCAGCTGGGAAAAGAAGTGGCCGAGAGGACAAGCGTGTGATGTTGCTCAGAGGCCCCGTGTGAGCCACTGCTGTGGACGTGTCAGCCTGACCAAGCGCTAATGTCCTTCCTCATTTTGTAAATTCTTACATTAGGTAATGACCAATGATGAGTTAAGTTATTCACGGTAGGTCTCTTCTTCCCGGAGAAACTTAGGTTAAGCTAGTACTTACGCCGTAGACTGTTGAGTGTGGATTTGCTAAAGCCTTTGTATCTGCTGTGTACTATTGCAATAAAGATGGTTTTGTTAGCAAACACCCGAGTGTGGTGTCTTAGTCCTTTATAGGGGGCATATGTACAGCAGGCTACCCGTAAACTTGTGACAACTGCCTGCCTCTGCTCCTGGGTGCTGCCACGCCAGGCCCTGAATGGTGGTCTTTATTGTGGGTATCCCATGGCACCCTCCTCCTGAGTGCTGCCTAAGTTTTTATAACCCTCTGTGTTCTCTGTGCTAAAGCAAACACCAATTCCTCCCGGCAAAAAGAGAAAACACAGAGCACTGGTTATTAAAAATGGGTTTGAGGGGCTAGCCAGAGCAGCCCGCAACCACCCATAACTACAGTACCAGGTGATCTGGCACCTCTGGCCTCGCTGTGTGTGTGTGTGTGCGCGTACACACACACACACACAAAATAATAAACACATGTTTTATTTCTTAGTAGGTAAAATTTTCCGAAAAGTCAAGTTGATCCGAGGAGCCAGGACCCTCTTGCGGATGGGTAGACTGTGGTACCACTGGGCGTTGGTGGGGTGGTTCATCATCAGCAGGCTCCCGTGGGCCAGCTGCAGCCTGACCACCTCCACTGTCCTCCGGGGCCTCTTCCCTCGAGAGTCTTTGTGCCGGAAGAGGAAATCTCTGCAGGCGCCAAAGGACACAGACGCGATGGGGCTCCCGGGGGCCAGTTCCCGTTCGTCGTCTCTGTGCTCCCCAATGTGGTCGCAACCATCTTTGTACCTACAGTGGGCAAACAATTCGGAAGAAACTCTCTCCCTCTCCTGCCAACGCTTCAGCTCCCTCATCCTCTTGCGGCCTGAAGCAGTGTGCTGGCTCCGCACCTTCCTAGCCTGGGAGGCCGGTGAGCCCAGCCTCAAGTGTGCTGCTGAGAATGAGAACGGCCCCTACAGGCTCAGGTTTGCACACTTGATCCCCAGCTAGTGGGACTATTTGGGACCAATCAGGAGGCCTTGTTGCAGGAGGCATCATTGTGGTGGGGCTTTGAGGTTTCAAGAGCTCTCACTAGGCCCTGTCTGTCTGTCTGTCTCTCCTCTGCCCTTCTCGGTGGCTGTTCTTGCCTGCAGATTAGGATGTGAAGCTCTCAGCAACCGTGCCAGTGCCATGCCTGTGTGCACCCCCTGCCATCATGATCACAGATTCACCCTCTAAGACAGTAAGCTAGCTCAGTGAAATGCTTTCCTTCTATAACTGTAGCTTCGGTCACGGCGACCCTCACAGCCATAGAACACTTAATAAGTTGCTTCTTATAATACCTGCAGACTTGCCGGGCAGTGGTGGCACATGCCTTTCATTCCTCTGCTCTAGTCTGAACACTGGTTATCTCCAGCTCTCTAGCTAGTCACCAGGTCAACTGTCCCAGCCTCGGGGAGTCTACTTCTCACTACCTAAGGTTAAATGGCTTTCCCTTTATTTACTTCAAGCCTCAGAGCCAGGCTGAGTCTGCCATCGAGGTGCACTGTTGGTCACTACAGGAACCACATTCTAGGTGCTATGGTATCTACAGGGTGGGGGTTAAGGGGTGTGCCGAGCGTCCAGGTACACGGGTCAACCCCGTACAGCAAAGTACTCCTGACTCCAAATCGAGCCCCACCCCCAATCCAGTCAGCCGGGTTTAACTTTCCCAGTAACACGTTCAACCCCTCTCACATCTACGTACAAGCTCTGTGGAGACTCCTCTCAAAAAGAAGATTTATAATTCTGTGTGTGGTGGTTCATGCATGTCAGAAGAGGCACTCGTGTGTATGTGAGCAGAAATACTCATGGGAGTTCACACATGTGGGTACAGGTATTCAGGGCAGAGGCGTTGGATCTGCTGGAGCCAGGACTGGGAACTGCACTTGGGTTCTCTGCAAGAGCGCCACGCCCACCTCTGGAGCCTGGTGCACTACAGAAGGGTCTTCACAAATGAGCCAGGCACAGCGAGAGTCCCATACTCTCCCCTCGGAGGAAGCGTTACCTGTTCACGAGCACGAAGTTGAAGGTCTGTCCCGTCACCCTGCAGACTTGATCTCGGACACGCTCTAGAACCGGAATCCAGGACTTTGGTGTCAGGGTAAGACCGGAAAACGTGTACGTGAGGCCAGCGTCTCCATAGGTCGCCTGCTTCCTGGGTATACTGTGCCATTTTCCGAATACCTGGACCTTGGCCAGTGCACCTGCGTGGATGAATGGAAGTTCCATCTGTGACCCTCGGGTGCAGACAGCCGAGTCCAGTCCACTCCCTTGCCGCGTATTCAAAGGGGGAGAAGTACAAACAGCGTTCCCTCTGCTCATGTCATATAACGCTCAGTTGGAGACCTCTTACCCTAAATCACTGTGGCTTGTCCCCAGTAGTCATGAAAAAGGTGAAGGACCGTAGGGACTTTCTCAGTCCTTACATCCACCTGCCTTGGGTCTAAGGCTAGTCCAAGTTCCAATCTCTACCCACAGGAACATTTTTTGAGTAAAACATTCTCAGATGGTCACCTGACCCTCCGGACAGTCCCAGGTAGAGTTCAAATGCGTGTCATGCTTGCTAGCCAATAGATTTAAAGGTCAGTATGCTTAGTCAATAAGGTTCAACTGTAACCTTGCTGATCTAACCTGTGCCCCTAAAAAGTATAAAAACTGCTTGTAATAGCCATTCAGGGTCACCTTCTTGTCCCTTGTCTGGAGGGACTGATTGAGGGTTGACCCCAATGTGCTGGAAAATAAGCCTCTTGCTTTTGCATCAATCTGCATCTCGGTGTCTGACTCGGAGGGTGGGGGCGAGGGCATCTCAAAGTAAGTGCCACTGACTGAGGGTCAGGGTCTTACAAAGGCATGATGGCACACCACTGTGACCTCATGGCTCTGGTGCTGAAGTACACAGAACACAAACTCCACGCCAGCATGTCTCAAAGAACAAAAGAGTCAGAGAGACGGTAAAGAGCCTGCCACAAGGTATTGCTGCCTATGCCTCGAATCCTGGGAATGCTGAGGGCTTACCAGCCAGCCGGCCTAGCTGGATCTGTAAGTTCCAGACTCAGGAGAGACCCTGGCTCAGAAAGTGAGGATGAGGTCTCCAGCTGGGCTTTGTATCATGAGAGGCAGAAGGAATGCCCGTGAGTATACTGAGAATCCACTGGGCATGGCTCTGTGGCCTCCTCAAGTGCAGACATACAAGACTCAGACACACTGTGGGCAGACACTGAGACATGTAGACACACTATGTGCAGGTACATGAGACATGCAGACACACTATGTTCAGACACATGAAGCATGTAGACACACTATGTGCAGACACATGAGGCATGCGGACACACTATGTGCAGACACATGAGGCATGTGGACTAGCATTAAAACCAGTGGGCAACAAAAACAAAATAACATGAGAGCACGACAGAGCATGGGACAAAGGGGTTCTGCAGGAGTCGAGGTGACAGAATAGGGTGTGTGTGGAAATAACCAAAATACATCATATATATTCATGAAGTTTTTTTTTAAAATATTATTTATTTTATGTATATGAGTGCACTGCTGCTTTCTTCAGACATGCCAGAAGAGGGCATCAAATCCCATTACACATGGTTGTGAGTCACCATGTGGTTGCTGGGAATTGAACTCAGGACCTCTGGAAGAGCAGTCAATGCTCTTAACCACTGAGCCATCTCTCCAGCCCGCATGAAGTTGTTAAAACAAAAACATGGGTGACTTGTGATAGGTTATTTCGCCAACACCAGTGAAATGAGCCAATTCAAACCAGATTAGATCATACTAACTGCAGGTTTGTTGGGGCGAGTTCACTGGTCCCAAGGACAGAGGCCAGGGAAGTCACCAGGGGAGAGGGAGAGGGAAGAGAAATAGAAAAGGACGTTCAAGTGCACAGAGGGAAGAGGAGAAGAAGAGACCAAAATGTCTGGATTATATAGAAGAGCCTCTGGGGGAAGAGCAGTCCAGTCCCTGGGCTGGAAAGTTCAGGGTTGGGGGCGAGGTGTGCCAGGAAGGGACTGGGGGATGCTGGGAGAACCTGGAGGCCAGGTCTGCTCTGATGTGTAAACATGCACCTTGGTCCCTTTGTCCCAGGTCCAAAAGCAAACAACTTGTGTAAGAGAAGACACCTGAGGCCATCCTGCTTCTCTTCCTTTTTAAACATTTGCTTTATTTTTATGTATTTGTGTATTTTTTATTTTACTTTGCCAGCTTCTAATGTCTGTGCACTCAACATGTTTCGAGCCCTTGAAGGCTGGAAGACGGTATCATAGTACCTGGAACTGGAGTTAGAGAGTTGTGGGCTGCCATGTGGGTGCTCAGACCCAAACCTCGGTCCCCTAGTCTTAACTGCTGAGCCGGCTCATACATTTATTTATGATCTTTAAAAAAAACGGGTCTCACGCAGCCCAGGCTGGTCTTGAACTCTCCATTTAGCTGAGGATGCCCTTGAACTCCTGATCCTCCTGCCTCCACCTCCCAAGTTCTGAAATCACAAGTACACACTACCATACCCTGGCTTCAGTTTTTAAAGCTGTATGTTCTTTGCCTTAAGTCAGGGCATACAGAGACAGCTCTGGCACAGCGAAGTCCTCAGGGCTGGATGGTTTTGTCAGCTGTGTGGATTCCTGAAAGATGGGCTTATCTAAGCTCAGGCTGGTACCGCCCCTGCCTGCTCATCCCAGCATCCCAGCATATGGTCTCCAGGCAACAGCATCAGCACCACCTGCGACTCCTCAGACACTGGACTGTAAGGCCCAGAGTTCTGAGCAGCAGCAGGGGTTCAGATTAACTAAGCAACCTTCCAGGGAGAAACTACTTGGCTATTTGCAGTCTCTTCTATAGACCAAGCATAACTTGCCTGCACATGGGTGTGTTTGCTCCTTTGTTTTGACAATGCTGGGGGGGGTGTAACCTGGGGTCTTGTGCATGCTACAAGCTACTGGCCCAAAAGACTGGTAAAGAACACTGAGGCCCAAGCTGCGCCTCCCCCTATTCTGACTCAGTATCATGAAGAACCCAGAATGGTTTGGTTTGGGGTTTGTTTTGCTTTTTTTGGTGTTGTTTTTTTAACTTCCCAGGTAATTCCAATCAGTAGACAGGTAATTTCGTTCTAGACCTCATGGCCAGTCCGTATCCCAAACCATAACCTAACCCTAACCTAATCGGAATTGACCAGACGATGACCTAATCCGTCACAGCCTGAATTCACGCTTCTCCCAATGACGGCGCATTCTGTCACCGCCCAAGCCTACGCCTACCGGTAAAATACTCCACTTCTTGCTCCAGCTCTTGGAAAATCTTGTCTGCCTCGGCTTTGCTGAACAGGACGGTGTAATCGCAGTTGAGACCTTCCGCACGAAGGTGTCGCCAGCTGGGGCTCTTCAGGTCGCCCGAGGCTCCTCCGGTCGGGGCGGGCTCCTCCCCTCCCCCTTGGAGGTCGCCTGGGTTTGGCCTCACCAGGAACTTGTCCATCCCGCCGCCCCCGCACAGCTCAGACACGTCCTACAAAGCAAACAAGAGTGCATTCAAACTCCTAGGAGGTGCCCGGCGGGCATCAGCCAGGCGGGGAGCTTGCAAACCCCTCGGGCCTGCTCTTTAGTTTACGTCTTCCTAGCGCAAGCTGACGCGAACCACGCGATCCTCCTGCCCCAGGCGCCCATCTGCAGGGATCCCGGGCTGGCATCCCCAGGATCGCCCTGGAATCGAGAACTTTTAAAGACCCGCCCTCTTCGGGATTCGAGCGCTTTGGCTGCAAACAGGATGCCCAAACCATCAGGCTACACATGGGAAGACGCAGGCGCAGAGAGGTGCTCGCCCAGTTACCCAGAAAAGCAGGGAGCCTCTGTCCTGCGCCCCGCGGGGTAGGGGCTGGCACGGGGGACCAATCGTGTTCCCAGGGACAGTCCGGAGCGGTGACTCGTGTCAGGGATCTGCACAGACTCACGCCGAGCGCACCCCCAGGCGTCCTCACCCCGCCCCTCCCGCCAGTGCAACTTCCGGGCGCAGCGGCCCCCTGCCGGCCGCCCTGCGCACTGCAGGATGCTGCCGTCACCTGAAGGCTCGACGTGAGGTCCTGGGGCCCACGAGCCTGATGTATACTCTAGGACACTGTCCAGGTCGGGGGTAGTGAATGAGCCTGCACTCCTGACAAAGCCAGGAGTGCATTGTCTGACCACTACAGTCAATATGGAGAACAATTAGAGCATCTCACAGAATCCTCCCTTAGGTACCGACTTACAGCCACTATGTATATATAGCACGTATAAACATATAGAACACTTGCACCCACTTTTCTCTTTTCGTTGCTGGTATGGACAGACCTGTGACAGTCGTTTCTTCCTCCCGGTGGCACAGAAAAAAAAAATCACCATAAATATTCATGCTCGAACTTTCTACTGTGAATGCTGTCCTGCACCCCGCTGGGAATGCTGATTTTACTTCACTGAGAAAATGCCTTGGGGCTCGACCGGAGGGAGTGTTATGTCTCTATGAACTGCTGCCTGTTGGAGCACAGGGTCCTCAGTGCTGAGCAGGTCTCTCCTAAAAGCGCTGGACACTGTCACACACCAGCGGGGCACGGATCCTGTCTCATCCACATTGTACTTTGGAGCTGGAATCAAAAAAAAAAAAAAAAAAGAGGCAAGGTAATAAGATTACTTTGTACAATACGGAAGTTGTGAGCAGGGTGACAGGCTGGAGAGGACGGGCGTAAGGAAGAGGACCTTACAGGGGAGAGTAATAAGCCAGCACTATAGCTTTCCAGGTAAGAGACAAAACAAAAAAACAAACAAACAAAAAAAAAACATAGCACGTGAAGATCTTAGAGGGACAGCTGGGGAGAGGCAAGCAGCCCCGAGAACTGCTAAGAAGTTGGGAATCTAGGCAATTAAGATTTGGAAGCTTGGGGCTGGTGAGATGGCTCAGTGGTTAAGAGCACTGACTGCTCTTCCAGAGGTCATGAGTTCAAATCCCAGCAACCACATGGTGGCTCACAACCATCTGCAATGATATCTGATGCCCTCTTGTGGGGTGTCTGAAGACAGCTACAGTGTACTTACATATAATAAATAAATAAATAAGTAAATAAATAAATAAATAAATAGTTTAAAAAAAACTGTATTTAAAAAAAAAAAAAAGATTTGGAAGCTTAGCCGGGCGGTGGTGGCGCACGCCTTTAATCCCAGCACTTGGGAGGCAGAGGCAGGTGGATTTCTGAGTTCGAGGCCAGCCTGGTCTACAGAGTGAGTTCCAGGACAGCCAGGGCTACACAGAGAAACCCTGTCTCCAAAAAAACAAAAAAAAAAGATTTGGAAGCTGTAGCCCAGAGTAGCCTATAACAAACTGTGTTTGCCAAGGTGAGCCTTATACTCGGGATCCTCCTGCCTCCACCTCCAAGATGCTAGGGGTTACAGGGTGTGTCGCTACTCAGTGACACGGGAGGGTTTTTCCTAGACAGTGGTCGAGGTTTAATCTACACTGGCTCGGTAGAAAAGACTATCTGCGATTGTTTTATTGGGGGAGAAGGAGATGACAGAAAGCAGCACAATTGAATGTATGTCTAAGGTAGGTACGGGAGATAAAGGACAAGGAGGTATATAGCTCAGTGGTCAGATGGTTGCCCAGCAAGCACAAAGGCCCTGAGTTCAATCCCCAAATGGGGACTGAAGAGGAGGAGGATAGGAGGGAAATGTATCTGGGGAGGTGGAACATTACTGGGCTCAAACTCGAAGGCCTCCGATCTTTCCATCAGGAAGACCTGGAGAAAGACCTTTAGAGCAATGACCCGCAAGCCACAGGTTCTCCCTACCTTGCAAGCTCCACCCATCGAGGGGCGGGGCCGCGGCCCCTCCCACACATGCGCGTTGGGCCCCGCCACCCCCTGCCCGGCCAGCCTCCCCACCTCTAGCTGGAGCCCGGGCGGGTGGCTTCGCGCCAACTGTGAGCACGGTCGCGAGAGTCCCGGAGCTCCGTGCTCGGTGCAGGCATGATCGGCCAGAAGACCCTCTACTCTTTCTTCTCCCCGACCCCCACCGGGAAGCGGACCACGCGCAGCCCCGAGCCAGCTCCGGGGAGCAGAGTGGCGGCAGAGGACAGCGGCGATGCGGCGGTGAGACTAGCGGGATAACGTGGGGGGACGGCGGGGTCCCGGGCAGGATTGCGGTGCGCGCCGCTGCTCAGACATCCTGGGACACCTTAGGGGTTCAAAACAGCCGCGCGCAGCCGGCCGCCGCCATGCCGAGGCACTCGCCAATGGGGGATAGGGCCCGGTCGCCGCAGAGCCAATCGGTGTACAGCGTGCGCGCCCCGCCTCTCCCGCGGTCCAATCACAGGCGACAGGGGGCGGGAGCTGTTTTGCCGCGAAAAGCCCACGTGGGGAGTGTTAGTGAGACGCGCGGGGCAGCACCCGACAGCGGGGGGACTGCGGTGCGGCGGGGTCCGGGGCAGGAGAGCCGGGCACGCCGCTTATCAGCCAGACTGGGGCACCTTAAGGGTTCACAACAGCCGTGCGCGTCAAAGGCCGCCATGCGGAGATATCTACCAATGGGGACGGAACTTGGGCGCCGCTGAGCCAATGAGTGTGCAGCGTGTCCGCCCCGCCCCCTCGTATGGTCCAATCAGAAGCAGCAGGGTGTGGGAGCTGTTTTGCCGCGAAAAGCCCGCGTGGAAGGCCGTGGGCGCGTAAGGCGGGCCTAGCGGGTCCCCTGCACGGCTGGACCATGGGCGTCTTCGGGCGGCGGTCTTTGAGGTTGGCGCGCAGGGGAGCGAGGCTCCGGAGCTTTACTCCCGACCCCGACTCCCGGCAGGCCAGCCCCGCCAAGAAGGCCCGGGTGGAGCAGAACGAGCAGGCCACGCCGCCCTCTTCGCCGCTCAGCGCCGAGCAGCTCGTCCGCATCCAGAGGAACAAGGCCGCGGCGCTGCTCAGGCTCGCCGCCCGCAACGTGCCGCCCGGCCTCGGCGAGAGCTGGAAGCAGCAGCTGTGCGGGGAGTTCGGGAAGCCGTACTTCGTCAAGGTCGGTGATCGCGGGTCCAGCCTCCTCCTGGTCCCTCCCTTCCGGGCTGGAAGGTGGCGTTATGGCTTCGTTTTACGGGAAGGAGGGCGTGTGGAGGTCAAAGGACAACTTAGGACAGGAATCTCGCTATCGCGTGGGTCGGGTTGGCGGGTTGGGTGCCAGTTGGCTTCATGGCTTTTTGTAAGCCACCTGGTTTTCCCGCCAGGAAACCCTGGGGTGGTGAACCATCAACCAGAGTCTTATTAGAAGTCAGAGAAGACGATTGAGGTCCCAGGCTGTAATCCCAACCCTTGAGATCTAGGGGCAGGAGGATCTGGAGGTGAGGGCCAGCCTCAGGCTCTGTGCTATAAGAGATCCTGTCTTGTAAAAAAAAAGAGAAAGAGGGGCGGGATTACTGGGAAATGAAAATAGCCCGGCCCACCATCTTTGATCCAGCCTAGAGGGATGAAGCTGCTTCCAAACACCTTCTATAGAAAGGTTTTCAAACCTCATTCCTTCAGTTTCTGGCGAGAATGTGCTTTTAAGCCTCCTTTATCTTTTAAACCAGCTAATGGGATTTGTTGCTGAAGAAAGGAAACACCACAAGGTCTATCCACCCCCGGAGCAGGTGTTCACGTGGACCCAGATGTGCGACATCCGAGATGTAAGTTAAACTGGGATCTGGTTAGGAAGGACTGGAATAGTGTTTCGGGTAAGCCACGGGCTATTTAATATTTTGATATTTAATATCAAATATTGAGTGTTTGATAGTGGACATGGAAGTTGCAAGGTTTGGTTGTGTTCCGGATGGAACCTCTGCGGCACTGTGTGTGTCTCCAGCTGTTTATTCTTTTATGTTTGTTTGTTTGTTGTTTTTTTTTGTTTTTTTCGAGACAGGGTTTCTCTGTGTAGCCCTGGCTGTCCTGGAACTCACTTTGTAGACCAGGCTGGCCTCGAACTCAGCAATCCGCCTGCCTCTGCCTCCCAAGTGTAACAAAGAAAATGCACATACATATTTGCTTGTGTGCTCACTTTTTTTAATCTCTTTGTCGTATGTTAGCTCTAGTTCATTTCAGTCTGTCGAGCGTAGGCAATGGGTCTAAAGAAGTGAGGTTATTTCTGCTCACAAGATGTATGTTGTAGGGAAAAGGCAGAGAGAAAGAAGCCTTGTGGTCGAATATACCCATAAATCTCTCAGCACCTGAGGGTTGGAGGCCAGCCTGGGCTACTTGAGACCCTGATTCAACAAAACAAAAGGCAAAAAAAAAAAAAAACAAGGGCAGTTTTATCATCCACAGACTAGGACGGATGGCCTGGGGGTGCTAGATTCAGGTTGCCTGCCTAGCTTGTGTGATGTCCCTCCGTTAATGACCATCCAACCAAATGACTCATTCTCAGGCACACGATGATTTGAGTCCCTTGGTTAGCTCTGTCTTCCCTGTCATGGCTTCTTTCTCTTCTTCCAGGCTTTCTCAGAACTGAGAGATAAAGCAAATGAGTAGATCTCTCACAAGCTGAACAGTCAGCTTCCAACAGCCTTCCCCTGGGCGTGACGATCTGGGCAGAGACTGTATCGCCTCAGGCTTACAGGGCTGAACCACTCACTGTGTATTCCTCTTGTTATCTGTCAGAGCCTTTGCTGTTAGGATTGAGCCAGAACCACCAGCTGTGCCCTTTTTATTTGGATCTAAGTCACCGAGGCTGGCTTTGAACATACTCTAATTCAGGCTGACCTTAAATCTCTAGTCTAGCTGATCATTAGTGGCACATACCTTTAATCCCACCGCTTGAGAGGCAGAGGCAAATCTCTTGAGTTTGAGGACAGCTTGGTCTACAGAGTAGTGAGTTCCAGGATAGCTAGAACTATAGGCAAAAACCCTGTCTCTGAAAAAGTATAGGGTTGGCCTGGAGAGATGGCTCAGAAGTTAAGAGTACCAGCTGCTCTTCCAAAGGTCCTGAGTTCAATTCCCAGCAACCACATGGTGGCTCACAACCATCTATAATGGGGATCCAATGCCTTCTTCTGGTGTGTCTGAAGATAGCTACAGGGTGGTCATACAAATAAAATAAATAAATCTTTAAAAAAAAAAGTATACAGTCTTAAAAGCAAACAAAAAACCCTTCTGGCTTAGTTTGTATTGTGTTTGTAGCACTGAGGGGTCAGAAACTCATGGTCTTGGCTACTGTGCTTTGCCATTGAGCCACACACCTGTAGTCTTGAGGTTTTGATGCCCCACCCCCACCTCACAAGTAGCTGGGATTGTAGTGTGCATGATCAGTCCTGGCTCATGTCACATAGTGCAGGCAGAGTCGTTCCCTGGACTGCTCTAGAGCTGTGCTGTACAGAGTGAATGGTGTGTGTACATACATATGTGTGTGTGTATTTATATATATAGTCACCCTAGTCTTACTGGAGGGTTACCCTTCCTTTCTTTATGTTTACTTTCTGTGTGTAGCAGTGCACACCACAGCACACTTGTAGTCAGAGGACAGCTTAAAGGTTCTTTCCCTCCGCCATTGGGTTCTGGGATCGAACCCAAGGCACTGGACTTAGAGTTAAGCAGCTTTCCCCGCTGAACCATCTCAACCCCGTACTTTATCTGTAAGTAGCACATAGTGGTTGTACAGGGTGTGGTGACATTGCAGTGCCTTTGGCACATCCATTGCCTCAGACTTTTACCTTTGCTCTGTCTTAGGTTTTTTTTTTTTTTTTTTTTTAATGTACATTGCTGATTTGATTGCGTGTGTGTCTGTGTGAGGGCGTCAGATCCCTGAACAGGAGTTCCAGACAGCTGTGAGTTCCCATGCTGGTGCTAGGAATTGAGCCCAGCTCCCCTGGAAGAGCAGCCAGGCTCCCGCTGAGCCATGTCTCCAGTCTTTGTTTTGTTTTCAAATAAAGATTTGGCTGGGGAGTGGTGGTTCACGCCTTTAATCCCAGCACTTGGGAGGCAGAGGCAGGCGGATTTCTGAGTTTGAGAGTTCGAGGCTAGCCTGGTCTACAGAGTGAGTTCCAGGACAGCCAGGGCTACACAGAAAAATCCTGTCTCGGAAAAAAAAAAAAGATTTGGCATTTGGCCTGCACCTGTCTTTGCAGCACGTGTCTGCAGAGGCCAGGAGAGGGCCTCGTGGGTGCTGAGAAGGAACCCAGGCCTCGTCCAAGAGCAGCCAGTGCTCGCTCCCGTCTGCCAAACCGTTCGTATTGGGAGCATCTCAGTCCTCTCTCGCAACTATTTTGGAATATTTAATTGTTGTCAACCTTGGCTACTGTGTCACACCGGTGGAACATTACAAGTTGTTCCTCCTGCTGGCTGGCCCTGCCCAGCCTTCCCAGCTTCTGCCAGTTGCAGTTCTCTGCTTGTTTCTGTTTTATTTGGTCAGGAGGCCTGAGCATCGCATGTAGGCTTGCTCTCACTTATTGTCTGCCTTTGCCAGCTTCCCTGTGTGTCACCCGCTGGTCACTTTAGTATGTGTCTTGGCCACTTTGAACTGTGAGAGTGAAGCATGCGGGGTGCTCTTTAAGCAGGACTGTGCCCTGCACTCCAACCTTGGCCTTCCTGTCACTGACTGGCAGGATTGCCTGTGTGTACCCACTGTCTGGGGCCAGTGGAGCCTATTGTCTCTCACGGCCCCGTCTGTCCCCGTACACTGTGGACAGGTGATCTCTGCTTGCCCGGAGCATTTTGAGCTGGGGGAGGGGTTGTTTTGTTTTTTTTCCTCTGTCATTGTTAGTGGTCTGGAGCTCTCCCGAGTCAGTCAGCTAGTCAGCATCCAGGAGCTGTGATTCAGGTGAGCAGGCCGCCATGCTCCAGCTACACCTGACCCTCAGCAAACCCCACAGCCCCCACCTCAGAAAGTGGAACACGAGGCTCTCATTCTCGGTTCTTAGACACTTAGGTCTCCTGAGTGTCGGCCGAGGATTTCTGTTGGGGAGCACACAGGCTCAGGGAAACCAGGTATTCTGTCCTCGGTTGTCCTTGACCTGCCACCAGAGTCCTAGGACAGGAAAGGAAAAGCCTGCAGCTGACCTTGAGGGGAACAGAGGGTGCTAGCCATAGAGATGGTGTCCAGAGGCCAGTGTTTCAACACCTGAGAAAGGCACCTGTCCGCATGGCTTGCTAGCTGCACCCACGTCTGCGACCTGGCCTCAGTGTTGGTGCTGTAGAGTAGCGAGACCCAGGTGCAGATCTGAGGAGAGTTAAGTGGCCCTCTTCCTTTCCCCAGCAGTGTTTTCCCTTGATGAGGGACAAGTAGACTGCCTAGACAAGCTTACTGTGACAAGCTCAGGAAGTGTTGGCAGGCTTACAGAACGTAGGCACAGGAGTGTAGTTTGATGTTTTCACCTATGAACGTGGCGGGCTGTGTTCCCGTGGTCCACAGGCTGCAGGGACTCTATAGGTAATGAGACACAGGTTAGCTTAACAGCCGTCACCTCTCCCCACCTCATGCAGTGACATGGGCGAGGATGGTCCCTCCTTGGTGTGGTTCTTAGTGGTTCCACTTGTTCCAGGTTTTGTCGTGTGAGAAGTGAAGAGAAACCCCACACTGCACCGAGACCGGATGAGGGATGGGTGTCACTCGGGGTGCTGGGGTGCCCCCACAGCTCTGTTTTAAATCCTCAGCTGAGCAGCTACTGGCTACAGTGTCCGCCAGGAATTCCTTTGAACTGAACACGGTATTGTCTGATCGTATTCACAGGTGAAGGTTGTCATTCTGGGACAGGATCCCTATCACGGACCTAATCAAGCTCACGGGCTCTGCTTCAGTGTCCAAAGACCAGTTCCACCTCCGCCCAGGTACCCAGCTGCAGATGGCTTCAGTCAGGCTGTTCCTGGCAGGCTGTGGGTGGCATTGTTGGTATGACCTGGGTCACTGGGGACTGGCAGTGCTCTGGTTCGCACATACATTTAGGGAGTGGGTTGTGGCTGCTGGGCTAACTTAGGTCTTCCATGCTGCTGCTCTGAGTTCTGTGGGGTCTGTGACGGGGTGTTTGTGTGGCATCAAACTGCTGGGGATTCTGGTTGATTTGATTGTGCTTTTCTCTTGTCTTGTTTTCAGTTTGGAAAATATTTTTAAAGAGCTGTCTACAGACATCGATGGCTTTGTTCATCCTGGCCATGGGGATTTGTCAGGGTGGGCCAGACAAGGTAACCAGGCCTGGCTATGGCTTATTCGAGAACAAGGCTCTCCCCACCCCCCAACCCCCTGTGTGCGTGCGTGCGTGCGTGCGTGCGTGCGTGTGTGTGTGCGCACGCGTGCGTGTGCACGCGAGCATGTGTTGTATACATTAGTGTTCGTTTTGGTGGAGGGCAGAGACAATGAATTCCCTGGAGCTGGAGTTAACGCAGTTGTAAGCTGTCCAGCACGGGTGTTGGGGATCAAACTCGGGTCCTCTGTGAGAGTTAGCATGCTCAACTGCTCAGCCCCTCCCGTCCCATTGCTGAGGTGGGGGTTCTGATGAGGCCTTGGAGGCGTGTCACGCCCGTGTTACCCTCAGCCACTGCTGTTTCAGCTTGCTCGCTCACTCGCTCCTGGCGGTCTGGTCTTGGCTTCTAACAGTTTGATTTTGTTGCCATCAACTATTTGTAACCCTTTTACTTCCCCAAACTGGAAGACTCCGAAAGGCAGACATGACACAAAACACCCTGCCTACGGCTCACAGGCTCCTCCCTGCCGGCCCTGTTGTAACACTGTGTGTGGCCTGATTTCAGTTCTGCCCTGAGTCTATTGTGAGTAGCGTGGTCATCTGTGATGGCTGATAGCTTGTTTGAGCTGTCTCTGACCTTCCTCCCCACCGTGCTCACAGGTGTCCTCCTCCTCAATGCTGTCCTCACTGTCCGCGCACACCAAGCCAATTCCCACAAGGAGAGGGGCTGGGAGCAGTTCACGGACGCAGTGGTGTCCTGGCTCAATCAGAACCTCAGTGGCCTCGTCTTCCTCCTCTGGGGCTCTTATGCTCAGAAGAAGGGTAGTGCCATCGACAGGGTATGTGTCTTTTGACTCCTTTACAGAGAGCCAGGCAGCCCCGGTCCCCGCCTATGTGCATGGCATAGAAAGTCTACTGTGGCTCATGTGATCCCAGAACCTAAGAGGTCGAGGTAGGAGGAGTGCCATGTGGGCAAGCCTGGGCTAAGGGATGAGCCCGTTAGTGCACCATCCATTATAATTACAGTTGGGTTTCCACTGACAACTGAGCGAGTTCAGACATGGTGGGACGTCTGTGTGCTTCTGAGGTTAGCAGTTAACTGAAGCATCAGCCTGCCCTGCAGTGGGGACAGCACAGTCCCTGGCACCCCGCCTTTGCATGTGTTTCAGTGCTTCATGAATGAGTCCTGCTTCTGAGAAACGTGGAGCCTTGTAGGAAACTAGTTCCACTGAATCAGATACGATTAACCCCAGTGCCATAGGCAGGGGCCCTTAAGGCAGAGCACTTTTGTCCTCCCTGTCTCTGCTTCACGGGGCACTGACTGACATGCCTTGTCCCCGTCGCTGAGACGGCCCCCTCCCCTTAAGTCTTATCTTCCCCGTGTGGCTGAACATGTCCCAACGCTGCCTCGCGGGTGCCCTGCCCTCGATCCCGGGCTGGCCGCCAGCATTTATAGTGATGGCTGTGGTGGATGTAGCCAGTAGGGCAAAGGGGAGAGTGGGTGTGTGAAGGAGAAGGGAGTTGAGGGCTCCCAGGTACAGGACTTCCAGGGGCCAGGCTCATGGGAACCCTCAGTCCGACTGAACCTGGCCCGAGTCACACCTCTGGCCCTGAGGATGAGAACACTCTCCCTGTGTAATGTGAACTGGGTTTTGTGGATGGTGAGGGTGAATCCACCTTAGGAGGTGGGCGGGGCAGGAGTGCACAGCTGGCTGGGTATACGGTGGCCACTTTCCACTCTATTCTTTTACAGAAGCGTCACCATGTACTGCAGACAGCTCACCCCTCCCCGCTGTCGGTGTACAGAGGGTTCTTTGGATGTAGACATTTTTCTAAAGCCAACGAACTGCTCCAGAAGTCTGGCAAGAAGCCCATCAACTGGAAGGAGCTGTGACCTGCGGGCAGGAGTGTCTGTCTACAGCAGTTTTCAGATGCTGCTGCTGAGCAGTCGACAGTTAAGAAGTCACTGAAAATGTCCCTGTTCTAAGTTCCTTGTGTGAGCGGAGAAATGGAGAAGCATCGTGAGCCAGCCAGGACACAGAAACCGCAGCTTCAGCAGGCAGAACCTCCTGACTGGAACTAGGTCTGAACTCTCCAGGACCCGCAAGGTGGCTGTCAGGAACACGCCTACTTCTCAGAGGCCAGCAGCCACAGCCTCGGTCCTGTGACCTCGGTCCTGTGGGCTGCGCTGGGGTTAGAGGAGATCTGTACCTTTTGCTGTTCGGTGCACACTGCTGTTCAGTGCCTACTACTGTTTGCTTTATCTTTTAGAGTTAGAGATTACGAAGTGTCAGGGTGCGTGCTTCAAAGGCCCTTTTGTCTCTAAAGGAAGCCTTGGGTGTTTGAGTCCTGGGAAATCTGGTTTACAACTGAGAATCTCCTTCCTGATCACCAAGGTGTGGGTGTCGCCCTGGGATCACCAGTCCCTGCTCTGCCATGAGCAGAGGCTGAAGTTGAGCAGAGCAAGGGATTACTTGTTTTTAAGTGAGGGTGGGTGGGTTTCTAGTGCCTGTGGAGTTAACGGTTTCCTCACAGCAGACTGCCACATGTGGTCTGTGGTACTGGGGAATCTAACTCCAAGGTGCTGTTTTTTATGGGCTGAATTCACAGATTATGTTTTTCTGCAACACCAAAGAATGTTGTGTCTAACAAGGTAGGCAGGTACATTTTTTTTTCATCCTTTTTTGAGAGACAATCTTTACTGAGTTTACACCTCCAAGCTGGACTCTGTGGGTCTGGCTGGTTAGAGACGAGGCCTACCTGAACAGGAAAATAAAAGATGGTTGAAGCTTGGCAGTGTGCCGGCCATTCTTAGTGTTTGTTTCAGAAGCCCGTGCTTCTGCCTGTTGGCGTAGCTACCACTGACTGCAGGAAGGGTGGCTCTGTCCTTGCCCTGCTCTCTGGGGGTCCACCCACCACCCGCCAGCTGCTTGCTGCACTTCTGCCTCGGGCAGGCTGGCCAGAGTAGAGGTCTGCTGGGACCCCAAAGGGACAGCTTCCTGGGGGAAAGTCACATCTTTGAGGGTCTTGGCTTGCCAACTTCTGACCTGTGAGCTTCTAGACTCTTCCCTGGGAATATGAGGTTCAAGTGTGACTCTGGCCCGTTGGTTTGCTAACAGTGTATATTAGAGAAATTATTAAAATCCAGGCCCAGAGTTTTTTCCCCATCTCTTGCAGAGTTCCTGGATAGAAAACACACACAGGCTTCATATTTTTAATAAGCCTTAAACTGCACAAGAGCTGGGCAGCTGCCTACCCTCTGTGCTGTTAGAATCTACTTTCCTCTGGATAACCCAAGCTGTTACTATGTTTCATCTGAACTGCTCTCAGCTCTACTTGGGCAGCCCTGAGGGCCACGCACGTTCTCTAGACTCTTAACCCATGGCCGCTTCTCCCTCACAGTCACCGTCTTGCCTCCAGTCTCACCCCCAAACCCAGGAAACCTAAGTTTCCTAACTTGGGACAGGGTCACAGGCCACATCTCTGCCAGCTGGGGTGACAGACAAGCTCCCTGTGCAGGGCTGTAAGAGGAGAGCCACCCTAAAAGGCAAGGAACGGACCTTGGATGTTTTTAGAAACTGAAAAGCTAAGTTGGGCTGGTGGTTCACGTCTTTAATCCCACCACTTGGGCAGCAGGAGCAGTCAGATGAATGAGTTCCATGACTTCACAGAGAAAGCCTATCTGGGAGAAAAACAAAACAAAAAAAACTGAAGGTCTGGAGAGACACCTGGCATGAAAGCACTGGCTGCCCTTGCAGGCAGACCTGGGTTTGGTTCCCAGCACCTACCTGGCATCTCACCACCATCTACAATTCCAGTTTGAGGCGATCAATGCCTGCTTCTGGCCTCTTTGGGTACCAGCTATATATGTACACAGGTGCCCATGCTGGGAAAACAGCCAACCTTAGATTTCTGTTCTGTGAAAAATGCCAAAAGCAACTTGGAAGAAAAGGCTTGTGTCATCTGACACTTTTCGGGAAATGGGCACAGAACCTGGAGGCAGGATGCCTTCCTGCTTATGGCTTGTTCAGCCTGCTTGCTCACAGCACCCGGGACCACCAGCCCAGGGTGGCACCACCATACACTACACAGGCTGGGCCTCCTGCCGCATCAGTAAGGAGATATATAACAGGCTTGCCTGCAGCCTGAACTTGTGGGAACATTTTTTCAAAGTTCTCGAAGGTGACACTTGATGGTGTCAAGTTGACGTGAAATAAAAACTAACCATACCCATGCACAAAAGGAGAGGTGGCTCGGTGGTTTAATAGCACCTGATCTTCCAGGGGACTCAGTTCCCAGCACTCAGGTCAGGTGGCTTATAACCCTCTTAACACTTGAGCTCCAGGGGATTGGACACCTGTGCTCAGGTGCACACACACATGTATGCTTGACATAATAAAAGCATCTTTAAAAATTCTTAAAGCCATTAGAGGGCTGGCAGGTGGATGGCTCGTTGGGGCGATGCCGAGGACCTGAGGTGGTCCACCAGTAGGCATAATGGAAACAGAACTGGTGTGTTTCCATTATGAGTACACATGTAAAATAGATGGTTCACGTCAAAGAGGGAAGAAGAGGACCTGAGTTCCGTCCCAGCATCCATAGCATGTAGCTCAGAACTGTATGTCACCCCAGAGACTACAACACCTGGATTCAGCTGTCTTGTGTGGACACAAGTAGCTACACACAACTTAGAATAATACAGTTACATGGATTTGCTGGGGGGGGGGGGGGGGGGGCCATGAGTGCCAGGTGCCAAGAAAAGATTGCTGTTGGGCTGGAGACCGGTAGGTAGGTAGGGCACTTCTGCCAGGCCTGACCTGAGTTTCAGTCCTTGGACTCCTAAGGTAGGAATGAAGACAACTGAGCCCCTACAGACTGTCCGCAGACCTCTGTGTATGCTGTAGCATGTGCATACAACTCCACCACCACAAAATCAGGGTTAAGTTTATAGGGGTGTGGTGATGAATGCCTTTATTCCATCATTTGGGATGCAGAGGCAGACAAGTCCACACATCAAGTTCCAGGACAGCCTGGTAGATTTAAACTGTCTCAAAACCAAGGTGAAACCAGACGTGGTTGATATCCCTTTTACCCCAGCACTCAGGAGGCAGGCAGTTCACCCAGCCTGGTCTACAGAGAGAGTTCTAGGACAGTCAGGGCTACACACAGAAATCCTGTCTCATTTACAAAGCAAACCAAGCAAGTTGAAGCTGGCGTGGCACACGCCATTCACTCTAGCGTCTTTCCAGCTGAAGCCGGAAGATACAGAGTTTGAGGCTGGCCTGGACTCCATAGCGGAACTGTCTCAGAAGTAAAAAAAAGTCAATGTAACAGTGAATAGATGTGAAAATACTGCTTTAGAGACCACACTGGCCACTTGGGAGGCAGAGGCAGGCGGATTTCTGAGTTCAAGGCCAGCCTGGTCTACAGAGTGAATTCCAGGACAGCCAGGGCTACACAGAGAAACCCTGTCTTGAAAAACCAAAAGAGAAAAAGAGACCACACTGGCTTTGAACTACAGCAATCTGGTCTCAGCTTCCCAAGTTCAGGAATTTTAGGTGTTGGCCACCATGCTTGATTGAGCATCTTAAAGGACGTGAGGCCCAACCCCACTCTGCCCCCTGAGAATGTGGCAGTAGGTTCTTTTATTGGGCGGGGAGGGAGTTCCACTTGGCAATTTTGTAGTTCAGCAGGGTCCAAAAGTGAACAGAATGGCCAGGTAGATTTAAACCTTTTATGTTTGCAGCCATCTAGTTTCAGAACTGCCGTGAGAGAGATGGTCAAGAGCAGTGTGTACAGGAGTTCTTGGAGCTTGAGGGTGATTGGGTGGTAATGTGAATTTAATCCAATTTGTGTGTGTCCTAGTTACCTTTGTCCCACCCAACCCCGGCACGTAATGAATGCAGATATGGCCTGCCTGGGACAGCTTGCTAAACCTCATACACTCTGCTGGTGGGTGGGAATAAAATACCCAGGAAAGGGTTCCTAATTCTGGTCAAGCTGGAGATGAAGGTTTCCTGGCCAGACCAGAACAATACATGGTCTACACGGCCAGGTAGCAGAGGTCCCCCTACCCCCCACCGTGTGCAGATCTGGCTGTCTCTGTGTAGCACAGTGTGGGTAGCTATAAGGGCTATTCCTGGTTACAACTTGACTACAATCTGGAATGAACTACAGTCCAGAATTGGAGGGCTCATCTGTGATCCAGATCTTGAAGCTGGAAGACACAAGTTTCTGACCTGGATCTTGGTGTGGAGATCTTGAGGCACAGTGGCCATGAAAAGCTTAGGCCCAGGCAAGGTAGTGCATGCCTTTAATCCCAGGAGACTGAGGTGAGGAAGTTTCTGAGTTCAAGGCCAGCCTGGGACAAATATCCTAGATCTAGGCATGGTGGTACACACCTTTAATCTGGGCCACGCCTTCTGCTGGAGGCTTACATAAGGACATTGGCAGAAGGAAGACTCGGTCTTCTGCTTGCACTTACCAGCTCATCTGTTGGAACCTACTTCTACAGAAGACCAGCTGAAACAACTAGCCTCGTGGGACTGCATAATGACTAGATGCTTGGACTTCTCGTCCACAGCTGCCCGTTGGGTCAGTTGGACTGCAGACTGTAAGTCATCACAATAAATTCCCTCAATATAGAGAGACATTCCATAAGGTCTGTGACTCTAGAGAACCCTAATACAGAAGTCTGTGATGAATTACCTGAGAGAAATGGTTCCTGTCACCTCCCTCTGGAGTAAGGAAGTCAGTTATGCAAATATCATCCTGGGAACCTCAAGTTGTAAATTAATTGTGTGAAAGTTCACTCCCTGATCTTGACCTGAGCCCAGCAGGGAGGGCCAAGTCGATGCGGTTCTCTTGGTGAGTTCTTGATTCTCCAAATTCCTTGCTCTCTCCAGTTCTCTCCTGGGATAAAGTCATGGCTTTCCAGTTTTTTCTGAACCTCCGTGACGGAGAGGGTAACAGGGAGACAGGTACGTTGGCCAAGTGCCTCAAGCAGAGGAAGGGTTGGAAGCTTCACTGGAGACATCTCCGCAGAACCCTGACGTTTTAATTCAGGCCTCAGGACTTGCAGCGTCTCTAGAGTTCACTGCAGTACCGATTGGCCGCAGCGGCCATGTTCCCCTGTACCACTTGCCTGGCAGGACCGTTTGGAATGTGCGCCTCTGAACCTAAGGTTTGAAGAGAAGACTTTCTATTAAGATCCTTGTGTTTGGTGTAAAGAATTCATTAGCAGTGCTCGCCCTTCTTCTTGTCTTCTGGAAAATACATCTTTTGAGACAGTGTATTAGTTGTACAAATAATTCCGTGCGACCTTTTCAGTGGGTATAGTGTGTGCACATGCACACACCTGTGCATGCGTGTATGTGTGTACATGTGTGGGGCCCAGGGGTTGTCATTGTCGGATGTGTCTAATGCTTTTGGCTTTGTTTTCCTTTGTGAGTGTGCGGCATGCATGCATGCATGTTTACACGTGTGAGGGAGTTTCTGTGTACACGCATGTGTGAAAACTCAAAGTGGACATCAGGAGCCCTCCTGGACGGCACTCCACCGTATTGACTGAGGCTAGCCCAGCCAGCTCTACAGCTATCTGCTGCTGCTTTCTGAACTCATGAAGGCCACCAGAGCCACCCAGTTTAAGTCAGAACTTCTCGTCTCCGTGTTTGTGTGGCAAGTGTCTTAGCCACTGGGCTATCTCTGGCCCTTCACCTTATTTTAGTGTTTGAGTCAGAGTTGGCTATTGAACGTAAAGCTCACGGCTACACTGGCCAGCCAACTGGGCTCTGGAAATCCACTGTGCCCGCCCACATAGTCCTCTCCCTCAGTCCCCACCTCTGCCCAGCTCGAGGGATTACAGACGAGCCGTCACGCCAAGCTTTACAAAGGTACAGAGACTCTGAACTCGATCCTTACCTTGTAGTAAAAAACTATTTTAAAAATCCAGGCTACTACCCTGCCTTTGGTTATTGAGATCCCGGATGAAAAACACACACAGCCTTTATATTTACAATAAGCCTTAAACAACACAAGCGTTGGGCAGATATCTACCCTCTATGCTATTAGAATCTATTTTCCTATGGATAAGCCTGAGTTATTACTGTTTCATCCGGACTGTTCCTAGCTCCTATTGGCCAGCCCTCAGGCCCATGATTTTACAGTTCAGCTAACCCATAGAGGCTTCTCCTTTCTCCTGTCCTGCACATTCTTCTCCTTCTCCTTCTTCTTTTGTTTTCTTTTCTTTTCTTTTTTTTTTGAGACAGGGTTTCTCTGTGTAGCCCTGGGCTGTCCTGGAACTCACTCTGTAGACCAGGCTGGCCTTGAACTCAGAAATCTGCCTGCCTCTGCCTCCCAAGTGCTGGGATTAAAGGCATGTGCCACCACTGCCCGGCTCTTCTGTTCCATGGCGGCCTCTTTCTTCTCCCTCCTCGTGGTCCTCTCTCACCCAAGCCTGTGAAACCTCAACCCCACTCTGTCTCTTCTACCCAGCCATTAGCTGTTGGCTTCTTTATTCACCAATCACAATAAACTGGGGGCAGGGTCACTCAGTGTCTTACATGTGGACTCTCTTGTTTTTAGGGTAACCAGTCTCAGGGGCCCCAAATTAGCATTAGAATACAAGCAGCATTAGGCCAACCCATTATGTGACCCTCACACAGTAGGCATTTTACACACAGTAGGCATTTTACCGACAGCCCCACTCTCATGGATGTGCAGAGTATACTCTGTAGAACAGTCTACATACTAAAGACTGTTGACAGCCGTGCAGCTCTCCGTGTCTGTGTCTATAACAGAGTGGGTTTCTTTTGGTTGTTTTCATTGGTTTTTTTGGAGACAAGGTCTTATGAGGCAGCTCTGGCTAGCCTGGAACCCAACCTGTAGACCAGGTTTGCCTGCGATGTCGGCACTGTCTGGCTTCTGGTGGGATCACAGGTGCTTGGTGCCATTACCTAGCAGGGGGTAACGAGGGTCCGTTAGAAGGATCAGCCAAGAGCGGTGGTTCACTCACGTCTGTCATCCAGCATCCCAGAGTTCCTGATTCCACAGGTTCTAGGACAGCTGGGGCTGCATGAGTTACAGTTCGCTTAGGCCGAAGTGAGACTCTGTCCCTATAAAACACATCAGCAAGAAGAGGGGGTTACGAGCAAAGCATGCTGGGAGCCCAGTCTCAGCATCTTCTCAACTGGGTGCTGAATGGCAGATGAGGACAGGCGACCTCAAGGCCATCAGCAAGGAAGGAGTGGACTCGAGTCAGCCTGGTGACAGAGCTCCGTAACCTTTCCACTCTCAGCACCCTGCGCAGGTCATCGTAACACAGTCACTGGAGAGGGTACCAAGGACCCGAAACGCTAAGCCAGAGCTCCCTTGCCAGCTGCACCCTCGACACGGGAACGTGTTTGATGAGGTTATCTGAAATGCGTTCTTCAGTCGCACATGGCTTTCTAGGACATGCGCTTTCCAGGGAACCTCAGTCTAAGAGCGATGCGAGGCTACTGCTTGTCCAGTATCGGGCGTGCGTAACCCTGGACTCCATACAGGTGTATAGCCAGTGACGCCCCCGCCACCGCAGCTTGAAGCGGACATGAATAACGGCGTGAAGTCCGCTTCCTGCTCTAAAGTCCACTGGAAAGAACTGATTTGTTTGCTGATTTGTCTTTTTTTTTTCGTTCCTGGAAAAGAAGCCCACGAGTGAGGAGTGAAGTATCCCACGCAGGGTAGCGGGTGCTGCAGCGGCCAGAACATCCCCGCACAGACTCTGTGCTCGTCATTGGCGCTGCAGATGGTCACGTGGCACAGCCGTGGTCACAGACATGGGTGCTGGTGTGTGCTTTCTGTTTCCCTGCCTGCCGCTGCCAGTCAGGGTTGAGACCCGGAGATGACCTTTGTCCCACATGTTTCAGAACACCCTGTGACAGCGACACGGGCAGGTTTCCTCTGCTCTTCTCAGCTGTCCCCAGCCAGCCAATCCTGAATAAGACAGCCTTGTTTTTTAATCCGCAAGTCCCAAGATATTAGAGCCATTCCACGCACAGGGTGTGATTCCAGAGGGTCTCGTAAAAACCTTGTTGGGGAGGAGTGGCAGGCCAGCTTTGGGGGAGCTTCCCACCCTCCCTCACGATGGACTCACAGGCCAGAGTGACCTTCCCCTGATTGCTTATGACACCTTGGGCCTTAGATGGTTCTTGTTTAAGTCCCTAGGAATTCTGAAATAAATCGAGCTTTGGGGTGAGGTAGAAGGGCTCCCAGGGCCCCAGTGCAGCCCTGCTGGGCTGCTGTAAGGTGATTTCCTCCCAGCCTGGGTCACTGCTGCCACTCAGTGCCTTGAAGGTTAAATGCTCTGGGGGATATTTTTAAAACAGCCGGGGCTGGTTAATCTAAAAGTGACATTTACAGTCACAGTCCTGTGAGCTGCCTGCCAGCCGCTTAGATCCCGGCCTCGGCCAACAAGGAGCTCGGAAAAATGTCAACCCTGGATACACAGCTGGGAAGCCATGGGAAAAGCAAGGCCGAAGTGTGAACGCAGTAAGTGAGCCCACCCCTCCCTGGGTCTATGGGCCTCAAAGCCAGTTCCCTGTGTGTGTGTGTGTGTGTGTGTGTGCGCGCGCGCGCGCGAGCCTGGTGTCAGCCACAGACAGAAGCAGCCACTTGAGAGTTTTAGGGGACACTGAGGGAGCTGCTGAGAAGTTTGTTATAAAAGCCAGTCTCTGATTCTGTGTTTTCAGGTGGCGTCTGCCACTTTCCCCTATTATTGTTGTTACTATTCTTTTATAATAAAAACGGACTTCCTTATAGGTGGGTGGCCATCTCTACTTACCCAGGACAGGGTGATTCCTGGGGACTCAGAATTATCTTTTATTATGTCTTCGATTGGTGTTTATTTACCCAGGATATCCTGGAACTGGCCCAGCCATCTAGGCTGGCCTTGAACTCACAGCTGCCCTCCCGTCTTAAAACAAAACAAACAACACTGGCTTCTCCATTCTTCTGTATAGGAGTTGTGCAAACCACCTGTGTGTGTGTGTGTGTGTGTGTGTGTGTGTGTGTGTGTGTTTTATAATGTTTTGGTTTAATACAGAAATGACCAAGGCATCAAACCTAGTTCTCAGGCTGTGTGGGATATGGCCACGCTTGTATTTTGAAATGGAGGTGGCCTCTGGATCTCCCTCCAATAGAACCCTGGCAATCTCCCGTCCTAACATAGCCTCTGAATCTCACTTTCAGGGTGGGTTTGTGTGTCCCTAGTGGGTTGTGGGAGCAGTCCAAAACTGCAGCAACCTGAGAAGGGCACACACTCAGTCTTACTTACTTACTCTGTGTGTGTGTGTGGGGGGGGAGACGGGGTGCTCCCAGCAGTCTATGCATCTTCATTCTAGGAATCCAGGGCTCCTGTCACAGAGTTGGGGCTGAAGGATTGATCTGTGTGTGGCAGGTCTGAGCAGGGTGCTCAGTCATTTGACCTTGAGATTCCAAGGGCAGGGAGAAGCAACAGGTGCTATTTGTTCCATGCCCTGGGTTAGAACGCCAAGCTGTAGAGAATTTCCCCGATGACGAAGGCCAGTTGAGTGGTGGATGGTGAAGGTCCCACCCCGATTTGGCCCACTCCTGCCCTTCTCTGAGGCCTCTTAACCGCCCCATGCCTGTGCCTGCTCTGTAGGAGTGGCTGCTCTCTAGGGAAGACCCTTTAGTTTGCCCAAGCTTGGTGTCAGCCCACCTTTTTATCTTTCTTGAACATGTCTGTTTTACATTTATTTATTTGTGCAGGTGTGAAACATGTTGCAGGGTTTTTGATCACACTGTGAACCCCAAGATTGTGTTATGTACTGAAAATACCAGTTTCTAGTTGTGGTGTGGTTCAACCTTAGCACACGTTTAATCCCTCTGGCTGGAATACAGACACGCCCAGGATACTCACCTTTAATCCCAAACAGTGAAGGTAAAGTTGAGTTTGTAGAAGGAAGTGAAGTCTAATTGAGTGGCAGACAAAGTGACAAATCAGAGAACGATTTGGCAGAATGAATCAGAAATAGGATACGCCCAACTCTCCAGAGGACAGGAAAAAGAGGCAGAAAGAAGCACAGAAAAGAAATGGGGGTGGGGTGGGGAAGGGGAAGGGGCAATTGTACAGAGACAACGTGAAGTGAAGAGAGAACAAGGTAGACACAGTGAAGACAGAGTGAGCCAGAGAATGGGAAGGATCCAGAAGATCAGAACAGATTGGCAGTTTCAGTTTGAGACCAAGCAGAACAATTCAGGGGAGGCTGAGAGAGGAGCCAGATTGAAGCAGTCAGCTTGGAGAGGAGTTTTGAGCCAGAACACCTGAGTTGAACCAGCCAGCCAGAGTTCAGAAAGAACTAGAAAAGGACGAGCTTATTCAATAAATAGTCTCAAAGGCTGAAAACATTCTAGGCTGAGATTAGATTGTACAAAAGCTAGAAGCTTTCCATACACTACACTTCCAGCACTAGGCCTAGGTTAACAGAAGGTGGCAGTGAGCATCAGAGACAATTAAAAGTTAACTTGTAAAAACACGTGCAGGTCAGTTGGTTCTCCCTCCCACCATGTGAGTCAGAGGGATCCAACCGGGACCGTCAGGCTTGGCAGCAAGTACCTTTCTTTATCTGCTAAGCAACGTTACTGGCCCTCGCTCGGTCTTAGGAAGTGAACGTGACTTGTGAATAGGAGGGGTATTGAAGAAAGGTTCTGAGCTCGTTTCTGTAAACTTAGTACTTAGGAGTGTCAGGCCTGGGGAACTCTGTCACGGCAGAGCCCGGCTGTGGACCAGTCCGGGACCCACATTGCCTCTGGGGAGCACGGAGACTTTGTGGTAGGACCTCTCAGAATCTTTTCATCTTGGAGCACCCTGAGGAAGGGACTGGCCGTGATGCTACCTGGCAAAGGTGAGGACCACCTCACAGGGTCTTGGGGATCTCTGAACAGTTGTGCTGGGTGCTTTCCTCGTTTCTATGCAGGGTCCCGGCAGACACGGGTGTGGTGTGGGTGGGAGCTGCGGGCAGGAGCTCAGAGTTCTGTGTGCCTCAGTCTTCCAGGTTTCTGGTTGAATCGGGCTGGGGGTGGGGGTGGGGGAGAGAATAGAATTAGGTTGACTGTGGGCTCAGCCTGCAGTCCCAGCTCCCCTATTTCCTGAAGATGTTGCTACCAACATGCAGGTCCATCCATGATCTGATACCTCAAATTCTCTGTATCCCAAAAGAAACTAGAAAGCAGAGACCGATAAAGGAAAATAGATATATTTACAGTTTAGTTTCCAATGCCAGCCTCGCACCTGACAGGAGTTAGAAGGATCCATTAGGGATTTGCTCTGATGCTGTCCCCTGTCCCCTCCTGGGGTCTGGGGGAGGACTCCTGGGCCCCATCCCATGTCCACGAACAACAGGGAGCAAAAGCATGGTGGTCAGAGGGATGCTTAAAGGGGGATAAAGGAGGCTGGGGATGTTCTCAGTCAGCACTCAGTGCCGTCAGCAGGCTTCTGCGTACATCTCGGGTACCTGCCCTGTGCTTCTGAGTCAGTACCGGGTTTGCGATTGCAAAAAGAACTGTGTTTCAAGCTTCTTGGTGGGAAGGGGCTAGGCAACTCAGTCAACTGGGAGCTCTGTAGTGAAGAAGCAGGCCCGGCTTTAAGCCTAAGTCTGGTCTCA
>NW_021604612.1:2157195-2157755 GCF_004785775.1 Grammomys surdaster
TCTCTCTCTCTCTCTCTCTCTCATACACACACACACACACACACACACACACACACACACACACAACTTTTGTGTGAGAGTCTGTTTTCAGAACGATGAACCATGGGGTTTGATGCTTATGGGTTTTTTTGTTTTGTTTTTTGTTTTTTTTGAGACAGGGTTTCTCTGTGTAGCCCTGACTGTCCTGGAACTCACTCTGTAGACCAGGCTGGCCTAAGAAATCCGCCTGCCTCTGCCTCCCAAGTGCTGGGATTAAAGGCGTGCGCCACCACTGCCCGGCAACGCTTATGTTTTGAGTGACAATGTGTCGTCCTGACCTCTGAGATGATGCATGACACATTTTGACCCACTGCTGTCCTCGGCCCCTTGCCCCTGGCTGTGGAAAGCCCTGGGTCACTCCCTGGTTTTACCCAGGACAAGATGGATTAGTTTGCCATGTACAGTCCTGTCCGGGCCATTTCTTCAAGGGTCCTGGATCATCTCAGTGGGGGAGGTACTTAGAATCACAAAGTGGCTATCAGGCACTGTGGATTTCTTCTGAGCTTGTTTTATTGAGGCTG
>NW_021604612.1:2158155-2161419 GCF_004785775.1 Grammomys surdaster
GCCACCACTGCCCGGCAACGCTTATGTTTTGAGTGACAATGTGTCGTCCTAACCTCTGAGATGATGCATGACACATTTTGACCCACTGCTGTCCTCGGCCCCTCGCCCCTCGATGTGGAAAGCCCTGGGTCACTCCCTGGTTTTACCCAGGACAAGATGGATTAGTTTGCCATGTACAGTCCTGTCCGGGCCATTTCTTCAAGGGTCCTGGATCATCTCAGTGGGGGAGGTACTTAGAATCACAAAGTGGCTATCAGGCACTGTGGATTTCTTCTGAGCTTGTTTTATTGAGGCTGGGCCTCACTTATCACCTTCCCCCGCTTCAGCCTCTGGAATGCCTGGGATCACCACCACGCCCAGTTGTCCGTGGCTTTCTTACGAGATATTTTTGGCTCCTCTCTGTGTGTAATGGACCAGACGGGGAGCAGGGAGATTAGCTGGAGGCTTGTGTAACGACCCCAGGGCTCTCAGAGGCTTAAACTCTTAGATGAGGTTCCTATCTAAGATAATGATCTTAGACAACGTGTTCAGCACAGTGCCTGGAACACTGTAACCCAGCTGGCATCAGCCAGTGTTTCTGCCCTCTGCCTTCCTCCTGTATGAAAAAACCAGTTTTCAAGAGCTTGGCGAGAACTCAGGCCCACACAACAGTGGAGGGACGCTTGAACACACCCCTTCAGGCACGCTATGTGTTGAGTGTAGGGTTCTTGGGGTATTTGTTTTTTTTTGTTTTTTTTTTTTGTTTTTTTTTTTTTGTTTTTTTTTTGAGACATTCTGGTGTAGCCTAGGCTGGACCCAAGTTTGTATATAGCAGAGGCTGGCTCCTTATCTTCCTCCCTCCACAGTCTGGAATTATAGACATGTGCCACCATGGCCAGCTGGGTTTTCCTTTTTTGTTTTTAAATACTTTCATTAAACAATCCTGGGGAGGTGCTTGCGTCACGGTGTGTGTGGAAGTCAGAAGACAACCTGGGGAGCCAGTTCTGTCCTTACGCCATGTGGGTTCCAGGGACGGAACTCAGGTCGTCAGGCTTGGCAGTATGCGCCTTTGTCTCCTGAACCATTTCATCAGCCCCAGATTTGGAGTTTTGACACGAACCCTGCTCTCTCAGGCCACTCTTCTCCCATTGGATAAGGTAGAAGAGGGATTCCAGCTAGAGTCCTTGGGCTTGGGTCACGCTTCATACTTGTAACCGGGAATTTCCACCTCCCTGACCTTGCCGAGCTGACATGGCCTTCAGAGCCGATCTCAGTGCCCTTGACCTACACCGGAGCCTTGTTGCCGCCCCCGCAGCAGCCAGGCAGCACCAGGAAGCTGCAATACAAGGGTACAAATAGAATCAGTGCCAAAGATCTGCCCAGGAGGCAGCGGGTACTGGGCCCTGACCCGGGTGTTGGATCTAGAGCAGCTTGTGGGTTTGTGTCTGCAAAGGGAAAGCTGAGGGACAGGCTGTTCCTCCTCAGGGAGGCCTTTCAACTTAAGAGCTCCGTTCTTACCAACACCCACCACTGTCACCTCAGTTTCTGAGGCTGATGCAAAGCCCTTGGGTCTTCTCGGTCTGACCTCTTGGAGGTTACTTCACTGTACACAAATTAGATGTTGCAAGAGTCCTGCCCTAGGACGGGCCTGGGGGAAGCCTCAGCCAGATGGGAGGGAAAGCCATCTCTTCTAAACACTTGAAAGAAGAGATGCTCCCACTCACCAGCTGATAAATACCCAGTGAAGCAAAGGGTGTGGTTTTCCAGGGCAGCCTGGGAGAGGAATGCGACTGTCATGGGTGGTCACTCTGGTCACAAGTGGCAGCCTATGCAGTTTGAGCACCATCAGCCAACAGCCTGCTGAGGATGCTACTGTCGCTGTCCCTGTTCTGCACGCGGGGAAGTTAGGGCTCACGTTAACTCTCAAACAGTAGTCCGAGGGCTTGGAGGTCAGATGGGCTCTCCTGGCATTAACTGGGTGCCTGCTATGTGCCTGTGGTTGTGCCTTTCTGAGTCATTCCCAGAGTTCCCTGGGGTGTGAAGTCACCTGATTGTTAAAAAAAAATTAATAAACTGTTTTTCCTTCCCTGGACCTGCTCCCAGAATGACAGCTCTGAGACTAAATATTTATTAATAAATGCCTAGGCCATAAGCTTTGACTCATTCCCTGGCTAGCTCGTAGCTTACTTAACGCACTTAAACTATACTATGTCTACCCTTCTCCTCCCACCCCAGCCCGCTTCTTTCGTATCTCCCTGTCTCTCCTTTTAGCCTCTCATTATTTCCCAGAATCCTCTCTTCCTGCCAGGGTCCCACCTCCTACTTCCTGCCTCAGCTCATTGGCCATCGGCTTTTTTATTGACAGGTGAATCTCTCGCCCTACAACTGCGCCTTCGCTTATCCACTGTGCACAGGCTTTCTCATCCCTGATGTCCCCAGCACCTCCAACGCTGCCCATGCGCAGTGCTCCAGTGCTTAGGGGACTTGGCACCAGCCACAGCTGTTTATTTTCTGCTTGCTCTAGGCCTGGCAGCTCGGCTTCTCTGGAGACCAATGCTCTGGCGCGTGGTAATTCTGAGACCTACCGACTCTCATGGAGCCTCTTTTCTCCGCTGCTGCTTTTTCTGTTGTTTGTGGATTGTTTTTCTTTTGGGGGCCTGGACAATATCTGGCCCCACCCTGAAGCTCAAGGCCTGCTTCAAGCATGCTGCAGTCTTCCTGCCTCAGCCTCCGGGGTG
The DNA here is from genome assembly GCF_004785775.1 of Grammomys surdaster. Taxonomy (NCBI): domain Eukaryota; kingdom Metazoa; phylum Chordata; class Mammalia; order Rodentia; family Muridae; genus Grammomys; species Grammomys surdaster. Next base: position 2,160,873 of record NW_021604612.1, read on the forward strand.
CTGGGGGAACAGGCTTGAGTGGCTCCTTCTAGCCTGTTGAATAACTGAGCCCCCCACAGCCTGCCGCCTCTGCCTGTTACAAATAATATCCGTGTGCCTCCAAGCCATGTGACCGCAGGCAAGCCACGCCCCCACCCTGGTCACCAGGGTCTCATCTTTAAAACGGTTTAGGAATAATACTTTCCAGGGGGCTGGAGACAGGGGTCAGCATGTGTTGGTTGCTCTTGTAAAGGAGTTTGCTTCTCAGCGCCCATATCTGGCAGCTCCTGGGGGATCTGGGGGCCCTCTTCTGGTCTCTGCAGGCAAATGCACTCATATGCTTAAACTTACTCGTAGACATATACACATAATTAAAGATTAAATAATTAAAAAAAATATTCTTTGAGTGAGGTGTGCTGGCGAGTACCCGTAATCTCAGACCTTGAGGCCGAGGCAGGAATGCCAGTGTTATTTCCAAGCTAGCCTGGCTACATTGTCAGACTCTGTTCCAAAAAGAAGGGGGAAGGAAGGAAGGAAGGAAGGAAGGAAGGAAGGAAGGAAGGAAGGA
>NW_021604612.1:2161429-2166663 GCF_004785775.1 Grammomys surdaster
GAAGGAAGGAAGGAAGGAAGGAAGGAAGGAAGGAAGGAAGGAAGGAAAGAAAGGAAGAAAGGAAGGAAGGGAGGAAGAGAGAAAGGGAAGAAGGGAAGGAAGGAAAGAAGAAGGAAGAAGAAAGGAAAGAAAAGAAAAGAAAAAAAGAAAAGACTACATATAGTAGCCCATGCTTTCAATCCCAGAGGCAGAGACGGGCAGATTCTGTGAGGTCAAAACTAGCCTGGTCTACATATCAAGTTCCAGGCTAATCAGGGCCATATAATGAAATCCTATAAAGAAGAAAGTCCTTTTCTATATTTGGGCAGAACACCCCTGTCTCCCCGCAGCCCTTTCCAGGAAGTGTGGGGTCTGCTCCTGTTCCTTTGGAGACAAGAGGTTTTATTTTTTTGGTTACATTTATTTATTTAGTTTGTGTGTATATGTGTGAGTGTGATTGCCATCGATTGTCAGACAACAGCAGTTTTTGGCGGTGTCGTGGGTGCCCACGGCTAGAGCCGTCTGCCTGTTTCTGTTTAGGAGAGCACTAAGATTGTCACTGAAAGTGACCACACAGGCTCGGCTGATTCTCACAGTAATCCCAAGAGATGTGTTCAGGTGAGGATTGTCTTGTTCCTAGGTGAGGGACACTGGTTCAGAATGAGGTCAAAATCTGCCCAGGATAATTCTTTTCTCCTTCTCCTTCTCCTTCTCCTTCTCCTTCTCCTTCTCCTTCTCCTTCTCCTTCTCCTTCTCCTTCTTCTTCTTCTTCCTCTTCCTCCTCCTCCTCTTCCTCCTCCTCCTCTTCCTCCTCCTCCTCTTCCTCCTCCTCCTCCTCCTCTTCTCCTTCTCCTCCTCCTCCTCCTCCTTCTTCTACTTTTTAAATAAATGTACAACATAGACATGTTCTTTTTTAATTTATTTGTTTTATGTATGAGTACACTGTCACTCTCTTCAGACACACCAGAAGAGGGCATCAGATCCCATTACAGATGGTTGTGAGCCACCGTGTGGTTGCTGGGAATTGAACTCAGGACTTCTGGAAGATCAGTCAGTGCTCTAAACCGCTGAGTTTTCTCTCCAGCCCCCAACGTTCTTCTTGAGTATCAGAGCATCGCACTCCACTCTAGGCTTCAGTGACGATGGCACGTGGGCTGCGTGTGACATTGGGCTTCTGTTTGCTCGGACAGGAAGCATATTGGACACCCGGTTGCCCTGCATCAGGCTGCAAATGGGAATGGCTTTGCAGAAATACCCTTGTCCCCATAGGCAGGGGTGTGGTTCAGCCATCCCTAGGGGCAGCGTTTACCCTAGTGGTTAAAGTTGGCTACTTGCTGCTCTCCTGGCAGCTCGGGAGCCCTTGGCCACCCACTCTCTGTTCTGATAATCTCGCCTTTTTTTCCGTTGTGTCCAACGTGGCCCATCCCAAGAAAATGCCGAACCATCCTCTCTCCTCCTGACAGGTGCCCGAGGGCAGAGGACAAGGACACTCTTATAGTGTTGCTCACCGGAGGCCACCTGCGCAGGTTGCTGGGGACGTTTCAAATAGATCCCAGAGATTCTGACTTAGGCAAGGAGAATGGTTGCATGAGTGTGAAGTAGGCTTAAGGACGGATGTGTAGCAAGCCAGGAGGAGGTGGCCTTCTGTGCTGGCAAGCCCCAGGTTGTGCCAAGTGAGGACTGAGCCAAGGCCAGAGTTGTGGTGGCAGGTAAGGTGTACGGAAGGGAATTCCAACTCCTCGGTGCACGCTGCCTCAGAGTACCGGCCAAGCCCCTCCCCTGTGGCCTGATACAGCACACCACAGCCTCCTGCTGAAAGGTGACACTCAGAAGGCTGGGTTCTCTTAGTCACCCTGTGGGCACTTGTGAGACTCTCCTGAGAATGGAACTGGTGGCCACGTCCCCAGTGTCGGTAAGTGGCCCCAGACACTCGGCAGCTAAACTAGGTAGGAGAAAAGAAGTCCAAGTAGGGTCTGCAAGATGCTGTCATGCGGTCCCTGCCCCTCCAGGACCTCGCCTAGACAGGGTGAATGTGTTATTTTGGTGAGGTGGGAGGCGGACAAGCCCTCCATCCGCTGCACCGTGGTGTTGGACACTGGCCAGCGCTTGCTGGAGCCCGTCAGCTTCCTGCATCGGTCATGGGAGGCTTGAATGCTCCGGCACCAGACAGTTGCAAGAAGTAAAAATAAGCCTAGGGGGTGTGGCTTAGCTGAGCATTTGCCTCACGTGGGTGCGCAAGGTCCTGGGTTTGAGGGTAGCCCTGGCGAAAAAAGAAAAAGAAGAAGTAAATAAAAAGGACGTTGGCCAGCAATCAGTTTGGGGGTCAGCTAGGTCAGGTCAGGGGAACGCAGCCGCCTGGGGAACAGACGCTCACTGGGAGGCCCCTCCTCCTCTTCTAGTCTCTGCTTTTCAGACCACCGCCTGGCTGGTCTGGGTAGCAACGTTGAGACCTGGGTCTGCTGTCCCTTCTTAAAGGCACACAACCAGATGTGGTATCTCGGGCACAGCTTACGGTGCCTTGGGTCATATGAGAAACATCTGTGTCTATGTGTTGACAGAGGGAGGTGTGGGTGTTGGGTCAGGTGTTTGAGCCAGGCTGAGTGACTGGGCTTCTCTGAGCCACAGGTGTCCAAACCATGAAGTGGAAGAATCAGGTAAGGACAGGCTCTTGTGACAGTGATGTTCTGGGATCTGAGGGATGGACCGAGGAGGCTGAAGGCCCTCTGCTGGCACAGGTGTGTGGAAATTGAGTGTGTGCAGAGATGTCGTTCTAAGAGCAATGCCAGGGCAAGGAGGGGATTCTGCATATTTTAGAGGGGGAAGCAGGCCCAGAGGAGGAGGTTGGCAGCTTTCAAAAACAGTTCCCAGCATGTACTTGATAACACGTGGGTAACCCTGGCAAAGCTTGATGTTAGAATCACTACTTCCTGTCAGAATAGGATTTGCATTATAGAATATGTTGAGGCCAGTCCTGGGGAAGGGCTGGTTACTCTGTGCATTAACTCTCCAGGTGTGATCATGGCAGCTTGGCCCCACGCCCCAGTCACCAGCCACCTTTGTGTGTGCCCATCTACTCAGGCACTCAGCCCCTCTCGCCTCATCACCTACCCAGCTGGGCTAGTTTTCCTTTTGCTGTAACAAAGTACCCGATGCTGGATACTTTGTGGAAAAAAAAACAGTTTATGTAACTCAGAGTTCTGGAGGTCTAAGAGCATGGTCCTAGTTTCTGTTTGACTCTGGTAAGAGCCTTCCAGTGGTCATAAGATGGTAGAAGATATCCCCATGGGCACACATGAAGACGGTGAGACGGGAGGCCAGAGGGATTTGGGAGCCAGGCTCACTCATTTTTATGGCAACTCATTCCCACAAAGACCTGGGTCACCCAGAGACCAGCACTAGTCCCTTCTGGAGTAGGCTGTGTCTCCTCACCAACATCATCCCAGCTGGGGACAAGCTCCCAGGGGCACCTGACCCTCTAGGGCACAGCATAGCCATAGTCCCAGGCCACCGGCTGTTCTTCTAGGCAGCTGTCTATTCTCCCAGGCAGCCAGCATTTCCTAAGCAGGTTCTGTGGAGTTTGCATAACACAAAGCTTACGCCATCTCCTGGGCTTCCCAGCCGGAGTGGGCACAAGGGCATCTGATCACCGAAGGTCCATTCCTGCTCTGTGTCTTTATTGCTGCTCTGCCCTTTCCCTGGCAACAATTTAAATATGTTTTACACACTTGTTATTTCTAAGTTGGCACTATTTCATATGTACACACATGGAACCTGCCAGACAGTAGCCTTCTCTGGGTCAGGGTCTCTCTCTGGCTTCTTCCTATAAAGTTGTGGGGTGACATCAGCTTGTTCCCCTTGGGTCCCAAGTACACTTGCAGAAACTGGACCCTTAAAATGCAAAAGTCCAGCTTGGTTCATGCCATTGGCTGATACTCAGTTTGTGCATGGGTTCGTTCATTCATTCATTCATTCATTCATTCATTCATTCAGTTCCATTTTGAAACATTTACTATATGTTTAGTACCAGGCCAGGCACAAGTATCCATAAGCCAATGTCCCTATAGGCCACCTCGTTGTCAGGGAAGATGGAGACATCTTCCATCCTGCTTCGTCCCCAACGAGACCCAAGTTACCATGATGGAATCTGAGTTTGTCTTCCACAGTTAAGGCAGACTGAGCCCTGGAGAGAGAGGGACAAGAAGAGACCATGGCTACACAGCTGTGAAGGTTCTTGAGCACGAAGCCAGCAGGGTGTGTGCAATGGGACTGGTCTCTCAGCACAAGCCAAGCATGGAAGGTCCCGGATCCCTGTCACACCCTTCTGCCTGAGGAACCTGTTGGACCTCTGAGGATGCCAGGGTCACTTCTGCAACCTTCTGGCAATGTCATCTCCTGGCTACGCCGTCCATCAGTGAACTCGGGAGAATCTTTTTTCCTGAGGGCTTGTGTGAAAGAGCAGTTTCAGGATCTTTCTTGCCGACGGTTTACAATTTACCAAGGGCAAGAGAGGTAATGTTCGAAATGAACTCTAGACAGGTGGAGTGACACATGCCTTTAATCCCAGCACTCGGGAGGCAGACACAGGTAGATCTCTGTGAGTTCAAGTCCAGCCTGGTCTACAAAGTGAGTTCCAGGACAAAGGTAGAGCACCATAGAGGGAGCACGTGGAGCACCCGTTGGAGCATACTGCTCACCTCAGCCAGGAAAGAAATGAGTGAAACTGCTGGCTTTTGAGGGCATGCCCGTGGACCCCAGGCCTCCCACTAGGCTCTGTCTCCTAAAGAGTCCACACATTCTGAGGAGCACCACACATTCTGAGGAGCACCTCACTGGGAGCCTACAGGGAATACCCATCAAAACTGTCGCATGCACTCATGTGTGCTCTCAGTCTTTCTGTCTCTGTCTCTCTATTTCAGCCAGCCTACTAGATGCCATTGTGCTTTCATTTTTAAATTATTTCTTATTATTTTTAAAGACAAGAATATGGGTATTTTGCCTGCACATATGTCTGTATACCACATGAGTGCCTGGTGCCCACACAGACCAGACAAGGGTGTTAACCCTGGAACTAGAGTTATAGATGGTTGTGAGCAGCCATGCTGGCACTGGAAATTGAACCTGTGTCCTCTAGAAGAGCCACCAGGGTTCTTAACTTCAAAGCCAAGGCTCCAGCACCCAGGTATGATATTTGAAGTTTGTGTGTGTGTTTGTGTCTGTGTATATGTGTGACTGTGTCTGTCTGTGTGTGTGTGTGT
>NW_021604612.1:2166673-2170802 GCF_004785775.1 Grammomys surdaster
CTCTCTCTCTCTCTCTCTCTCTCTCTCTTCTCCTCTCTCTCTCTCTCTCTCTCTCTCTCTCTCGATCTTTGGGAATGTTTACGTGGGACCAACCCTGCTGCAGACGGCCTGTCTTTTTTTTTCTCCTCTTTGGGTAGGTGCTTGCTCTTGGTAGAACTCTTGTACGGGTGGCTCTTCTAGTCTTGTCTCTGGTTTTAGTCATGAAAAGGTATGGTATTTTATTGTTTGTGTGTGTGTGTTTGTGTGTATATGTATGTATTTATGTGTGTATATATGTATGTATGTGTGTGTTTATGTGTGTGTGTTTGTGTATATATGTATGTATGTGTGTGTCTGTGTGTTTGTGTGTGTATATGTGTTTGTGTGTATATGTATGTATGTGTGTGTGTTTGTGTGTTTATGTATGTATGTGTGTGTTTGTGTGTGTATGTGTGTGTGTATATATGTATGTGTATATGTGTGTGTGTTTATGTGTGTGTGTTTATGTGTATGTGTATGTATGTATGTGTGTGTATGTATGTATGTGTGTGTATACGTATGTGTGTGTATGTTTGTGTGTTTGTGTGTATGTGTGTGTTTGTGTGTGTATGTGTGTGTGTTTGTGTGTGCATATGTGTTGAAATGACTGTGTGATTTCTCTTTTGTGCCATTAATGTGACCTGTCACTTGACATTGAGTCACCCTTGATTTGCTTTTCTTTAAAAAGAAACTTGATGACCTTAAAAGAAAAAAATAAACCCTGAGTCCATGCCGTACCCAGAACTAGACTCTTGCCATCGGTTGAGGGATCTAACCGCCAAGCGGTCATGAGGTCTGCACATGGCTCCAACATTTCCAGGAAAGCTCAAGAACACTTCCCGATTCCCTAAAGAACATTTTGTTGAAATCACAAAGGAAGATGCCATTTAGACACCTCAGGGATCTGCCCTAGCCGTGTGTCATCGTGATTTTGTAGCATTTCTGACATACCCACGGCAGCATTGGTTCATTTATCTCTTCTTTGCAAGCGCTTGGGCTAGCCCAAGGCCCCACATGTACCAGGCAAGCACCCACAGCTAAAGCCAACCCTAGCAGGAAGATTTGGTTTAAAGATGTTAAAACACGTTCAGGTCATGATTTTTAAAGAGGTTTAATCATTTGAGGTATATGTGTGTGTTTCATGTGTGCGTGGCGTGTATACAGAGGTCACAGGACAACTTTCCTGGGTGTGTTGTACCAGGAAACGTTCGTGAACCCCCAAACCACCAAGGAGCAGATTCCAATGCAATTGCATTAGGCTCTCTTTATTCAAGCTTGAAGCTCAGGCTATCCACTGGCCTCTGACTCAGGAGAATGGGAGGGAGCCTCAAGCCCAGTTTCAGGCAAGCTTTTATAGAGCCAAGAAGCGGGAATCTAGCCTGGTACACATCTGATTGAGGGCAAGGATCGTGGCCTTTAACGTAATTGGCTGGTGCCGGGAGCCAAACCATAGACTTAACTTTGGCCTATCTCCTGATTGGTGGTTGTTAGGAAATGAAGTGTCAGGCACAGGCTTGTAACCTGGAGGTGCAGGTTTGTTGGGGGAATAACCTGGAAACTGGTGCTAGGCTCAAGTCTTGTTGGGGGCTAAGCTGGATACTGGTGCTAGATGCAGGTCTTGTTGCGGGGTAACCTGGATACTGGTGCTAGGTACCGACCTGTTAGTTAACTCGAGTTCAACCTTAGGTCAGGTTCTCTAAGATGGAGTCTGAACCCAAAGGATCCAGTCTCACAGGGGTTGGCTCTTTCCATCTTTCCATCTACCTGTGGCTTTTTGAGGCAGTGTCTCTCTTCTTTCTTCCATGGGTTGCTGCACTCACACATTTCTGAATGACTCTCCTGTCTCTCCTCCCATCACACTATCTCTAGGAGCGACGGGGTTACAGACATGAGCCACCATGCCCAGCTTTCATTTGGATCCTAGGGATTGGACACAGGTCTTCGGCTTACAGAGCATATTTATTGCTGGGTCATCTCCCTGGCTGTCAATCCCTTGTTTTTTTAGGAGATTTTCTTCAGACAGTAATTTTCTGCTCATCGGAGGGTAGAGCCGTGAGAGGGAATGTGAAAGGAACATTGTTGTCACTCACACACACACACACACACAGATATACACATGTGCACATGCACACACACATACACAGATACACGCACACACACACACATATACACACATGCACATACACATACATACACACACGTGTGCACACACACACACATACTTACCCAGCCTGAGTGCAGGCGGTACTCCACAGCCTGAGGTTTTGTTGAGTGTCCATTCTAGTTATGACCCCCTGGGTCAGGTGTGCTGGACCTGGATCCAGGATGCAGTCTGTTTTCTCCAGGCAATGAAGACAGCAGAGACACGGAAGGAGGAGATGGAAGCCAGCCAGGGCATAAATACTTATCTTTCTGGATGGTTGATTCCAAGAACCTTCACCGATACCCAAATCCCTGCATATAACATGTGCCTGCCTCATGCCTACATGCAGCCTGTGCACGCTCTAATCTCTGGGTGATTTATAGTCCCTGGCATGCTATAAACACTATGCAGAGAGCCATTGGGTGCATTGTTAAAGAACAATGATAGGAAAGTCCATGTGCAGTGCAGAGCCAATTTCTTCCAAATGTTTTCAGCATGGTTAGTTAAACCTGGAGAGAAGCTGACCAGGCAGCTAAAGTCATTTACATAGCATGCGAATAATTTACATAGCACACAGCTCATTAGCATAATGTGCAAGTTATTTACATAATTTGCAACTCATATAGCATGTAAGTCATTGATGCAGCATACAAGCCGTTTACACAGCATGTCAGTAATTTACATAGCATATGAGTCATTTACACGGCATACAAGCCATTTATATAGCACACGAGTCATTTATATAACATACAAGTCACATACATGGAATACAATCCACTCATGTAATGAGCAAAGCAGCATAGGCTGGAGACATGCTCAGCGGTTAAGAGCACTTGGTGCTCTTGAAGAGTTCCCAGGTTCAGTTCCCAGCATCCACATGGTGGCTCACAACCATCCCTAACTCCAGGAGATCTGACGCTCTCTTTTGACCTCCGAGGGCACCAGGCACACAGGTGTACATGCATACACGCAGGCAAAATACTCATACACATAAAATAAATAAATCCTTAAAAAAGAGAGCAAGCCGATGCTGCTAGCATGTTCAGACCATGTGTTGTCACAGTCAGCCAGCGTCAGCACGGTTTCATCCACCAGAACAAAACAGAGATGGCGTACATCTTAGCTGTGACCTGCACCCCTCTGTCCCTCAGTAATGGCTTAATCTTTCTGTCTCTATGGACTGGCCTAGTGTGGATACTTTGAAGAAACAATTTTAATCTGTGGTTTTTCATGATGGAATAATGTTCTGTTGTCTGGGCGAGCCACATTTTGTTTATCTATCAACAGGGTCTCAGGATGTTTCCCTGGCTGGCCTGGAACTCACAGGGACCCGCCTGCCTCTGCCTCCTGAGTGTTGCCGGGCCTTAAACAATACTTGGATTGTGTCCACGTTTTTCATGCACTAAAACATTCTTCTAGAACAAAAGCCTCGGCAGTATCTTCTCAAGTTCTTTCTTGTGTGGCTTACCTTGAGCATGCGTTGGTGTGTGATCTTAAAACATCCGAGACTATGTCCTTTATAAGGAACAGATGTGTTGGGGGCTGGAGAGATGGCTCAGAGGTTAAGAGCACTGACTGTTCTTCCAGAGGACCCAGGTTCAATTCCCAGCACCCACATGGGAGCTCACAGCTGTCTGGAACTTCAGTTCCAGGGGATCTGACATCCTCACACAAACACACATGAAAGCAAAACACCTGACGTATATAAAATAAAAACAGATTAAATTTATTTATATTTTATATAAAATAAAAACAGATTAAAATACAAAAAAGGAACAGATATGTCTTTTAAAGAGATTTATTGATTTATTTATTTTAATTTTGTTTTAAAGAAAGATTTGTTTTTATTTTGTATTTCTTTTATTTAGTAAGACTATGATATAATTAGATCATTTTGCCTTCCCTTTCTTCCCTCCAAACGCTCCCTTAAGCCCCTTCTTGCTCTCTTTCCAATTCATGGCCTTTTAA
>NW_021604612.1:2170902-2172748 GCF_004785775.1 Grammomys surdaster
TGTGTGTGTGTGTGTGTGTGTGTGTATTCCTAAATAACTACATACAACCTATTCAGTCTGTCTAATGTTGTGTGTGTTTTCAGGGCTGATCATTTGGCATGCTCTTCCCCCAGGAAGATTGTTTCTCCTGTTCCCAGAATCCTTAGCTGCCTGTAATTCTTTGTGTCGGATTGTGGCCTGATGTCTCTCCCCTGATCTGTTTATTTTTATTTTATTCGTACGAATGTCTTGCCTGCACGTGTACCACATGTATGCCCGGCACCTTCTGAGGTCAGAGGAGGGCATGGGACCTCCTGGAACTGGAATTAGAGATGATTGTGAGGTGCCATGCAGGCACTAGGAATTGGAGCCAGGTCTTCTGCAAGAGCAGCCAGTGCTCTGAGCTGCTGAGCCATCTCTCCAGCCCCAAGAGTCTATCCTCCATTCCTGGTTTGAGTCTGGGAAGACCAAGGTTGAAAAACTTGTGTTTAATGAGAATCTTCTGTGCCTCATTGCGTGGTGGAGGCAGACAGGCAAGAGAGCAAGAGACCCACCCTGTGACAGCAGACCCTCCCCCTCGGCCATGTTTTTCCTGCTTGCTTCCTGGCACCGTTTCACTTAGGATCACAAAAGAACTCTGGGATCATACATTCACCCCACAGCATATACCCACATCTAGCTTAGCAACATGCCCTGGGCCACGGGCACGGGAAGCGCTGAGGTCAGGAGAACCCCATCTCTCCTCATTGTACTTCCTCCAGTACAAGGGACCCCAATAGCCTTGCCCCACGTGCTGTGTTAGAAGTCTGTTGATCATAACTATAAATTCTCTCTTCCCTTGACAGGCAGTCTGAATGGTCTTGCTTCTCTTTCTGACTTGCCTGGTTTTCTCCTGCCTGACCTTTTCCTGGTTAAAAATCTGGAGGAAGATGACAGACTCGAAGCCACTCACCAACAGTAAGATGGAAGCGAGCCTCCTTTCAAGTGAGGGGTCCCTTTCAGCCTCAGAGCCATCAGAGGAGCAGCTACAGGACCATGGCGTCTGCAGCTGTCTGTCGTCAGCTCCTGACCGGGAGGAGCCGGCCTCCCACAGAGGTCCCAGAGATGCCAGTCAGCAGAACTCCACGCCAAGCTCGTACCAGAAGCCTCCGAGGAACCCACTGTCTTCCAATGACGCCTGGCCCTCCCCAGAACTCCAAACCAACTGGATAGCAACCCCCGGCTCAGAGGTTCCAGATGCCAATGGATTGTCCTTCCCAACCAGGCCTCCGAGCCAGAGAACCGTATCCCCCTCCAGAGAGGACAAGAAGCAGGCACACATCAAGAGGCAGCTGATGACCAGCTTTATCCTGGGCTCCCTGGATGACAACTCCTCTGACGAGGACCCTGGCGCTGGCTCCTTCCAGAACTCCTCCCGGAAGGGCAGCAGGGCTAGCCTGGGCACCCTGTCCCTGGAGGCTGCTTTGAACACAACTGATCCTGAGTCTCACACACCTACTATGAGGTAATGGGTCTTCTCTTTATACTGGGAGTTAGAGTAAGATTTGTATCTCTGGTTGGGGTGAGATTTGCGTCCTTCATTGGCCCCTCCCTCCAATCTTCTAGCACATGTGCGTTAGAGGCCATGTTGAAGAGCAGAAGGCAAAGCCTGACTTCTTTGCTTCCTGTTCCCTCCTTCCAGAATTACTGATTGTGCACCTGCTTTGTGCACCTGTGTACACCTGCTGTGCACACCTGCTGTTTGCACCTGCTATGTACACCTGCTGTGTACACCTGCTGTGTGCACCTCCTGTTTGTACCTGCTGTGTGCACCTGTGTATACCTGCTGTTTGTACTTGCTGTGTGCACCTGCTGTGTGCACCTGTGT
>NW_021604612.1:2172758-2177203 GCF_004785775.1 Grammomys surdaster
GTGTGCACCTGCTGTGTGCACCTGTGTACACCTGCTGTGTGCACCTGCTGTTCACATCTGCTGTGTACACTTACTGAGTACACAGGGCCCCATGCTAGGAAAGTAGCTTTCTGGAGCTCTCAACCAAGCTAGGGACGATGATCTTGTGGGTGACAAGTTACCAGTTAAAAAACTCCAGGTGATCACTGGAGTCTGGAGGGAGAGACTGCTCTCCCTGTCTCCTGATAAGACAGCAGTTCCTTCCTTCCCTCATTCAACAGAAAACTAGTCCCCGCTGGTACCTAAACAGCAGAAGCTCAACTTCTGTCACCTACTATCAACTCTGTTGTCAAAACTAGAACCTGTAGAGTCCCTGCAGGTGTGGCTGTGTGTATGTGTATGAGTGTGTGTGTGAGTGTGTGTGAGTGTGTGCATGTCTATTTGTGTATGTGTGTATATGTGTGTGAGTGTGTGTATGTGTGTGTGTGTATGTGTGAGTGTGTGCATGTCTATTTGTGTATGTGTATATGTATGTGTGTGTGAGTGTGTGTATGTGTGAGTGTGTGTATGTGTGTAAGTGTGTGTATGTGTATATGAGTGTGTATGTATGTGTGAGTGTGTATGTATGTGTGAGTGTGTATGTGTGTGTAAGTGTATATGAGTGTGTATGTGTGTGTGCATGTATATGTGTGTAAGTGTATATGTGTGTATGTATGTGTGTATTTGTGTGTGTGTAAGTATATATGAGTGTGTATGTATGTGTGAGTGTGTGAGTGTGTGTGTTGCACGCATGTGAGCATCCCCATGCAGCGGTGCAGGTGTGGAGGTCAGAGGACAACTCTATGATCAGTTATGAGGGTGGAACTCAGGACATTGCACTTTGCTGAGCCGTCTCATTGTCATTCGCCTTATTTTGAGGTTGGCTCTCACAGAGCCTGCGGCTCCCCGCTTCAGTCTACTGGCTGGCTGGTGAACCCCTGGGATACTGCTTTCTCTGCCTCAGAGCTGAGTTACAGATGCCTGTTGCCACATCCGGCTTTGAGGAATCCAATCTCAGGTCCTCATCCGGCATGAGATTTCCGACAGAACCATTTTCTAGCGCTCTCTCTCTCTCTCTCTCTCTCTCCTGCTAGGCCAGCAGCGGCAGGAGGAAGCTCCTTCCCTTCCTGCCTGTCCTCACCTTCCCAGAGCCCTCCTCTTTCTGGCTCTTTGCCCCTTCCACACTAAAGGTTTCTTTGTTCCCACCAGGACTAACTGTCCTGCAGTGAGTTTGTGTGTTCTCTTCTTCCTCCTCCATTTTTTTTTTTTGGAGACAGGGTTTCTCTGTGTAGCCCTGGCTGTCCTGGGACTTGCTCTGCAGACCACACTAGCCTTAAACTCAGAGGTCTGCCCACCTCTGCCTCCCAAGTGCTTGGATTATAAGCAGGTAGTCACCACCGTGCCCAGCTTGGGGCTTGCACTTTCAATGGCAGACATGTGCTTTGGCTTGGCTGTCTGTGAATATCTTAGAATTCCTGGCGACACAGAGGAAGGACTGGCCTTCTTTTCACTTTGTAACAAGTCCAGCCATCCAGGGCTCCCTGACCCTGACCCACCTTTAAAGAATCCAGCTGCTAGCTTCTGTACTGTCCAGTCTGATGCTCTCACATCTCTGAGTTCTGCCTTTTATATCTTTATCTGGTCCCTCCTGGGCCACCGCTCTCCTGTGCTGGGAAGTTAAGTCCCTGAGTGCAGGGTCTGTCCTTTCTCTCCACCATGTGCTGGCTGAAGGTGGGTAGGCTTTGAATATTGGCCAAATGCATGGATGAAACCAGCAATGTATACCCTCTTCAGGCAAAATCTGCATTCTGAGGACATGGTAAATACGTGGACAAACGTGGAAATCGATGGATGGATGGATGGTGGGTCAATGGGTAGACACATGAGTAGGTGGATGGATGGATGGATGGATAGATGGATGGGTGGGTGGGTGGATGGGTGGGTGGATGGATGGATAGATGGATGGATGGATGGATGGATAGATGGATGGATGGGTGGGTGGGTGAGTGGGTGGGTGGATGGATGGATGGATGGATGGTGGTTGGGAAGACAGATATATGGATGGGTGGATAGATGGACAGGTGGATGGATGGGACAGTGGATGGATAGATGAATAGATGGAAGGGAGAATAGATAGATGGATGGATAGATGGATGGATGGATGGATGGATGGATGGGCAGACAGATAGATATATGCATGCGTGGACAGATGAATAGATGGAAGGGAGAATGGATGGATGGGTGGGTGGGTGGATGGATGGGTGGATGGATGGATAGATGGATGGATGGATGGATAGATGGACAAATGGAAGATAGATGAACAGATGGGTGTGTGATTAAACAGATGGATGGGCAGGTGGAAGGATGGGTGAATGGATGGGTAGAGGAATAGATATATAGATGAATAGGTTGATGGATATTGATCCTCTTTGGCCCTTCCCTGGACTTGGTTGGTCCCCGAGAGCTGAAATTCTCACACAACTCATAGAAACAGAGTCAACGAGCACATCACAGGGTGTGACAAAAACAGTCTCTGAAATGCATTTGGGAAACCCCCGGATGCAGGAGAACCCATCCTGTGCTTCATGCATAGTGGGTCTGGTGTAAGATGCTCAGGCTCAAAGCTGCCACCGTCCTTGTTCTCCTGTTAGGGACACACGATGGTGCTGACTGCATGCAGTGGGATGGATGGAGTGGGACAGGACAGGTTCAGCATCACGACACTGCCGTGCTGAGTACAAGGCTGTGAAATGGAGCGTTCTTCACCGGTGCGAGCCTCCTTACCTGCAGGCCTACTGCACAAACATCTACGTGATAACGCAGAGCACAGCTTTGCTTTTCTAAAATACACGTTCAAAGTCCCAAAGCACACTGGGCTCCGGGAGTTCAAAGAGAGGACCATGCACTGTGTGTCCTGGGCTGGGGCATTCTTCAGCACACATGGGCACAGAAAAGGCTGGGATTTCACAGTTGCACTGTGTGTGTGTGTGTGTGTGTATGGTGGCATGTGTGTGGTTCTATGTGCAGTGTGTGTGGTATGTGTGATGTTATGTGTTACTGTATGTAGTAAGTGGTCATGTGTGTGTATGTGGTGTGTGCAGTATGCGTACGGTTGTGTTGAGTGTGAGTGTGTGCGTGCACACGTGCGTGTGTCACAGAGTGTGTACAGAGGTCAGAGGGCAACATTCTGGAGTCAGTTCTGCTTCTCCCTTGTGAGTCCTGAGGATTGAACTCAGGCTGACCAAGGCTGACCTTGAACTCCTGGCCATCCGGCTGCTGGTCTCCCAAGAGCCGGGGTCACAGGCACGTGTCTCCATAAGCGGTTTACACGTTGCTGGGGAATGCAGCTGGGCTTCCGGTGAGTTGGGCAAACGCGACAAGCTGAGCCGGAGCATTGCCTGATAGGTTTCTTTTTGGTGAAAGCAAATTGTACGATGGTTTTATATAAGATCAGAAACTGCAGGGAAGAGATTCGATCCAGGTCACACTGGCGGGTAATGACAGGCCAAACTTGTCAATACACGGCTTTCCACCCCACAGCCAGCTGCTCACCACCAGCCCCTTGCTGACCTATCTTGTCCCTGACCACTGTAACACCCCAAAGTTAAATTTAGCTGCTCACAGGACAAGAGAAAGACTTAAAAAATGAGGCAGGATCACAGTCCGATTTGAGCTGTTTCATTCAAAAGCACAGCTGTTTGGGGAGGGTGACTCATACCTGTAATCCCAGCACTTTGGGAGGCTGAGGCAGGAAGGTCAGGAGTTCAAGGCCAGCCTCAGCTACATGAGATTCTGTCCAAGGGGAAAAAAAAAGAGCTAAGGGGTGGAGCGGGGGCACAGGCCGTTGGTGTTTGCGTGAGGCAGAGAGGGACACCAGGTTTGTAGTCCTTCCTCCCCATCTGCTATTCCTTAATATTAAATACAAATAGAGGAAAATAGAGTCCGGGCGTCAATATACCATAACAACACTGAGATCAAATCTCTCTGTGTACTGTGACTTCCTTTCTCCCGCCAAAAAGAATCCAGTCGAATCCATATCAAGCTTGCTTGCTGCTGTTGATCTCACGTCCGGCTGTGTGACCTTCTGTCCCTAGAACCCGGGGTGAGAGTCGCAGGCGCATTTCACACTGTTAGCAGGGAAGTTAGAGTAAACATGGGAGTGCTGAGGGAGTGCCGGGAGATTAGCGATAAAAACCTCCCTGGTTCTTCTGCAGGATCCTGAGCTGGGCGGGGAGGGCTGTTTTGGGTATCTTCATTTCCTCTGTTTGATGTGGTTACTTTAAATTGGGTCAGCCGGAGGATGGATACTTTTGGATACTGGTTTGAAACTTCGAAAAAGAGAGACATGGGAGGCAGAGGCAGGTGGATTTCTGAGTTTGAGGCCAGCCTGGTCTACAGAGTGAGTTCCAGGACAGCCAGGGCTACAC
>NW_021604612.1:2177303-2194864 GCF_004785775.1 Grammomys surdaster
CCCCCCCCCCCGCCCCCCCCCAACCCAGTCCTTCGCCCCACCTGCCACCTATCCCTCCCCCGCACCCGCCCTCCCTCCCTCCCCCCCTCCCTCCCTCCCTCTCTCCCTCTTTTCCTTCTTTTTTGAGGAGGTGAAAGCAAAACCATCGGGGAACCTTCTAGAAAAACCAAATTGAGAATTTTGTTCACCCATTTTATTTTCCTTCAAGTGTCTAACATACAGTCTAACACATCTAACCTGACTCTTGTCTAAGCCGGGCCAGGGTCTCAGTCGCGGAGGCAGGGTGCTTAGTGCCCCCTAGAGGGAGACCCTGGGCTTAGAGCTCAGGGCACGGGTGCGCTACCCCTAAGCCATGCCCCCATCCCCTCCCGCAATGGTTCATGGCAGCGTTCATTTGGCTGTTCTTCAGATCCTCCTTAAGTATAGTCGTGTCCCTACGAGTAACGAACATCCCTGCCCCACGCCTTCCTCATCTGTGCTGCTGCTAAGCCGCGGTGGGGATGAGACAGGGGACTCCCGGGCTTTCCCACATTCTGTTGATGCGTAGTGGGGTGGGGGGTGGCTCCGAGGATAAAAGCACTCGCCACCAATCCTGATAACCAGAGCTCACTCCCCAGGACCCATGCAGTGGAAGGCGAGAACCGATTTCCACAAATTGTTTCTTGGTCTCCACGCTTGCTGAGGAAGGGCCACTCCCCGCCCATAAATAAATAAATGATACATGTAACTTAAAAAGTCTTTCAAGTGCTCGTTGGAAGGGCCTTAAGAGGCACCGGAGCGACCGCCCCCTTCTGAAAAGTTTTCAGTATTTTCATCGGATCCGTACCATGCGTGTCCAGCGTATGGACTGCAGTCCAGAGGGCTGTGGAACCCACAACCGCCACCTCTCGGGGGCGCTGGGGAGGAAGGAGAGACATCCTTGAGCCTTAAACTCAAGGTCAGCAGCAGAAGAATGGCGCAGAGACAGCCCCGGAGGAGGCGTGGCCTGGGCGGGGCAAGTCCCTGGGGGCGTGGCCTGGTGTAGCAGGGAGCCGGATGGAAGGCTTGGCCCATGGGGCGTGGCAAGGGCGGGACATGGAGGGCGTGACCAGACTATCAGAGCATGGGTGGAGTCTGGGTGTCCGGTGAGAGGCGTGGTCCAAAGCCAAGCTGGAGGCGTGGCCTGGGCGGGGCTGTGGCTCTGGCAGGGCGTGGCCAGGCGGGCCTTGGCTGGGGTTTCCAAGAGTAGGGAACAGTTCGGGATGGCCGGCGAGGCTCGCTGTCCCGCGACCCACAGCTGTTACAAGCTGCGGCCAGCGCCCCTCCCCGAGGACGCCTCCGCCTTTGGTGGCGAGCTGGCGACCGTGCTGTGCCTCGGGAGCCGGGCTTGCTCGCTTCCCGTGATTAGGGGTTGCAAACTGCGCATCCCCCGCCCGGCTGGGATTGGCCGGTGAACTAGGCAACATGAGCCCCGCCAAATGCAAGGTCTGTTTCCCTGAGCTCACAGGAAAGTAAGTAAGCCCGCGATTTTAATAACTGCTTTTGCAAACTTTACGTACCATCTAGGTCTACTGTCTGCCCCTTAGCACCCCGCCTTTCCCCTTCCGCCCGAAAAGATGCGAGCTTAGCTTGGCCGCTATAGGAAGGAACCCACCTCTCAAACTTGCGGCCTAGGTGGGCACCCAGTTAAGGTGTTTGGAGAGCGCTGCCAGCACACAGGTGCCTCAAGATTGATCCCGAGTCGCACTCTTCCCTCTGTCTTTGTCCCTTTGGCCTTGAGAAAATAACGTTTGTGGGAGGCAACAGTTTTTGAGGCTGAAGCCTTGGGAAAACTCAGCACCCTGAGCAGGCTTTGTATTTAAGGTCACTTTCTGGGAGTACTGATTGGGCCGAGCTGCTGGCCTCCTGTAACCTACTGTTTCTTTTCCTTTCCCCCTTCATTTTATTGCGCTTTAAAACACTCACCAAAGGGATGCTGTATTCACTGCTGAGAATTCAGCCCTTTATCTTGGAGTGTAGCACACACATTTATAATCCTAGCACTGCCGAGGCAGGAGGATTGAGTTTGAGGCCAGCTTGGGCTATATAGGAAAACCCACACACGTAAAGCCTCCCCCCCCCAACCAAATCAAACTCAGGAAATTATAGATAAACGCGAAGAGGAGTAAAGATATAATTCCACCTGGATCAACATCTGATGCTTGACAAGTCTTGTTTTCAGTGTAAATGTTTAATTTATAAAATCGAACCATATTTATTGTATTGTAGCCTGCTTTTACTCTTTTAAAAAGATTTATTTATTTATTTTTTTGTATATGAATGCTCTATCTGCATGTACACCTGCAGGCCAGAAGAGAGCATCAGATCCCAGTACAGATGGTTGTGAGCCACCGTGTGGTTGCTGGGAATTGAACTCAGGATCAGGTTAGTGTGCCTAACCGTTGAGCCATCTCTCCAGCCCATCTTTCTTTTTTTTTGGCTCAGCAAACTATGAGTTTATCTGCCCCCCCCCCCCCCACCGCCTGAGTGCAGTGGTTCTTATGTTTTTAAATAATTGAAAACAATCAAGAACACTATGGGAAAACTATTAGAAACTCAAAAGTCAGAGTGTACAAATAAAGTTTTATTGGCACGTGGCTTCACTCGCTGGTTTCTGGGAAGCCTGTAGCACCTCTGGCTAGAAGTCCTGAGTAGTGGGACAGAGGCTGGACTGTCACACCTGAAGTATCAACTAGCTGTGACTTGCCAAGCCTTGCTGTATGCACCATGTATTTACTTGGTCCAAATGTTCCTTAAAATGTGTGAGCAGTCACTCTATGTAGCTGGTAGCCAAGTTGTGTCTCCTCTTTGTGATGTACATGCAGCATTGCCGGCCACAGCCTGTCAGAGTCACTGCCTCTTTCTGTGTTACTTTCTCCAGGTAGATTAACCTGGTCCATAAGGATCACACACACCCGGTATCTAAATCTCATCTCTGAGAACAAGAAGGCCATAGTTGTGTTTAGGAAGAACTACTTTTATCTTCCAGAAGTCCAGTGGGTAGGCAAATGTCTGGTCAGATCAACAGCCCCGTCTTCCTTGTGGTTTTGCTGCTTCTTATCAATCATAGTCTGAAAATATTGAGTTAAAAATTCTAGATATAGCCAGGTGGTGGTGGCCCACGCCTTTAATCCCAGCACTTAGAAAGCAGAGGCAGGCAGATCTCTTGAGGCTTTGAGGCCAACCTGGTCTACATAGTGAGTTCCAGGACAGCCAGGGCTACACAGAGAAATCCTGTGGTTAAAAAAAAAACTAGACATAATTCCTGTTTTAGGTTGTTGACCACCCTGCAGGGGGAGATGAAATCTTGTGTGAGATCCCATCTGGGACACAAAGTATCCTCTTGGGCAGTGTATCCATTCTGTATATTCTACCTGCACGATAGTTATTTACAACCGCTCATGGTTACAATGTTGCCATTATGCTGCTTCTGCTCAAGTAACCCTTATTTTTCTTAACAATGGCCCCAAAGCAGGAGGGTGGGGACGCCAGAAACTATATTAAAGAACCTTGTTTTTATATTGTATTTATTAATTTATTTAATGATAATCAATATTTAATATTTATATTAATTTACATATCAATAATAAAATAAAAATGTGTTTATTTATATATCTATTAATGGTGTGGTAGATCTCTTCCTATGGCTAATTTGTAAGATAGACTTTATCATAGGAATGTATGTATAGGAAAATAAACCCGTGTCTAAGGGGCTCAGGACCACCCATAGTTCCAGGCTTGGAGCTCACGGAACTCAAGGTCTCCAGCTGCCTCAGGCTCTCTAGGCGGTAAGGGCAGATAGAACGAGTACACATTGCACAGGAGGCTGGCTAGGCTGCTGTACACAGCCACCATGCTTGCTCTCGCTTCGGGGTGCTCTTACGGTGACTGTATCGGCACTGGGTAGGTGT
The DNA here is from genome assembly GCF_004785775.1 of Grammomys surdaster. NCBI lineage: Eukaryota > Metazoa > Chordata > Mammalia > Rodentia > Muridae > Grammomys > Grammomys surdaster. The sequence continues at coordinate 2,181,233 of NW_021604612.1, forward strand.
CACGCCAACATCACATGTTGCAACCTCCAGCCTCTCTGCCTCCAGAGTGCTGGGATTAAAGGTGCACCATCACGATTTCATGTAGCCCAGGCTGGCCTTGAACTCCCCATTACACTCAAGGGTATCTTAAACTCCTGCTCCTCCTGCCTCTGTTTTCAGAGTGCTGGGATTCCAGATATATATATTCCCTGTAATTAATAATGTGTGTAATGTGTGTGTGCGCACACACACACACACACACACACACACACACACACACATATCCTGCTGACAAAGCCCCCATGTCAGCCTAGCTCAGGGTCAGTGTGCTGTTTTCTTAAAAGGCCAAATAGTAGATACTTTTAGCTTTGTGACAAACCAGTCTCTTACAGCTGCTCACTGCTGCTCTCTGTGGCAGTAGCTACACATTTAAATGAGACAGGCCATGTTCCGTTAAAGGACCCTGAAATGGGCCGTTTGTATGATTTGTTGTGTGTCATAATATAGAATTCTTTGGATGCCCCCCCTACCCCAGAACCACTTAAATCTTTTTAAACCATTCACAGCAGAATGAGTTTGGCCCAGAACCCTATTTACTCCCCCTTGACCTGGTATCAGTCCAGAAGGCATCCGGAGATTGTATGGCCTGAGAAATTCCCAAGGGTTGGGGCTGGCAAGACAGCTCAGCAGATAATTCCTAGAATCTACATGGTGGAAGGGGAGAACTGACTCCTAAAAATTGCCCTCCGGTTTCTCCACATGTGTGGTATAGTACCTGCAGCCCATCCCCAAATAAACTAAATTGATTAAAACATTTAAATAGAAATTCTAAAAGATCTATTTATCTGGCATTGTAGTTATTTGTAAGATTTTTTTTATTTTTATGTGTATGTCTGTATATGCTCTCTGTGTGTATGTGTGTCTGTATATGCTGGTGTGTGTGTATGTGTGTCTGTATATGCTGTGTGTGTATGTGTGTATATGCTGTGTGTGTGTGCATGCACACATGTGTGAGCATGCGTGTGTGCATGTATATGTGTGCATGTGTGTGTATGCAAGGGTATGTGTGTGCGCATGTGTGCGTGCCTGCATGTACATGTGTACATGTGTGTGTGCATGTGTGTGTGTATTCCAGGTGTGTGTGTGTGTGTGTGTACCATCAGAGACCAGAAGAGGGCGCCAAATCCTCGAACTGTATTACAGGTAGCTGTGAGCCACCTTCCTTGTGTGCTGGCTCCCCTAAAAGAACCGCAAGCTCTTGTAAGAGCTGAGCCCTCTCTGCAGCTCCTGGGCTCCTAGCATCGAGTTCTCTGTAGGGAAGTAGATTTAGCAGCTTCTGCTGGCTCCATGTCTCTCCCTGTGCTTCTGTTACTGACAGCAGAAACACAGCGTGCACGCTGCCTTCCACCCATCACTGGTGGTCAAGGTGGTGGTTCCCACCCACCCGCCGCTGATGAAGTCAGGAGAGGGTAAGGGATTTGAGTGTTGGGGTATGCTGGAGCCCTCAACAGCAAGGGTAGCTGGGACATTCTCATCAGGGACAAGTTTCCTTCAGTGTCTACCCTGTTCATCCTTTTCCAGATTCTTAGTTTTCTGGTCCTAGGATGGCAACCAAGGTTGCAGTAGGCAAGAGTTTCTAACGCTGAGTGACATGCCCACTTCCCTTGATACCTCATGTTAACTTATTTAAAACATTTATTGTAGTGTGTGTGTGTGTGTGTGTGCACATGCATGTGCACACACACACGCACACACATGCATGGGCATGTATGTGCACACATGCTTGCATGCACACCTGTGGAAGTCTGGACACCTTGCGTGAGTTGCCTCTTTCCTTCCACCCTGTGGGTTGAAGGACCCGGACTCACATGGTCAAGCGTGGCTGACCCACCCCGAATTTGTTTTGTTGAGACGGAGTCTGTCTCTGCTCAGGCTGGCCTTGAACTCATGACCCTCCCTCCTCTGCCTCCCAGGTGCTCGGATTTCAGGTGTGTACTCCCGCTCCTCCCTCCCCCGTTTAGGTCCACTGAACGTTTCATCCTGTGAGAGGAGGCACGGGGTGCTGGAGGGGGGGGGGTGTCCCAAGGTCACACAGGCAGCCGATTCTAGATCAGAAGCTTGGGGGATTCCCCAGGTCACCCAGCTTTCCCAGCTGGAGCTCTGCTGGTGTCTGGGGCTGTCCTGTGCATTTGTACAGGGTTCAGCAACATCTCTGGTCTCTACCACACGTCCTTCTGGGGAGTGGAAGTGCCCTGTTCCACAACTCCCATGCACACACTCATTTCCAGAGACGACACTGCAGTATTTTATCTTTGTATCCTAATCAACCTTCCCTACCTCAGTATTAAAATCTGAGGTGAGACAGAGTTGGATTACCAGGCCAGCTCTCCTGCTTGTCAGATGCATGACTTGAGGTCAGGGGGCTTCTCTGAACCTCGGTTTCTTTATTGAGAACAGGAGATGGCAGCCTATTTTACACAGAGCAGTAGCAGCGAGAAGGGCCAGGCCATTCTTTGCCCTTGAAAACATTGATTTCCTCCCCTCCCAGAGCAGCGCTGCCCGGTCTTGTGCCCAGCAGCTGACCAAGTCTGGTGTTTGGCACCTCCGTTGTTGATTGCTATTCGAAGCCATTTCAAAAGCCACCGTGGAACATTTTGACCCTCACTGTCTCCTTCTGTGTAAGGTCAAGGCTTAGCTTTGGGCCAGAGGCATGGCACTCTGGAAAGGTTCTTCTTCAGTTGGCTCCTGTGCTGGGGGAAGGTTGTCTGTCTGAAGCCAATGTTGGTTGGCCTCCAGCATTGTCAAGAAAGAATCAAAACAGCCCAGGCCCTGGAGATGGGCCCTGAGACAAGGCCTCCCCTGGAGTCTGGTATGCATTCCGGGTGGTCTGCTGGACTCCTGGCGACCTGCCTGGTGAAAGGATTCTGTTACCAATCTAAAATCAATATGATACCACAGATAGTTCTGGGCCTCGAAATGGTGATTTTCTTCTTCATCAAATCGTACAAGGTGGAAGGTTTATGTGTCTGAGAGTGGGAGGGGTCAGACTTTCTGACACTGAGTGACATCAGCCTGTCGGGAAGGTCCCAGACAGGCGAGACTGGTGTTCACATGGAGGTTTTGCAGAGTGAGTTCAGCAAGTGGCTCCTCTTAGACCCTGCCCTTCCTGGAGTGGCTGCTCACTGAGGGTGTACCACGTGCCACACCAAGCCCTTTACTTTACTTTCCGATGATTGATGATTCGGGCCACCACGATCCTAAGGTAGTGTGCAGCCATATTGAATGTGGTGTGTGTCCCTTATTCCAGATGGGAGAACTGAGTGCTTCAAGGGACACTGGGGTGGCTGTGGCTTTGGAAACCAGAGACATCATCCAGGAGAGGAACACTTGAAACAGGGGCTATGGCTGACCTCGCTGGGGTCAGCAGGACATTGTGTGTCAAAAGACAGGATGCTCTCGTGAGGGAACATTTGGTTTGGGAGCACGGCTCAGTCAGTATTTCAAGTTGGATCTGGGTTTGGTTCTCCCAAACCCATATAAAGATAGATGTCACGGCTGGGGGGTGGAAGCAGGAGGATGTGTGGACGTTACCACCAACCAGTGCAGCCTAATTGGCGAGCCCCAGACCAGTGAGAGAGTCTGTCTCAAGGGAGGTGGATGGCATTCCAGGGGACAGCACCCAAGGTTGTCTTCTGGCCTTCACATGCATGTTCACACATGTGCACACAATGAACATATATGAACACATGTGAACATGTATGCTCTATGAAAACTAAAAGGGAACATCCACATGGCCAATATCCCAAGCAGACCCTGGGACACTGTCAATGTAAGGGTCAGGATGAAGAACTGTGTTGCTTGGGTGGTTAGGAGAGAAACTCTAAGGAGAAAAAGGGGAGAGAAGAAAATGAGTGACCTAGTGGGCTAGCCTCAGAACTGCAACAAAACATATGATGTAGTGGGTTAGCCTCTGAACTTCAATGTCTAAACTTCAGCATATAGTAGAGAGTAAAAAAGAGGTAAGGAGATGTTTGAGTCCCAGGCGTGAGTTTCCGGATAGAGAAGGTGGAGCTCGGGGCTGTAGCTCAGAGTCTTTCCCTTGTGTGTGCGGCTTGGGCTCCATTCCCAGCACCATAAAGGAACAGGAAGCCAGACAGAGAGGACCTGACAGGTCCACAGCTTCACTGACAGAAACGGACTTGTCTGTCTGCACTGTGACACCATCAGATACAGGGGGCAGAAGACGATGCAAACTTCGAGAAAAACCAGGCCACCAACAAGGATCAAAGATTAAAACTCACTCACCAAACAAAAACTCTTAGAGGCTCTGACAGGACAATGACACAAACTTCTGAAACTCAGCACAGATCAAATGATTGGGCTCCAAGGCAGGAAAAAAAAAAAAAACGAAACAAAACAAAACAAAACAAAAAAGTCGCCAAACACGCAAGGCGACCAAACCTTTACCCTCCACTTCTCCACTTCTGTAGATTTCTCAGAAAGCCACTTGAGGATGTCTTCCATGAAAGCCACGGGGACACCAGGGAAGGGGAACAGCACACACAGCAGAGAGATAGTTCAGGGCTCCTGGCCGTGATAACCAGGAAGCCAAGAGAAGTCATGGGTGGGGTCTGTGGGTCTTGGACACCATCAGTGCACACTGCTGTTATACACAATGTCCAATATGAACCTGCTTGGGGGTGTGCTCCAGCAAAACAAGGAAGTACCCTGAAAAAGAGGGAGCCAACTGGTCACCCCAAATTAGAATCCTGTTCTAAGAGAAGGCAAAAGGAAGGACAGACATCCATGGTTCTGAGTCCTTAAGAACAACCATTCAGGCCGGGTGGTGGTGGCGCACACCTTTAATCCCAGCACTTGGGAGGCAGAGGCAGGTGGATTTCTGAGTTCGAGGCCAGCCTGCTCTACAGAGTGAGTTCCAGGACAGCCAGGGCTATACAGAGAAACCCTGTCTCAAAAAACAAACAAACAAAAAAAAACAACCATTCAGTAGTGCGTGTCTGTGTATCCAGACATGGAACCCTGCAGTTGTAAAATGCCAGAGCTGACAGCAATTTCCTTTCACGGGAGTTAGAGAGGAGGAGAGAGGCAGGGACCTCACTGTGTTCTGATGGTCTTTTAAAAAAATTGTTTTGTTTTGTGCGTGTGTGTATATGTGCACATGTGTGCATGTGGGTGCATGTGTATTCATGTGTGTGTGTATGTACGTGTGTGTGCATGTGCTGTGGTGCCTGTGTGGAGTTCAGAGGACAACCTCTCCTTCCACCATGTGGGTCTTGGGGATCGAACTCAGGTCATCGGGTTTGGCAGCAAGCGCCTCTACCCACTGAGCCATCTTGTTTCTCTGGTCATATGATTTTTCTTTTGTTTTCAAGCTTTTACAGTTACTGAACCCTCAGCATTGAGTTGTCATCCACACTGACCCTCTAGAGTGGTTTCTTTTCTTTCTTTTTCTTCTTGTCTTCCTTCTCTCTCTTTATTTCTTTTATTTGTTTGCTTTTTTTGAGACAGGGTTTCTCTGTGTATACCTGGCTGTCCTGGAACTCACTCTGTAGACCAGGCTGGCCTTGAACTCAGAAATCCACCTGCCTCTACCTCCCAAGTGCCGGGATTAAAGGCGTGCGCCACCACCGCCTGGCAAGTTTTCTTTTTGTAAAAGTCTATTTTTATTATATGTGTATGAGTGCCTGCATGTATGTCTGTGCAATGCCCATGGAGGCCAGGAGAGGGCGATAGAGGCACAGCTGGGAACCCCCTTGTGGGTGCTGGGAACTGGGTCTTCTTCAAGAGCAGCCAGTGCTGTTAGTGAATCTCTCTGGGGAGAGAGATTTGATCATGTAACAGGCATGAGGGTTTGGTGGATCCCCTTCCTCTCTGCATTTCCAGTACAAACACACACACACTGACTGACATGGGGTAGCGAGGCTTTGAGTCTCCTTGAGTATCCAGGTTTCCTGTGTGTGTGTCTGTGTGTGTGTACAGGGTGTGTGTGTGAGAGAGAGTGTGTGTATGAATATGTGTGTGTAGGGTATATGCAGGGTGCATGTGCATGGTATATATAGTGTGTATGTGTGCAGGGTGTGTATATGTGTGTATATGAATATGTATGTTCAGGGTGTGTGTGAGTGTGCAGGGTATATGTGTACAGTATGTGCAGAGTGTGTGTGCGCATATGTGTGTGTGTGTGTATATGAATATCTGTGTTCAGGGTGTATATGAGTGTGCAGGGTATATGTGCACAGTATGTGCAGAGTGTGTGTGCACGTATGTGTGTGTATGTGTATACACACTCTGGCCACTGCTTTTGCCCTTTACAGTGTCAGTCTCCCACTCTGTCCTGGAGGCCCCAGGCTTCCTCCCTCACACCTGCCATCTTTCCTCCGAAGGCCCAGCATGTCTGGACTGCATCTGGTAAAGAGAGGCCGTGAACACAAGAAACTGGACCTGCACAGAGATTTCACTGTAGCTTCCCCAGCCGAGTTTGTCACCCGCTTTGGAGGCAACAGGGTCATCGAGAAGGTACAGATGGGTTCTGTGTGCTGCTGGTGGTGGGGATGGGCCCCTTTTCTTGCTGGAGGCTCAGCTTCAGATTTTTTCTTTGCACTTCAGAGGGTGGGGGGTTGGGAGGAGGCCTCCTCTTGAGACTCCTGCTTGGGGAATGAGTGCTTGCTTTTGGGAGCTTTTATCCCTCCCCCCAGCAAGAGTGCATTAGCCCATTCCTCAGAAAGGGAGACTGGCCGGGCAGTGGTGGCGCACGCCTTTAATCCCAGCACCTGGGAGGCAGAGGCAGGTGGATTTCTGAGTTCGAGGCTAGCCTGGTCTACAGAGTGAGTTCCAGGACAGCCCAGGCTACACAGAGAAACCCTGTCTCGGAAAAACAAAACAAAAAAACAAAACAAAGGGAGACTGAGTCTCCGGGCTTGGTCAAGAGGCTGCTGGGTGCTTTGGGGAGTGGAGCTGCTTGCTGGGCTTAAGATAGGAGAACATAGAAGCCGCCTCAAGGTTAGGGCTTCTTCCTAGCAGAGAGGAGACCGCAAGCTGCACTGAGCAGGTCCCTACCACGAGGTTATGCCTGCTGCGTTCATGACAAGCAGTGACCCAGAGGTGGAACGTAGGTCGTCCAAGGTCGTAGCTTAATAACTGGAGATGAGTGAGGTTCATCACTTTACAAGGGAGGAGAGATTACACGTGGGGATTTGAACCTGGCTTGATGGTTCCTCTATCTTGCTCCAAACAGTCAGATTTAGAGTCTCCTGGGGGCGAGGGGAATCTAGAATCTAGAAATTGCTTTTTTTTTTAAGATTTATTTATTTTATGTAAATACATGATTGCTGTCTTCAGACACACCAGAAGAGCACACCGGATCTTATTACAGATGGTTGTGAGCCACCATGTGGTTGCTGGGAATTGAACTCAAGACCTCTGGAAGAACAAACAGTGCTCTTAACCACAGAGCCATCTCTCCAGACCTTGCTTTTTTTTTTTTTTTTTTTTTTGAGACTGAGTTTTATGTATCCCAGGTTGGCCTCAAACCCCAAGGATAAACTCGTCCTTCTGATAATCCCACCTCCACCCACCACGTGTGTGCCATGACAGCCAGTCTATGCAGTACTGGCCACTGAACCCAGGATCTGTGTGTGTTCAGCAGTGAGCACTCTCCGCACTGAGATACCCACTACCGTCCTACTTCTAGACTCTGTATTTTGGACTCATTAGGACACCGTTTTGCAGACAGCTTCACTGTGGCCGGTGTTTTATCCTTAGAACGTCATGGCTAGAGCTTCAGGTAGCTTTTGCCCAGGGCTCTCCCACTGTCTGACCTGGGAGCTGATCCTGGCTTGCCCTCAGTACTGGAAAAAGCCACCATCTGGGGATGAGAGTGGAGAGCTGGCTCCTCCCCAATGGGACTCCAAGAGTGTGTCCTCCCCTGCCACCCCCAGCCCTGCCCTCTGAACCAAACCTTGCTTTAGCAATGAGAAAGCCACGCTAGGCTGCCCTCATTCCTCCCCAGTGGTGCTCCTCCCCAATGGTGCTCCCCCAGTGGTGTTCCCCAAAGGCTTAGCAGGGCCATGCATCTGAGCCAGGAGTCCTGGCCAAGGCCTAAGGTCACAAGTGTGAGCTTACTGGGCCTGAGTTTCCCTATCTGTTAATCAGAGGCAGTTGCATCCCACACTTTGGAGGAGGCTAGCCCTCAGCAGCATGGCCAGGGCTGTATAGCACTGAGAAAGAAAACAGGATGCAATTGCTGTGTGAGTCATAGCTTGAGACCAGAGGCATAATTACCTGTGGATATTTGCTATTATTCACTTTGAGACAGGATCTCACTGTGTAGCCCTGGCTGTCCTGGAAGTCTCTATGTAGACCAGGCTTGCCTCAAACTCACAGAGATCAGCCTGCTTCTGCTTCCCGAGTATTTTACATTGTATTTTATATTATGAGTGTTTGCCAGCATGTGTACATATGCAATGTGCATGCAGTTTACTCAGAGACCAGAAGAGGGTGTTAGATCCTCTGGAATTGGAGTTACAGATGCTTATAAAAGATCTGCTGTGTGGTTGCTGAGAATTGAACCCAGGTCCTCTGACAGAACAGCCAGTGCTCTTAACCACTAAGCCATTTCTCTAGGTCTGGGAGATGCTAATTAATTAATTGTCTTTCTTTAGTGCTAGAGGATTGTCTTAGTTAGGGTTTTACTGTTGTGGACAGGCACCATGACAAAGGCAACTCGTTTTGTTTTGTTTGTTTTGTTTTGTTTCGAGACAGGGTTTCTCTGTGTAGTCCTGGCTGTCCTGGAACTCACTCTGTAGACCAGGCTGGCCTCGAACTCAGAAATCTGCCTGCCTCTGCCGCCCAAGTGCTGGGATTAAATGCGTGCGCCACCACCGCCCAGCGACAAAGGCAACTCTTATGAAGACAACATTTCATTGGGGCTGGCTTACAGGTTCAGAGGTTCAGTCCATTATCATCATGGTGGGAACATGGCAGCATCTAGGCAGGCATGGTGCAGGAAGAGCTGAGAGAGTTCCACCTCTTGTTACAAAGGCAGCTAGGAGAATACTGACTTCCAGGCAGCTAAAATAAGGGTCTTAAAGCCCACACCCACAGTGACACATGTATTTCAACAAGGCCACACCTCCTAACAGTGCCGCTTCCTGGGCCAAGCAAGTACAAATCATCACAAGGATCACACTTTGTGCTAGGTAAATGCTCTGCCACTTAGCTACATCCTTAACTCCTATACTATGTATGTGTATGTATAATTATTGTTGCTGGGCAGTGGTGGCACACGCCTTTAATCCCAGCACCCGGGAGTCAGAGGCAGGCAGATCTCTGAATGTGAAGCCAGCCTGGTGTACAGATTGAGTTCCAGGACAGCCAGGGCTAAATAGAGAAACCCTGTCTGAAAGAAACCCAACCAAACAAAAATGTATAGTTATTGTTAAATGGTTTTTTTTTTTTTGAGAACATTCTACACAGCACTCCATCTATCTGTCACTCCCTCCTTCCATCCCTGCCTCCAACTCATCTGTGTCCCTTCCCCAAATTCATGACCTCTTCTGTAATTATTATTGTTACACACGCATGTGCACCTGTGTACTCACACACCATACACACACACACAAATATTCATATATATGTGAATATATATATATTTATATTTAAATTGATTTATTGAGATGGAATTTTACTGTGTAGCCTGGCTGACCCTGGAATTTGCTCTGTAGACCAGGCTGGCCTTGAACTTACAGAGATCATTCTGCCTCTGCCTCTCAAGTGCTCGATGATCCTTTTAAAAAACCAAATCAGAGCGTTGACAATGCAGGAGAAGCTGAAGGGTATTTTGAAGTACGGGTATGGAGATATCTGGATTTGAGCCCCAGCTCTGACACTTGCTGGCTGTGTGAACTGAGGAAGTGTCCGGACTCTCCTGGTGTCTCCCTCAGGTGCTCATCGCCAACAATGGCATCGCTGCGGTCAAGTGCATGCGCTCCATACGCCGCTGGGCCTATGAGATGTTCCGAAACGAACGCGCCATCCGGTTCGTGGTCATGGTGACGCCCGAGGATCTCAAGGCTAACGCAGGTACCTGAACTTGACCGTTCAGCTCAACCCCAGGCTATCCCATCTTGGCCAGCCCTCACCTCCTCTACTCTGTCCCCGCAGGTCCATCCTGGACCCTAGAGCTATAGGATCTCTTTCACTGGCTCTTGTTCATGTGCTCTTTTGTGTGTGCGCGTGCACCTGTGTGTGTGTGTGTGTGTGCGTGTGCACACGTGTATCACCTCCCCCCCCCTTTTTTTTCCTTTTTCTTTCTTTCTTTTTTTTTTTTTTTCGAGACAGGGTTTCTCTGTGAAGCCCTGGCTGTTCTGGAACTCACTCTGTAGACCAGGCTGGCCTCGAACTCAAATCCGCCTGCCTCTGCCTCCCAAGTGCTGGGATTAAAGACGTGCGCCAACACTGCCCGGCCTATCACCTACCTTTAAATTTTTAATTACCACACAGCATAGCAGGTGTCATTATGGCGTCTTCAAGGAGAATTCATTTTTGTTCTTTCTCTTTCCGCACTTCTCTCTCATCCCCACAATCCCCCACTTCCATCCCCATAAGTTTCTTTAGCCGTCTTTCCCGCAGCCCCCGGTGCTGTTAATCTCCGTGGTTTATTTTCCTCCGCATCCATTGAAACGGAACATACTGTAACGTCACTGTTAGCGATTTGCTTTTTTTAAATGCTTTTGTAGACCCTCCTCTGCTCAGCGTCCAAAGTGACCTTTGAAAAGGAGAGTTAAGGTTTTGCCTTCTCCTTAAAGTGCCTCAGAGCCCACGATGCTCTTCCTGGTGCCAGCAACCTCGGCTTGGTCCCCATCCCTAAGGAACACAGGCTCGGCTCTGCAGACACCACAGTAGAGGCACAGGGACATAGGTTCGTCGCTGGCATAGCAGCCCATAGCCAGCAGGGGGCACTCTCCTATAGAGCCTCTTGGCACATCACACTGACATTTCCCACATGGTTTGATTCCTGTTGGCTCTGGGCTCGATTTATACACCTTGCTCTTTAAGTCTGGGTCCCCGTCTTGGGTTCAGGACCCCTCACACTTGGGTCTCCCAGCAGGGTTCCGCTATTGTGCCGGCTCGTCTGTGCCTCCCCTCCCCCACCTTCCTTACCGCAACCTCCAAAGCTTCTCAGGGAGAACCTAGAACCCAGAGAAGACAAGGTTTTGTTTCTAAATGCTTTTCATGTGCTTTTTACATGCAATAAAAAATATTGTGGGATTGGAGATGTGGCTCAGTCAGTAGAATACTCCGACATGTATGGAGGAGCCCTAGGTTTGAATCCTCATAACACACACACACACACACACACACACACACACATGCACACACACACACACAAACACACACACAACCAGGCAAGGTGGCATATTACTGTAATCCCAGAGCTTGGGAGGCAGAGGCAGGAAGCTCAGAAGTTCAAGGTCCATCCTCAGCTTCATAGAGTTGAGGCTAGCCTGGGCTGCAAGAGACCCAGTCTCCTAACAAAAACAAACAAACAAACAAACACTGTATTACTTAATGATAGAACGTTAAGACAAGCCGGGCGTTGGTTGCACGTGCCTTTAATCCCAGCACTTGGGAGGCAAAGGCAGGTGGATTTCTGAGTTCGAGGTCAACCTGGTCTATAGAGTGAATTCCGGGACAGCCAGGGCTACACAGAGAAACCCTGTCTCGAAAAAAAACAAAACCAACCAACTAAACAACCCCCCCAAAAAACAACAAACAAACAAAAAAACCAAACAATGTTAAGACAAACCCTAAGTAGGAATAATACCCATCCCAGCCTTTTTCCTTTTATCCCAAAGCATAGCCACCGTCAGACAACCAAAACTCTTGATTTTCTCCCCAATTTTGTGGCTGATACCCATGGTCACCACACAGTCCTCAGGGCTGTCCTCGAGGGCAGGATGTGTTGCATGTCACCGGCTCTTGCCTCTCCCTGGTTCTTCCCACTCTCTCCGGTTTCACTGCAGAATACATCAAGATGGCGGATCAGTATGTTCCTGTCCCAGGAGGGCCCAATAACAACAACTACGCCAATGTCGAGCTCATCATAGACATTGCCAAGAGAATCCCCGTGCAGGTGATGGTTCACAGCTCCCAAGGGTGACCACGGGGTGGGGTGGGCATGGGATTGCTCCATCCTACAGTTCAGGATGGCCTGACGATGGCTCACAGCAGATAGATGGCCGCAATGCGATAGCAGGTGGGCTGTGGGAAGACCCTCCTTCACCCCTCTCTGTGTCTGCAGGCCGTGTGGGCTGGCTGGGGCCACGCTTCGGAAAACCCCAAACTTCCAGAGCTGCTGTGCAAGCACGGGATTGCTTTCCTAGGTAACGTGTGCCCTCTGTCGGGTTGGGTCGTCGCTGAGTCAGAGGGTCTTTCTTGCGCTATTCTTCACAGGGAAGACCAGTTTGCTTCCCTGTGAGGGGCTGGTGAGCAGGGGTGCGAGGCTGTGAATGCGTGTTGCCTATGGCAACAGAAACCACTGCTACAATGTAACCAGAGTGATGCTGTGGTAAGCAGCGTCCTGAGCTAATATTTCTGTTGGTATTAAGGTACCAGCCAAGCTGGCCCAATGGTCACATATCTTTGGGCTGCTTTTTGCAGGACCAGAACCCCTCACTTTTTGGTAGGTAAAATCACTCTGCATCTGTGGCTTTTGGGATTTTCATTTGTGGACATGTTAGACAATTTGGTATGCACACAGGCAGTCCCCGTGTGCTCGGGATTTGGGTTCCAGGAGCACCCACAGACAGTGATGCCTCGTCTATAAAACAACATGGTCTTTGTAGGTGCTCTTTGTACCTGTGTCATCTCTAGGTACCTATAACATGGTTCAGCATCCACGCTGGTTTCTATGACATCAATCAGGGAGTCAAGGAGAAGGGGAAATAGTCTAAGACCTGTACAGATGCAATTTACCATCTTCCTAGTCTGTGGTCATTGAATACACCATGCTGGATCAGAGCAGAACAGAGCCGAGCATCAAAGATGGAGAACTTGGTGATGGATGCTGGTCACACAGGCTGTCCTGTCACACAGAGCATGCTCGCTGTGCCACTAGCTGGCTCTTTGAGCCTTTATTGTACCTCCTTCCTGCCGGTGCTTGGTTCCTCCCAAAATGAGCCTCGAATTTGCCACTGAGCTGTTTTTTCTGCTTGGATAAGGGCCAGGTCTAGATGCTGGAAGCTGACCTACGAGGCAGTAGAAAAAAAGGCCCCTGGGTGAGGGAGAGCAGACCAGAGAGCTTCCCTCCATCTCCTTGCTCTCCTGAGTCCAGCCGCCACTACCGTGCACCAGGTTGACACTTGGCCTGTCAGTGGCTCACTCCGGTCCATTCTCCCTGCTACCCCAGGTCCACCGAGTGAGGCCATGTGGGCCCTGGGAGACAAGATTGCTTCCACCATCGTAGCCCAGACCCTGCAGATCCCAACACTACCCTGGAGTGGGAGCGGTAAGGGAGCCACACCTTTGGGGTGACGGAAATGGGTTTTTAGAAATTCGTTTGCTTAGAAATTTTAGACAAGTAAGAATGTGTGTTCTTTGTGTCGGACTCAGAGCATGAACTGGTCGTGGTGG
>NW_021604612.1:2195264-2212554 GCF_004785775.1 Grammomys surdaster
TGTGGTGTGTGTTAGTAAAAGTGTTAGTGTATGTGTATTAGTGTGTAATGTACGACTTATTTTGTGGCAAGAGCCTTCTTTCTGTCCTAGTAAATAGACTGTACCATTTGAGAAGCCTGCGTGCTGTTACTCTTGTGGTGTTCGTGGTTCTGGGGACGGGGCTCTGGGGATGTGCACATGTGTGGCACCCTCTACCCCTGAACTCCTTCCTGACCCATGGGTATTTGGTTTTGAGGTGGGCTCTAGTTTCTCAGGCTGGCTTAGAACTCGTCATCCCCCTGCTTCAGCCTCCTGAAGATCTGGGTCACAGGCTCGCACCCCACCACTGGAGCCTGTGCTGGAGTTTATCATGTGGCTATGCTGTGATTTGTTTCATTATCCTCTGCAGTTTTACAAGTTAGGCCATCTCCTAATTCATTTCAAGTGGGCCAAATACCTGCCATTTTAATCATCTTTGAATAAACCCCCAAAGTAGAACTTCTAGGGCAGATAGCAAAACAAAAGCAAAGAGCTTCAAGGTTTTGCTACTTAGTGTGATACTTTTCCTCTAAAGTGTAACAATTTCCCAGTATAGAAAGTTAGTTAAATCTTCATATTGTTTTGGAAACTGGGGACCCGAGAAGTGACTCCCTAGGGTAGATAGGGACACTGTCCAGATCCAGGCCGCTCTTTCTCTGTGTGTGTGTTTTAAAGATTTTTAAAGTTAGTAGTGTGTGTGTCTGTGTGTGAACATGTATGTGCACATGTCTGTGTGAGTGAGTGTATGAGTATGTGTGCATGTGTGTGAGTGTGTGTCCGTGTGGTGTGTGCATGTATGTGAGTATATGTATGTAGGTATGTGTGTCTGTGTGTGTTCATATGTCTGTGTCTCCTGTGTGTGTGTGTGTGTCTGTTTGTGTATGTATGTGTCTGTGTGTGAATGTATCTGTATGTGACAGTGTCTGTATGTGTCTATCTGTGTGCTTGTGTCTATATGTGTGAGTGTGTATGCCTGTGTGCTTGTGTCTGTATGTGTGCATGTGTCTGTATATGGGAGTGTGTCTATGTGTCTATGTGTGTGCTTGTGTCTGTATGTGAGAGTGTGTGTGTATGTGTCTCAGTGTGTGTGGTGTGTGCAGTGCCTGCAGAGGCAACATGAGGCTGTCAGACCCTTTGGAGCTGAAGTTAGAGACTGCTGGGCGCTGCCTGACTTGGGTGCTGGAATGGGAACCCAGGTCTCCTGGAGGAATAGCCAGAGTTTGTAACCTATGTGTCTTAAGCATTGACTTCCATTCAGGGTCCTGAGACACTTGGGTGTGCCCACTGGGCTGTGTTCCTGCTGCCCTGAGGAGGACACACCTCTCTTTGTCCCCTCAGGTCTCACAGTGGAGTGGACAGAGGACAGCCAGCATCAGGGCAAATGCATCAGCGTCCCGGAAGATGTTTATGAGCAGGGCTGTGTGAAAGATGTGGATGAAGGCCTGCAGGTAGCAGCAGATGTGTGGGGTCTGCGTGGTAACTGGAGGCCAGTGTGAGACAAGCTTCCCTGCTCCCTGGTGTTGGACTTTGTCCCATCTTTAAAGGGGTCTGTCTGTCCTTTTTTCTCAGGCAGCAGAAAAAGTAGGATTTCCTTTGATGATCAAAGCCTCCGAAGGCGGAGGAGGGAAAGGAATCCGCAAGGCCGAGAGTGCAGAGGACTTCCCGATGCTTTTCCGACAAGTGAGTGCTTCCTGCCCTGCCTTCCCCATCTTTGGGGTTGCTTCCGTCCATTCTTGGCTGATGGTTTTGCTTGGCAACGTCCCCTAAACCCAGGACCACATTTGCAGGAGCTAGGTTTATAGCTGGTTTTTGTTGTTTGTTTGTTGTGTGTGTGACTTTGAGTGTGTGTGTGTGCATATGTGTGAGAGAGTGTGTGAGTATGCGAATTTGAGTGTGTGTGTGCGAGTGTGTGTGTGAGTTTGAGTGTGTGTGTGCATGTGTGTATGTGTATATGTACTGTAGTGAGAGTTTTGATTTCTTTTAAAAAACAGAGAAATATTATAAGGATATGTTTTCATGTTAGTCCCAGGTGTGGGATACAGGGCTGCTTCAGACTGTCCGCAGCAGCTGACTAGGATTTGTCTCGTGCTCTAGCAGAGGCGTGATTTTACCAGCTGCAGATAGTGCTTGTGTGATGTTTGGGATTCTGGGAACTTTTCAGAGGGTCTATAAATGGTAGAGTTGTTGTTTGTTTGTTGCCTTTTGTTAAGTCGTCGACTGGGAAGAAGAAATTACAAGAAATCAGATATCCTGACAGTGAAGATCAAACTTACCCCAAGAATCTCAATGCCCCGAATCAGCAAGAAGTAGTCTAACAATAATGTCACCCCTTTTCTGACCCGGACTTTATTCAGAGTCTCTTCCTCTCTTATCTCATGTTAGGGGGTTGGAAGGGTGAGAAAAGGGTGGAGAAGGGTGTAAGAAAGAATCACCCACAAAATAGCCAAAGCCAGCGACTGGACACCCTCAGTTGCTGGTCCTCTGTCTGTTCGGGACAGGGTCTCTTACTGTTTTTGCTGCTGTGTGCACTGGGCTAGTTGCCTATGAATGTGAGGACTTCCAGGTGTCCTCCCGTCCCGGGATTACAGACAAGTGCACTACTGCTTATGTGGGTTCTGGGATTTGAACTCAGTTCCCCATACCACTGAGCCACCTCCCCAGCTCATTTTTTTGGAGGGTGGTGCTGGGGTGGGACACAAGGTCTCTCACCTTCTAGGCATGCTCTCTGCCAGTGAGCCGCACACCCACCTTGTGTATTCTGAAGCAGACGGACACATCGCTGCTCACAAGCCCACAGCCCCCGCTGACCTTCGCAGCCTTTCTTCAGATGGGTGGGTCTGTACCTCAGGGTGTCTCCGAAATGGCAAAATGGTCTCCTATTTGCACAGGGTATTTTGGGGTTCGTTTTTAAGTGTCTAGAGGCTCAGTTTTCCTGTGGGCGTGGCCTCTGTTTTTGCTTGCTTTTCTCTACGGCTCCGAGATGTGCTCGAGCCTGGTACTCTGAGGCCGCGAGTCCATAAGAGTGTCTGACTTGTACTGATTGGCCTTCTTTTTCCAGTGTGGGGTGCAGGAGATGACTTGTGGGTGCTAAGCGAGCACTGTACCGGTGAGCTACGGCTCACCCTTTGGCTTCGAATTCTCCCCTCCCCCCTCCCCCGCCACGTTTAGGAGAAGGGTTTTATGTTGCTTAAGATAACCACAACTCTTTTTTTTGTTTTTTTCCCCCATAAGTTTTTTTTTTTTTTTTAAGTGTAAGAGATGTCTTAAGTGTTTTACTGCTGTGAACAGACACCATGACCAAGGCAACTCTTATAAGGGCAATACTTAACTGGGGCTGACTTACAGGTTCAGAGGTTCAGTCCATTATCATCAAGGCAGGAACATGGCAGCATCCAGGCAGGCATGGTGCAGCAGGAGCTGAGAGTTTTACAGCTTCATCTGAAGGCTGCTAGGAGAAGACTGACTTCCAGGCAGCTAGGATGAGGGTCTTAAAGCCCACACCCACAGTGACACACCTCCTCCAACAAGGTCACACCTCCTCCAACAAGGCCACACCTCCTCCAACAAGGCCACACCTCCTTCAAGAAGGCCACACCCACTCCAATAAAGCCACTCCTCCAACAAGGCCATACCTCCTTCAACAAGGCCACACCTACTCCAATAAGGCCACACCTCCTCCAGCAAGGCCACACCTCCTCCAACAAGGCCACACTTTTTAATAGTGCCCCTCCCTGGGCTGAGCTTAGACAAACCATCACAAGGGGTGTTTTGTGTCCTAGCATGTCTATACACCAAGTGCCTGCCGGTGCCCACAGAGACCAGCAGAGGGCCTGGAACTGGAGTTAGAAGCATAGGCACAGGCTGCACTAGTCCACATAGCCCAAGGCCAGCTAGAGGTACAGCAAGACTCTGACACCAACAGAAGCTCCCTGGAGAGGGTCTCAGTTAAGCGCGTGCACGTTGTACACCCTGACAATACACTTTGAGAGCTTTCTAGAAAGGGTTTCCTGTTTTAGTCCTCTGAGTATGTGTGAGTGCCGTATCCTGGTGGCGGTTCCTCTGCCTTGCTGTGCCTGCCGAGCTGAGCAGACCCTCAGGGAGAGCATCTAGAAACTTTGAACAGCAGCAGGGATGGTTCCATCTCTCTTCACCCAGGTTTTGTCTAAAGAAGTGTTCTATGTGCTACAGGATGTGCAGAAGAAAAGTAGCTTGCACCCCTACTACACCCCTCTGGGTACCTATATTAGACAGATAAAGCTATATATATTTAAGCTGTTCATTGTGACGTTCTGTCCTGCATATATTCCCTGGGCCAAATCAGTTTACAGACAGGTCACCTCACGTGCTTGTGTGCGTTTGGGAAGAGCGTCAAGTGCATAACACAATTCTATACCACGCTGCTAACACCCCCAGAAAACTAAACTCAGCCGGGTTCTGTGCTTTGTTTTCCTGTTTGCTGTGCAGCTCAGATTGGCCTTGAACTTTTTGTATAGCTAAGGCTCGTCTTGTATTCCTCGTGTAGCCCAGGCTGGCCCTAAACTTAGAACAGTCTTCCTGCTTCAGCCCCTTGGGTGCTGAGATTTCAGGAACCAAACAGGATATGAACATAGTATGTCATGTAGCATATGGGAAATAGTGCCTCCCCCCCCCTTTTTTTTTTTTACAGTGTTTGACTTTAAAACGAAATTGGGGAGGGAATGGAGCATGGGGGTAGCCCCTGCCCATATCACGGCTATTATTTAACTTCCAGAAGCTTCCAGAGCCGGATCCTCTCTGATCCGACACCACCTATGCCTCCCGGACAGGTGCAGAGTGAGATCCCGGGCTCGCCGATCTTTCTCATGAAGCTGGCCCAGAACGCACGGCACCTGGAGGTCCAGGTCTTGGCAGATCAGTATGGAAACGCCGTGTCACTGTTCGGACGAGACTGCTCCATCCAGAGGCGGCACCAGAAGATCATCGAGGAGGCTCCGGCCACCATCGCCGCTCCCGCTGTGTTTGAGTTCATGGAACAGGTGCCTTTGGCAGAGTGGGCCTGGGGGTAGCTCAGCAGAGCTCGGCAGAGCTAGCTACAGCCACCGTGGCAAAGGTGTGGGCGTGGCAAAGGTGTGGGCGTGACGGAGCCCATGGCGGGTGGTGATCTCTGCATCGCTCAGATGTGTCTGGTCCCACGTGGCAGGTCCTCAGCGTGCCCCGGGGAGGGAACAGGTGCTGGCATTCATAATGACCTGAGAGAGCCGCTGGGCTCTGTCTCTGCAGTGTGCTGTCCTCCTAGCCAAGACCGTGGGTTATGTGAGCGCGGGGACTGTGGAATATCTGTACAGCCAGGATGGCAGCTTCCACTTCTTGGAGCTGAACCCACGCCTGCAGGTGGAGCACCCGTGCACTGAGATGATCGCTGATGTCAACCTGCCCGCTGCACAGTTGCAGGTGAGGACCTGAGAAACGGGCCCCAAGCGTGTCGTGTGAGTGTGAACATGTCACGCCGTGTCAGAAGATGTTTTGTAGTTTCTCACGGCCTCCACTTAAGTACATGGTGGAACTCGGTATCTCAAAAGGACGCCGGAATAGTCTGCAAAAATACTTAATGTGAACCGAACCAGAAAGAAATTGAACAAATCCACGTGGGTCCTGAGAATTGAACTCAGGTTGTCGGGCTTGACAGCGGTCACCTATATCTGTCGAGCCATCTCACTGGCCCAAAATCGGTGTTTTTGAGCATTCAGGCTGAATGTCCATCAGTTTGGATTTGCTCAATTATTTCTTCCTCGGCTTTTCTTGATGCTTTCACGAAGCCGCTGTGACTGTCCAGCCAGCCCTGTGGCTTCTCTCTGTAGCTCCAAGAGGCTAGCCTCAGACTTAATGGTGGAGCTTCTCCCGGCATGATTCTCCACACACGAATTGAGTCTTCCCTTGTGCCTGCCCCCAGGCTATCCCAGCGTGGCCTGGAACTTGTGCTCCTCCTGCCTCAGCCTCCTAAGTAGTACTGGACTTCAAGTGTGTGATACCAGGATCAGCTAACTTTCTTTCTCTCCTCTCCTGTTCCCCTGTACACAGCACTGTCTAGATGTCCTAGGCTCAGTATATCTGGAAGTGTTGACTGAGCCCTTTCTTTGTATCTACTGCTGCTCTCTGTGTCTCAGGGCCAGATTCCTAGCACACTGACCTGCGGGATGGGTTTTTCCTTAGATCGCCATGGGTGTGCCCCTGCACCGGCTGAAGGACATACGGCTTCTGTATGGAGAGTCCCCCTGGGGAGTGACCCCCATTCCTTTTGAGACCCCCTTGAGCCCTCCCATTGCCCGAGGCCACGTCATCGCAGCCAGGATCACCAGCGAAAACCCAGACGAGGCAAGTGTGGGTTCCTGTGTTTCCACCGACTGCAGACTCGCAGTGAAGGGTGGGCCCTGGTCCTTGGTGTGGGTATGCTGGTACCCAGAATTCTCCACTTTTACACAAGAAACTCTGGGTGGAAGCTATGTGGGATGGCTTTGGGCTTCAGCAAGACGTTTCATGCAGCCCCTCACTCCCATGACCTCCCTGGGTGGTGGTCATATTCCATCCTGCTGGGGTCAGGTGAGCCGCTCCCGACTCTCCACACGGTTTCCATCTTTGGTGTGTGTAGCCAGATTTGAAGCCGGGTTCTGGGGTTTCTGTGCTTTTTTGCCATAGTCCTGCCTTTTAGGGAGCTTCTGGGAGGTCCCCTTGAGGCTTGTTCTTGGGGTCTTAAAAACAATTTGTTTTTTATTTTTTTTTTTTTTATTTTTATTTTTTTAACTTTATTTATTTATTTATTATAAGTACACTGTAGCTGTCTTCAGACACCCCACAAGAGGGCATCAGATCTCATTGCAGATGGTTGTGAGCCACCATGTGGTTGCTGGGATTTGAACTCATGACCTCTGGAAGAGCAGTCAGTGCTCTTAACCACTGAGCCATCTCACCAGCCCCTTAAAAACAATTTGACTTCATTGCTTTCACACCTTTGACCCCTTGATGTTCTGGGGCTCACCAGTCTCCTCTGGTTTCCGTGTGTGTGTGTGGGGGGGGGTTGGGTTTGTTTGTTGTTGTTTGTTTGTTTTTAAAGTACACTGTAGCTGTCTTCAGACACACCAGAAGAGGGAATTGGATCGCATTACAGATGGTTGTGAGCCATCATGTGGTTGCTGGGAATTGAACTCAGGACCTCTGGAAGAGCAGCCAGTGCTTTTAACCACTGAGCCATCTCTCCAGACCTTTGTGCTTTTTTTTTAATCAAAGATTTGTGTGTGTGTATGTGTGTGTGTGTATATGTGCTTGAGACAAGACCTTTGCATAATAACTCTGGCCTCAAACTCACAGAGATCTGCCCAGTTCTGCCTCCTGAATGCTGGGATTAAAGGCATGTGCCATCACACCCAACTTCAAAGATATTTTTAACTGGGCCTGCAAGTCTGGAATCGTGATGTTTCCTTCTTGTGTATCACCATATGACGTTTTAATCTCACTGTGTTCAAGGAACTTGGGGTGAGCCCCCATTTTTCTCGTTCAGATCTTTGACTGGAAACCAAACCCCAGCTGTGACGGACGGCAGGGTGGGTGTTCAGCCGCATGCCAGCCCCACACTGCCATTTTTAAAAGTTGTACTTTTTAAATATTAGTTGTCTGTGTGCATAGGAACCGCAGTGAGCACACAGAGGTCAGAAGACAACTTGTGAGGCTCCGTGCTTTCCTAGTACAGTGTGACTTACACACACACACACACACACACACACGCCTCTGCCTCCTGAGTGCTGGTATTAAAGGCATGTGCTACCATACCTAGCTTCTTAGCTTACTTAAAATTAATATATATATATACATATACATGTACATGTATATGCATATATATGTTTTTATTTGGTGTGTATGAGTGTTTTACCTGCCTGCATGTGTGTGCATCATAATGTGGCCTGGTACCCGAGGAGACCAAAAGAGGGTGTCAGATGCCCTGGACTGGAGTCACATGTATATATGAACCACCGTGTTGGTCCTGGAAGCCAAATCCAGGGTCTCTGTAGAAGTGGGCAGTGCTAACCACTGAGTGTCCTTTTCACTCTGCTTAAATTTTTACCAATGAAAATGTCCAGTCTGTGAGTGTTGTGGGGATCGAACCCAGGTCCTTCTGCTTGAGAAGTCAATGCTATTTGTGGACTGGTTTATCTCCCTAGCCAAGTGCTCACAGAAATGGCTTCTGTTACTTTCTCCTCTGTCTGGGCTCCAGGGCTTTAAGCCAAGCTCGGGGACAGTGCAGGAGCTGAACTTCCGCAGCAACAAGAACGTGTGGGGTTACTTCAGCGTGGCCGCGGCTGGGGGCTTGCACGAGTTCGCCGATTCCCAGTTTGGGCACTGCTTCTCCTGGGGCGAGAACCGCGAAGAGGCCATTTCGTCAGTATCTCCGGTTCCCTTCTCTTCCCTTTCCCCTTTCCTTCCTTCCCTCCAACCCTGCCTGTTTTGAGAAACATTCAGAAGTGTACAGGCCTGACCTTCTGAGTTTGACCGCAGATCCCACAAGGGAGCTGCAGGTGCATGCATCTACACACACACACACACACACACACACACACACTCCTTTGACCTACACATTTTTTTTTTTTTTTTTTTTGGTTTGGTTTTTCGGGACAGGGTTTCTCTGTGTAGCCCTGGCTGTCCTGGAACTTACTCTGTAGACCAGGCTAGCCTCGAACTCTCGAACTCAGAAATCCGCCTGCCTCTGCCTCCCAAGTGCTGGGATTAAAGGCATGGACCACCACTGCCAAGCTTTGACCTACACACTTTCAATGGTGTACATGCAGCTGCACACACACACACACACTCCTGTGACCCACACAATCCCCAAACCATTCAAAGGTGTGTCTAAAGGGTGTCAAGTACTCAGGAGAGGGCAGGGGCACCTTTGACACCCCATAAGCAGTTTCCACACCATCTTCACTTCATGACTCAGTTTCTTCTGGGGTTCCTGGTGCTCCCTGTTCTCTACCCCAAGCTTGTGACGTGGCCCGTGATCCCTGCTTAGCCAAATCCTGTCACAGTTACTGCAGACTGAGATTTAATTACCCAGGTACTCCCCTTGTCTCTTCTCTGAACATCTCCCTGCCTCAACATGGGCCCAGGAAGGTAAAAATCCACTTTGTTGTAAAGTAGACATCCCGTGCGGGCAGGTAACCATTCTTCAGAGCGTAAGGAGTCCAAAGGCATCGGGACTATTTCATTTAAAAAGCGTTAGACTCTGGTCTGGCAGTTTAACCGTGAATTAATTTAGTTGAGTTTGACAGTTTTGATGGCGGTGTCCCTCGGTCCACTTAGACGAATTCATTTTAATCATGTTCTGTGGTGAACTGAGGTCCTCAGAGAGAGTGGCAGGATTTTTGAGCAGCAAATGAGACTTAGTTAGGAGGAAGTGGGCCTAGTGAGGAAATGGGCCCGGCCTGCTCCAAGCAAAAGCCTGGAGGCTCAGACTGTGGCACCATCTGCAGCTGCTACAGACTTAGAAACTCCAGCTTTTACTGCTGTCAGAGTCTGGCTGAGGAAGGCGCTTGCCAGACTCTGTGATTGGCTCCAGATCAGTGCTGCAGTTAAGCCTTCTGTGACAGTCCGTCTTCCTCAGTTGCATGGCTGAGTCACAAACAGATTTAGGACCCGAGACTGACCTGTGGCCAGTTGACACCTTCGTTTGACCTCCCCGTGTGTTTTACTGTCTTTGCCCATAGCTGTTATTGGCTTATGAGGATGCTGTCAGGGGTTGGAGCTTCCTCTCCAGGAGTAGGCTTCACCCACAGACACATGGGGACAGGACAGCCGGGGGGACAGGCAGAAGTAGCTTTTATGAGACAGGAGATTCGAATAGACCAAGGGGAGACAGAACTTGTGCTCAGTTAGAGAGGCCCCACCCCCTCTATGGATCATGACATATCAGGATGATCTAAACTCTGGGGCCTGTTGACTGCAACTACATTATACGGCACATCTCTTTTAACCCCCAAGTACCCCACGTGGCAGGGTCATCAGCCCATTTTTCAGATGAGGTAACTGAGGCCCTGAGTCGTTAAGTTACTCAAGTGAAGTCACTCAGCCATTCCACATGCCTCCCGTGCTCTCAGATGCTTTGGTGATGGGGAAGGAAACAGATCACAGACTTCCCAGGAACTGTGGGAGTAAGTGTAGAAACCAGTCCCCTGTCTCTCCAGGAACATGGTGGTGGCTCTGAAGGAACTGTCCATCCGGGGTGACTTCCGGACCACTGTGGAATATCTCGTTAACCTTCTGGAGACGGAGAGCTTCCAGAACAACGATATCGACACAGGGTGGCTGGACCACCTGATCGCTCAGCGGGTGCAGGTGAGAGGCTGCTTTGCCTCCCTCCTCTCCCAGGGGTGGAGTGGGGTGTGTTTCCCACAGATACTGAGACCTGGAGTCTTTCCTAGGCAGAGAAGCCGGACATCATGCTGGGGGTGGTGTGTGGGGCCTTGAACGTGGCAGACGCGATGTTCAGAACCTGCATGACGGAATTCTTGCACTCCCTGGAGAGGTAAGAATGGGCCGGTTCCCCTCCTGCGCTGTGTGTGTGGTGTCTGGAAGGCAGAATGGGGCTTTTGTTGTTGCTATTGTTCGGAGATGACTCTTAGGATGTAGCCCATCAAAATCGATCCTCCTGCCTCAGCCTCCTGAGTGTCACCATGCTAGGTGGTGGGCTTTGAGGGCGGGTCAGTCACCACCGAGCTGGGATGCCTCTCCTGTGGCCTTCATTCACACTGCTTGGGAGAGACTGACGGTGGGGTGTAGAGAGGCTTGTGGTTCTGGAGGGCCCATGGGTGAAGCTGGCCAGGTGGCTTCCTCTTGGATCATCGTTTGACAGGACTGTCCTGTGTACTGTAGGGTGACAGCAGAATTTATGTCTCCTGCCTATCAGATGCCAAGGGAGGCCGTTCCCCGAGTGTCCCAGCAATATGGACAAATAGCCCTCTCTTGAGAAGTGCCGTGACAAATGAAAGACAAAAATGTCCCTACAAAAAGCATGAGAGAGAAAATAACAGTAGTGGTCTCTTATCACCTTGAGTGACAGACAGCTCATGCGCTAGCGGGTGGCAGGCCACAGACTGGATTTTTTTTTTTTACCTCATTTATAAATACACACATATTTATTAATGATTTACTTATTTTTGGTTTATATCATTGACTGCTGTTTTACCTGCATATATGGATGTGTGAGGGTGCTGGATCCTCTGGAACTGGAGTTATAGACAGTTCTGAGCCGCCATGTGGGTGCTGGGAATTAAACGCGGAACTGACGGCAGGCACGGCTTTTCCTTCAGGGGCCAGGTCCTCCCGGCTGACTCTCTGCTGAACATTGTGGACGTTGAGTTGATTTACGGAGGCGTCAAGTATGTCCTCAAGGTAAGGGCCGGTGCGTCTCAGAAATCCCCGCCGTGTTGAGCCTGACGGGGACTTGTTTCATTTCTTCTGTGAACCGGGCGTCGAGTGCGGTCTGAGCAGTGTGACCTTCAGGACTCGCTGTGTAGTCCACGGCCTGGAATCCTAAACAGTCTGAGTATAGAGGAGGAATTTTGAGTGGAACCCAAAGAATGCTGAAACCCACGTCTCCCTGTCTTTTATCCCAAATCATTTGTGAATGTGTGACGTAATACATGTGTATGTTATGAAGATACGTGCGTGAGGGTAAGCCTCGGGCTGCTATTTCATTGGGATGGAAGGGCAGAGCCTGGGCAGGGCTCACTGCGCATGCTTCCCTCCTGGACAGAGCTCACTGCGCATGCCTCGGCGCCCCTGGGCAGCGCTTACTGTCCCAGACCTCTGGTAAGCCTCACTCCATGTTCAGGTGTCTCTGTTTATTCAGGGTTTTATAACAAAATACCATAGGGCAGTGTCTTGTTAACAGCAGTAGGACTGCTCACAGTTCCAGAGGCCAGGACATCTAGGGTCATGGCATGGGTCAATTCGGTATCTTCTGAGGACCCGTTTCCTGGTCTCTAGTGGGTACCTTCTTTTGTTGTGTGTCTTCATGTGGTAGACGAAGGCAAGGGAACTCTTTGGAGTCCCTTTGAAAATTTTAAACTGAAGCCGGGCAGTGGTGGCGCACGCCTTTAATCCCAGCACTTGGGAAGCAGAGGCAAGTGGATCTCTGTGAGTTCAGAAGGCCAACCTGGTCCACAGAGGGAGTTCGGAGACAGCCAGGGCTACACAGAGAAATCCAGTCTTGAAAAACGAAAAAAAAAATTGTTTTAAATTGAATTTATTTATTCATGTGTGTGTGTGTGTGTGTGCCATGACACATGTGTGTGTATGTGTTTGGTATGTGTGTGTGTGTATGTGTGTGAAAAGCAGCCTTCAAGAGTTGATTCTCTTCCCGCCACGTGGGTCCCAGGGATCAAATTCAGCTTCTCAGTCTTGATGACAAACGCCTTTGCCGCTGTGTCATCTCACAACCGCTCTCGTGACGCATGTATCTGAGCCAGTGAGCCCACTTCCTAGTAAGATCTCCTGTGAGGCTTGGTTTCGGCATTGGGATGTCGGAGGCACGCACAGTTTTAGTGGACCAGGTCCCTGATGACGCTTCCACAAGACGCCCCACCCAGCGTACAAGCTGCAGTACCCCACCAGCCACAGCGACGCACGGGTGCTATATCTGCAGCCTGGAGCCTTCGTCCACACCCCGGGCAGGAGTAGACTGTTAGCCCATTTGTCACCCTCATGGGGATTCTGATGTGAGCCTGTCCCCATAGGTGGCCCGGCAGTCCCTGACGATGTTCGTCCTCATCATGAACGGCTGCCACATCGAGATCGATGCCCACCGGCTGAACGACGGGGGTCTGCTCCTATCCTACAATGGCAGCAGTTACACCACGTACATGAAGGAAGAGGTGGACAGGTGAATGAAGGCGGCGGCCATGGCCCGGGCAGCGTGGAGCATGCGCAGATCTTTCTGTGGGAGGTGAAATGCAAAGCTGGCCTCTGTGTAGGTCTGGGGTTCTCTGGTTCACTGTGGGGCATCTGGAGAGGGTGCACGGCTGGAAATCCATGCACCTGGCAAGAATCGGAGGGTAAGGGACCCCAGGCAACGCCTTTATGGTTACCAGAGAATTTAGAGCCAAACAGGACATAGCAACCAGCTCCATCATCTGCGGGCTGAGTGAAGAGGTGGCAGCTGCTCCTGGTCTGAGCTGCAGGGCCCACAGCCCTGGAGGGTGGGCGTGGAACAGATGCAGGATCCAGCGGCTGGTCACTGAGCTACTGTCAGCAGCGTGCTCAGCTAGGGATGAGAGGACACTGACGTCACCACTCCTGGGCTTCCGCCCTATTGCAGGAGGTGATGCATCGGGGCAGGAAGATGGGTGGGAGGATGCTGGATGCTGCAAGGTGTAGGCGTGGAGCATTGCATGATGGGTCCAGATACCTCCAGCTCCCATTTGCCTGACCATGCTGAAGTCACAGTGGTACATGGATGATCCAGGCATAGGAGGCCATCCAGGCCTTCACTAAAGAGAACAAAGTGTCTGTATGTGGGAGGGGTGTGTGTGTGCGTGCGCGGGGAATCAGTTAAGAGTTATTGAATAGAATTGATTGATTTATCGATGGATCGATTTCCTTGTGGCAGGGCCTGGGAGGATTACGTTAGTAATAGAAATCAATTTTCAGCCAGAAGAAATAAAGGCCCCATGCCTCACGGAGGGTGACGGAAATGCCCGCCCTGGAAAGGGGAGATTCCCCTAAAGTCTGGCGCCCTTGCTGGGCCTCATCCAGCTCCCACATCCCCGCCCCCTCCCGTAGTTACCGGATCACTATCGGCAATAAGACGTGCGTGTTTGAAAAGGAAAACGACCCCACTGTCCTGAGATCGCCCTCGGCTGGGAAGCTGATGCAGTACACGGTGGAGGACGGAGACCATGTGGAAGCTGGGAGCAGCTACGCCGAGATGGAGGTGAGCGCAGAGCCTGCCCTGGGGCTGTGGGTCTGAAACCCCGTCCCTCAGCCAATGGGCCTTGGCGCACTCCTAGGCTTCTGAGGTTCACCCGAACTCCTTGTGATATCCAAAGAATTCTTTTAAAGGAGCTGAGATATCGCACATCTCCTGGGAAGGAGCAAGAACTGCTTGGCGCCAGGTGGTGGTGTCACACGCCTTTAGTCCGAGCACTCAGGAGGATCTCTTGAGTTCTGGGCCAGCCTGGTCTACGGAATGAGTTCTGGAAACAACCAGGAATACACAGAGAAATCTTGTCTCAAAAAACAAAAGACAAAACAAAACAAAAAACAAAAACAAATATATATAGCTGGACAGTGGTGGCGCACGCCTTTAATCCCAGCACTTGGGAAGCAGAGGCAGGCAGATTTCTGAGTTCGAGGCTACCCTGGTCTACAGAGTGAGTTCCAGGACAGCCAGGGCTACACAGAGAAACCCTGTCTCGAAAAACCAAAAAAAAAAAAAAAACAAAAAAAAGCAAAAAACAATATATATATATATATATATATCTGTACACATGTATATATACACCTATATATACATATATATGTGTGTGCATATGTATACATCATATACATATATTACATTACTGTGCTGCTGATGGACCCTAAGACCTAAAGCATGCCAGGCAAGTGTTATAGCACTGAGCCACACCCCAGCCCTGTCGTTTATAACATCCGCAAGTTCCTGAGGCGGGCACACACGTGATTCCTGTTATATGCACGAAGAAATCAGACGCAGGAGGGTGAGCTGAGGATCTTGCTCGAGAGCACCCAGAGCCAAGCTTCACGCCTGGCGTCGGCTCTCCGCTGTGAGAAAACAGAATGGCTGGTATGGAGGACTGCCTTCCTGTGCAGGCCGGGTTCTTCACCTCAGTTATTCTCTGTGAGGGAGAGGCCTAGCCGCCATTTTACAGAGGGACACCAAGGCTCAGAGACAAAGGCAGTGTTTGGAATTCACAGAGGTGACGGACAGGGTTCTTGGGCACAGGGACAGCTGAGCAAGGAGCAGCATAGTCCTGTGGCTCCGCAGTTGGTACCATGATCACAAATCCCATGTCTTAGGCATCTTTAGACACCGGGTCAGGCAAATGGGTTGCAGGATAGACCTCAGGCAGGAGCTTCCTTTTCCAAAGCACTCTCTGGGGCATGCCCTTAACCATGGGCATGGGTTCACTGTCTGCTTTATACAGCTGGGGGTGGGGAGGGCGGCCTAGGGCAGCGTGTTGTTCAGCAATGGGACGTGGTCTCAGTTAAGGCTTTACTGCTGTGAACAGACACCATGACCAAGGCAAGTCTTAGGACAACATTTAATTGGGGCTGGCTTACAGGTTCAGAGGTTCAGTCCATTATCATCAAGCCAGGAACATGGCAGCATCCAGGCAGGCATGGTGCAGGAGGAGCTGAGAGTTCTACAGCTTCATCTGAAGGCTGCTAGGAGAATACTGGCTTCCAGGCAGCTAGGATGAGAGTCTTAAAGCCCACACCCACAGTGACACGCCCCCTCGCACAAGGCCACACCCACTCCAACAAGACCACACCTCCCAACAGTACCACTCCCTGGGTCAAGCATATAGGAAACGTCACAGACATGTTCTGAGAAATATGTCCCAAATATGTTCCGGACAACTTCTTTGTCCTGTGGACATTGCATAGCATATTTGCACAGACCTGGAAGGTGTCAGTCACTTGAGGTGTGACATGAGCTCTAAGCATGGGATGCAGGTGGCTGCTGCCATGACGTGACCTACAGTGTCTCAGCGTTAAGTGTGTGCTGCACTCACTTCACCAGACAGGTAGTGCCACAGCTCATTCACACCAGCATCGCCACAAACGCACGACAGCTCAGGCATGGCTGTGGCGTCACGAGGTTATCGATCTCAGAGTCATCGGTCTTAGAGTCACGTGACAGAGGGCTGCCTTTGAAAATAGGAGAGGTCTGTAGCAGCAGCTCAGCGGTAGAGCATTTAGCTAGCATGCATGAGACCCAGATTCTGCCCCCAGCCCCACAAATGGAAAAGGTTAAAGCGGTTTCTGAGTCCGTGAAATGGGCGGCACGCACACCCTGCTCCCTGGCTGGCCTTGTGGACAGAGTCCATGCCTGGATGGTGACCATGCTTGGTGCACAGCAGGCTGGGAGAAATGACAGGTTCCTTGTCTTATGCGTGAGTGCCGCCAAGAGATTTGCTATCAACATGATGCAATCCCCCTGCTTCACAGCCACTAGCTTCCGGTGACTCTTGGTGCCGGCCCCGGAGAACTCTGACCTATCCTTTCTGGCAAACAGGTGATGAAAATGATCATGACCCTGAATGTGCAGGAGAGCGGCCGGGTGAAGTACGTCAAGCGGCCGGGCGTCATACTGGAGGCTGGCTGCGTGGTGGCGAGGCTAGAACTCGATGACCCTTCAAAAGTACACGCGGTACGTGGGACGCGGTACATGGGACGTGGTCCTCGGTGCTTTGGCTGGCCCAGGTCTCACTGTTGTCCTGTTCTGAGAGAGCAGACCAGAGTCTCTCCCTTCGGTCTGGGCTGCGTCATTTGCAGACACACTAGACTCAGGTGATGATGGGACAGCTGTGCCCCCGTCTTCTCCATTCCCTTCCCAGCTCTTAATCTTGCTTGGAGCAAATGCCAAGATCCAAGCAGAGCCCCTCTCCCGTGATCATGGCTGTGGTTTTCCCTCTGTCCCTCTCCCTGGCTTCGGGAGTCCACACAGGCCTCCCCGCTGGAGCCTGTTCCCTCCGGCTGGAAGGACCTGCCTCGGGCGTAGCCTGCCCACTCTCACGGTGACAAGATTTCACACCCCACCCGTGAAGCTGGCTTTTGCTTTCTTTCAGTGCTGGGGATAAATCCAAGGTCTTGATCACTCTTGGCAAGCCCTCCAGCATTGAACTACACCCCAGCCCTTGGATTTAACATTTTATTTTATTAACTGTTACTGTTGTTGTTGGTGTTGTGTGTGTGTTTGTGTGCCATGGTGTGTGAGTAGAGGATGAAGGACAACTTTGGGGAATTGATTCTTTACTGCTACAGGTTCAGACTTGTATGGCCAGCATTTATCTGTTGAGCTATCTCACTGTCCACATATATATGTGTGTGTGTGCTCATGCGTGTGTGTATGTATATGTATGTATACATATATATGTGTATGTATATGTGCACATGTATGTATATGTATGTATGTGCATGTATGTGCATGTATGTATATATATGTGTATATATATGTGTATGTATATATGTATGTATATGTGTATATATGTATGTATATATGTATGAA
>NW_021604612.1:2212564-2218985 GCF_004785775.1 Grammomys surdaster
TATATGTGCATATATGTATGTATATATGTATGTATATGTGCATATATATGTATATGTATGTATATATGTGTATGTGTATGTATATGTATATATTTGTAGGTATATTCATGCCAAGCCTTGTGAGCGATCTGGGACCACCTTTAAAGTATTATTTTGTTCAGTTAGTATGTACTGTATAAACCAGATTTTATCTTTCATCCAGCCTTGGATTCTCAGGACTAGAGATCCCACAAAGGGTTCTCATGTTCCATGCACCCGGTTTCCCTACTATTAATTTAACAATGTTTACTGCTAATTACTATTAATGTTTAATTATTGTGATCACATCGTTAGTCACAGTGACCCTCCACGGATGCGTCATTAACATAATACTTTACTCAGATTTCCATCTTTTTTAAGATGGTAATTAAATATACATAACTTACTGTCTTCACCCCTCTCTCTCCCTCTCCCCACTATGTGTGTGTGTGTATGCGTGCACATATGCATGATGTGTGTGTGTGTGCGTCCATGCGTGTCCACATGCTAGGGACTAGAACCCAGGGTTTCACACATGTTAGGTCTCATCCACGGAGCTTCCCTGCATGAGCCCTGCTGCCGTCTCCATTGTGAACATCCTGGGTGTTAGACCTGCATTGTTGAACAAACACCACCACTGTTCAAAACCCTTCTTCTTACAAAACTAAAACTGGTGGTCACCAGATACCCACTTTCTATTCCCTCCTCCTCCGGCCCCAGCAACCACCCCTCTGCATCACCCCCGGGGATCTGACAATCCTGGGTTCCTTGGATGACAGAAGTCAGGCTCACTAGCCAGTTTGTCACCGGCTGACTTCACTTAGTGTAGCGTTCAGTGCTAGAGCATATGTGTTGCATAGACAAGGCCCTAGGTTCAAGTCCCAGGCCTGGAGAGGTAACTCTGATTAAGGGCAATTGCTATTCTTATAGAAGACCTGGGTTTTGATTCCCAGCCCCCCTGTCAGGCAGACATAACCGGTGCCTCATACGGGGCACCTCACGTATGTGAACAAACCCCACTCCCAAGCCACACAACTAAAATCTTCAATCTAAATTAAATGGAAACATTTAAATCACATTAAGTAAGCCAGGCATGGTGGTGCAGGCCTACAGTCTCAGTACTCGAGGCTGGAGCCTGAGGGATGTGACAGGGTGAGACCAGAACAGGGCCAGAACCTACAAAGGAAACGAAGAAGAAAATAGGGAAATAGTCGTTATCAAAAAGAAAATTAGAACAAAAATAGAACTAATCCCCTCTTAAATTGGAGTGTAAGGTACTGTTGATGATAATATTTCAAACGCCATGGTCCAATCTGGCTTGTTCTTATGGGGCCATCATGTTCCTGACTAGACAATGCCTGAGGCCATGAGTGGCTGCGTGCTCCCGCCCGCTGCTGAGCTCTGTCGGCAGCTCAGGCCGGTCAGAAGCACTGGCCAGCATGGGAGATGGCTCTGCCAGTCCACCACGCTGTCTCCACACTGATTGGCTGAGCCAGACCATCCCGCCATCCGCGCGGTACCCCGGACTCTAATGAGACTCTAATGCTTAATTTTTATCCAAAGGCTTTATATATCTAGAAATGTTCAATTAACAAGATGCTCACACAATTAGAGTTGTTTCCCAATATCTAACCTTAAGATATAAATCGTTACCCAGGACTGTCCTGGACCTATCCGTAGTTCTCCATGCCTCCTCCGTCTCTCCTCTCCTTCTAGCGCTTCCTCTTCCTTCTCCTCTTCCTCTCCTGCGCTCCTCCCACATTAGCTCCTCCCACATTAGCTCCTCCCACATTAGCTCCTCCGATATTAGCTCCTCCCATATCAGCTCCTCTCAAATTACCGAGTTTATTGTAAAATGTAGGTGGGGGGGAGCATATTCTGTTACAAGTTACCAATTTTGTGTCATTCGCAAAGGAGATAATTTGAAAACCCTGGATCCAGACTAGAACTTAGGAACGTTGGGTTCCCGGGCTGTTGTTGTCTCTTGCTTACGTCTCAGGTTTCAAGTGAGTAGGCCAGTGGGTCCTTGGGTCAGTCTTCTGTCCTGGTCTGTCTGTGACCTGTCTTCACATCTCACAGGCTTGCTCATTTGTGACCCGTCCTTGTATCTCGCAGACTCCCTCTTCTGTCCGTGACACGTTTTCATGTCCACAGGCGCAGCCGTTCACCGGGGAGCTCCCCGTCCAGCAGACTCTGCCCATCCTCGGGGAGAAGCTGCATCAGGTGTTCCACAGCGTCTTGGAAAATCTGACCAATGTCATGAGTGGCTACTGCCTGCCCGAGCCCTTCTTCAGCATGAAGGTGAGGGCCTGCAGGACCGGGTGTGCACGGGGCCCTGTGTGGGGCACCATTGTCACAGAAAGGCGTCTTAAGCAGCTGAGGCGCTTTGGGTGACTCAGATGGCCTTTCTGTTTTCATTTCAATCTCGAACGGGGAGAGTGGTCATTCTACCTGCTTGCCACGGCTTCCTCTAAAAACCAAACGAAAAGCAGCTGAAGAGGATCGAGCTCGCTCAGTGGCCCAGTGCTTGAGAGCCACACACTGCTCTTCCAGAGCACCCACGTGGTGATGCCAGCACCCACGTGGGACAGCTCACAAGTGTCTGTAACTCCAACTCCTGGGATCTAATACCCTTTTCTGACCTCGGAGGGCACCAGCATTCGTGTGCACAGCTTACACGCAGACACAGACACATGCGTTTAATTTAAAAATAATAAAAATAAACTAAAAAGGAAAAACGGGTAAAGCCGGGCGGTGGTGGCGCACGCCTTTAATCCCAGCACTTGGGAGGCAGAGGCAGGTGGATTTCTGAGTTCAAGGCCAGCCTGGTCTACAGAGTGAGTTCCAGGACAGCCAGGACTACACAGAGAAACCCTGTCTCAAAAAAAAAAAAAAAACCAAAAAAAAAAAAAAAAGGGTAGAGAAACATCTTTGGATTTTATTTGGTGCTAAGCAAGTGGCTCACAGCATAAGTTTGTCATGTGACCTTATCTATTCCCCCCACCTCCCTGCCCCCCACCATGCTGGCTTTCTAGTTACCCAGAGAGGGTATGGACCCTCCCTGTGTGGGGAAACTGGGGCACCCCGATTCTAGGCTATCTCACAGGCTGCTGGGCCTCGATCTCCATGAGTCATGAGTGGCTACTGTCTGCTGGAGCCTTTCTCCAGGAAAGGCTATAGCCTGAGTGGGTCGAGTTGGGTGAGTGTGCATGGCAGATGGTGGTGCGCATGGCAGATGGGGACACGCACGCGAACCAGGGTGCGCACGGCAGACGGGACGCCCACATATGAGAGGTGGCTTACACGGTTGTCTCTCCGCAGCTGAAGGACTGGGTTCAGAAGCTCATGATGACGCTCCGGCATCCCTCCCTCCCTCTGCTGGAGCTGCAGGAGATCATGACCAGCGTGGCGGGTCGCATCCCTGCCCCCGTGGAGAAGGCAGTCCGCAGGGTGATGGCCCAGTACGCTAGCAACATCACCTCGGTGCTCTGCCAGTTTCCCAGCCAGCAGGTGCATGCCCTGGCCAGCTCCAGCCAGCCCCGGCCACCCACACCTAAGCTCATTCTGTGTCAGGCCTCTCATAAGCTGGGCTAGCACCAAGTGTTGTGGGCCCATGGTTTCTTTTAAACCTTTCCTGTAGAACTCCAGTATTTTCTCCCAAGGGTCAGGCGTTTGATGTGCACCCCAGTCCCCAGGCCTCGCACAGACCACCAACCACTCAGGCTCGGGGAAGTCACTGGTACAAGTAGAACTAACTCTGTCCTTCCCAGGCTGGTTCAAGTCGTTAGCTGTAGAACCTTGTCCCTGGGTCACAGGTTTTAAAGCCCGTAGCTGTAAGCCTGTGAAACCATTAAAAAATTTTAATTAATTAATTAATTTATTTATATATAACAATTAGTTTATATATAAATAAATTTATATATATTATATATAAATAAATAAATTTATATATACAATATATAACTATATAAAATATATTTATATATAAAATATATAAAATTTATATAATATATACATTTATATATAAAATATATAAAATTTATATATTATATATACATTTATATATACAAATATATGACTATATAAAATATAGTTATATGTAGAATATATAAAATTTATAATATATATATATATATTTTTTTTTTTTCCCGTTAGTATACTAACTGTTCACTTTCTCTGGCCCCCCCATATAGTTTATTTTCCCTGTTGGGCATTCCAAAGTCGTTTCCCCTCTGCTCCACCATCGGCTCCACCTCACCCACACACCTCCGCCACTGCCACTGGAGAAGCTAAGTCAGGCCCCTCCCAGAGGTCAACCATTCTAAAGGCGGAAACTGTCTGTTTTGTTTTTTGCAGTGCTGGGCCTCAGGCAAGCTAGGCAAGCACTCTACCACTGAGCTACACCCCGAGCTCCTGAAGGTTGGAAATAATTGTTCAGCCATATAGAGGAACGAAGTTCTGACCCATGCTCCCACCAGGATAAGCCTTATGCTAAGGGCAAGGAGCCGCTCATAGGAAATGTCCAGAACAGGGGATCAGTGCAGACAGGAAAGCTATTAGTGGTTGCCAGGGGAAGGGTTGGGGGAGGGACTAGGACTGGCTGCTTAAAAAGGATGCTGGCGCAGATGAGTGACCAGCCCCCACTCGGCAGATACACCACAGCTGGAGCGGGAAGGCAGTTGTATCCCAGCCAGAAGTGATGAGGACCCACCGAGAGAGGGATGCGCTTGGAACTTTTCTGGAATTTCTCAAGTTTTAGTTTTCTTTAAAAATCCTTTCTTGGGGGGTAGGGGGATGCCTTGAGATGGCTCAGCAGGTAGAGATGCTTACCGAGCAAATCCGGTGGCCTGGGTTGGATCCTCAGAACCCAAGTAAGGGTAGAACTGATTCCAGGAAGTTATTCTCTGACCTCCACATGTACAGTGGCTCATGGATCCTCATATATACCACACACGCGCACGTGCACACACATACGTGCGTGCACACACACATACACACACATACACACACCCATACATGCACACACACACACACACATATATACACATACACACACATACATACATACAAGCACACACATATACACACACACATACACACACACGGCACGCACACAGACACATATACACACACGTATACACACACACATATACACGCACATACACACACACAAACACCACAGTAATTTTAAAAAACAGGCAACCTATCACATGAACTCTGACCCCTCCCCTCCTGCGGCCACACGGTTGCCGGACACTCCATCCTCTTCTGGGTCCTGTCTGGGGCGTGGATCAAACCATCATACAATTCAATCACATCTTTGTGAGATTGTTGTCATTTTGGGCCCCTGGATCCCCAGGGAGACATTGAAAAGGGTGAACAGGGGGATGTTCCGCAGAGGCCAGGTGGCTTGAGTCTTTGAGGACAACCAGTCTGGGACCTCCCTGGGAGCCCATGGTGGGTCCCCTCATAATGCTACCCTGTAGCGACTGGATCATGAGGTTGGCAGTGGCCCGACCTGTTTTGTGTTCTCATCCAGATAGCCACCATCCTGGACTGCCACGCGGCCACCCTGCAGCGCAAGGCGGACCGAGAGGTCTTCTTCATGAACACACAGAGCATCGTGCAATTGGTCCAGAGGCAAGTGCATCCCAGGCCCGAGTAGCATATAGAAAGCCCTGGCTTCCACCCCCAGCACAAGGAGCAGGAGACGGAAAGGGAACGCATCCCCTGTGTTTAGAAATATTACAGAAGAGAGAAAAAACGTGGAGGGATAACATGTAACACTTGTTTCAAAAGGAAGGGAAATCTCTGCAAAAAGTGTTTCGGCAAATGTCTTCAAGTTTGACTTTTGAAAACAGCTTTTTTTGTGTGTTGTATAGCTAGTCGGAAGGTTTTGTTTTGTTGCTGAAATCTGCTACAACAAATCAACTTTCTTCTTTGAGTAGCTCAACTCTTTTTTTTTTTTTTGGTTTTTTTTAGAGACGGTTTCTCTGTGTAGCCCTGGCTGTCGTGGAACTCACTCTGTAGACCAGGCTGGCCTCAAACTCAGAAATCCACCTGCTTCTGCCTCCCAAGTGCTGGGATTAAAGGCATGCGCCACCACTGCCTGGCTGAGTAGCTCAACTCTTAAGGCTTCCCCTTCTCTCTGGGCCTGAGCAGGTGCTGTGTAGGGGCTAAAGTTCTGGACACTAGCCCAGGCTGGACCATGGTTTGATGGAAGTCACAGCTCCTTTGACATGAGAATTTGAATTGTACTCTACATACTCTATAACCCCCCCTCCCCTCCCTTCCTCCTACCCTCCCTCCCAACGTCCTCCCACTTCCTCCTCCCTCCCTCTTCTCCTCTCCTCCCCTTCTGTCCCCCTCCTCTTTCCCTTTTTTCCCTTCTTTATTTCTCTCC
>NW_021604612.1:2219085-2219553 GCF_004785775.1 Grammomys surdaster
TCTCCCCCCCCCTCCTCCTCCTCCTCCTCCCTTGCAATGTTGCTTGCAATCAGGGTTTTGCACATGCTAGAGAAGTGCTCTCCCAATGAGCTCCATCCTAGCCCTTGGTTTCTCTGAGGAAGGGTCTCCCTGTATTGTTCAGGCCTCCCTCCAGCTCATAGTCCTTATCGGAAGAGTGCTCTCGCAAGCGTGGACCTCCATTCCTATGGTAGGCATGGCGACAGGGCTGCTTTTGGTTCCTCAGATACCGCAGCGGGACCCGTGGCTACATGAAGACTGTGGTGCTGGACCTCCTGAGGAGATATCTGAACGTGGAACATCATTTCCAGCAAGGCAAGAGACACCATCCCTGACTGGTGTCACCCATAAGCTCTGGGTGGGGCGAGGGGGAGGTGCCACAAGCTTTGGGCGGGGCAAGCGAGGAGGTGCCACAAGCTCTGGGCGGGGCAAGCAAGAGGGAGGTGCCAC
>NW_021604612.1:2219563-2227650 GCF_004785775.1 Grammomys surdaster
GGAGGTGCCACAAGCTCTGGGCGGGGCAAGCGAGGAGGGAGGGAGGTGCCACAAGCTCTGGGCAGGGCAAGAGAGGAGGGAGGTGTCCTGGCCTCAGCCTTCTGGGTCTCCTGTCTCCCCAACAGCCCACTATGACAAGTGCGTGATCAACCTGAGGGAGCAGTTCAAGCCGGACATGACCCAGGTGCTGGACTGCATCTTCTCACACTCGCAGGTGGCCAAGAAGAACCAGCTGGTGACCATGCTGATAGTAAGATGGGGGCCCACCCCCGGGTGGGGAGGGGCTTGTCTCCTCCTTCCTCCCCCTTCTCCCCCTCCTCCTCTTCTCTCTCCTTTCTCTTCCTCATTATCTCCCGTCCTCTCCCCACGCCCCTTTCAGTTCTGTCGTGGAACCCGAGTCCTACACATGTTAGGCAGGTTCTCTGTCCTGAAGCCACATCCCCAGCCCAGTCCCCAACTATTTTCTAGAAAGGGCTAGAAAGTAAAGAAATAGACCTTGCGGATTGCCTCTGTCATTGTTTATGGTGTGACTGCACAATAAAATTTTGTTACAGGCCGGGCAGTGGTGGCGCACGCCTTTAATCCCAGCACTTGGGAGGCAGAGGCAGGTGTATTTCTGAGTTTGAGGTCTACAGAGTGAGTTCTAGGACAGCCAGGGCTACACAGAGAAACCCTGTCTCGAAAAAACAACAACAACAAAAAACTTTGT
Source organism: Grammomys surdaster (assembly GCF_004785775.1). Lineage (NCBI taxonomy): Eukaryota > Metazoa > Chordata > Mammalia > Rodentia > Muridae > Grammomys > Grammomys surdaster. The sequence goes on from NW_021604612.1 coordinate 2,220,273, forward strand.
TACAATAGGCAGTGAAACAAAACACTTGCTCTGTGCCAGATTTTCTTGGATGCTTTAAAAAAATATTAGTTTTAGAGATTATATACAGAATTTATTTATTATTGTTGTTGTTACTTACTAGTACCATTATTAATTTTGGTGTTAGGGTTCCCTACTCATGAACTCCTCGTCTAGAGAGAACCTTGTCAGCCTTTCATTATTGAAGACTTTTTCTTTGATAATCTTCTTTTAAAAGTAAAAGCAAACGCACCAACGTGGTCAAGTCCAGCAGCTAGCAACTCCGGGTGGAGTCAGCACTGGAGTCTTTATTGCTTGTGTAGTTCTGAAGTTTTTCAAAATTTATTTATTTATTTATTTATTTTTAAAGACTTATTTATTTCATATATGTGGGTACACTGTCGCTGTCTTCAGACACACCAGAAGAGGGCATCGGATCCCTATTACAGATGGTTGTGAGCCACCATGTGGATGCTGGGAATTGAACTCAGGACCTCTGGAAGAGCAGTCAGTGCTCTTAACCGCTGAGCCATCTCTCCAGTCCCCTCAAAATTTATTTTGAGGCAAGGGTTTCTCCAAATGACCGTGGCGTGTAGCTGGGACTGGAAGCTGAAGCCCAGAGAGATTCCAGTCTTTGGGGTACCCACTGCTAAGAAAATCTACCCAAGGGTGGAGATGATCCTTGGATCTCATTTGGAAGAAAGATGCTCTTTCCATTCAGCTGGGTTCAGGCCAGAGCTGGGTGTGGTGGGCATGACTTTAGTCCTCATACTTGGAAATTACAGTCTGTGAAGCCAGCCTGGTCTATATAGTGAGTTCCTGGCCAGCCTGGTTTACCGGGTGAGATAGATGATAGGCTTAGTCTATGGGTTATCTTGATGTCTTTTGCTCCTGTGCATGTGTTAACGCTCCTGGGCATGAATTTTCTCCGTGCCATATAACCCAGCCTGGAGAAAATAGCGAAACTGGCCTAGCCTAGGTACCTGGGAGCGTTACTTAGAAGGGTGAGCATGTTGCCCCAGCCATGGTCATAGGGGTGGTATGGATGAGAGTCATGGCTTCTTACAACCTTTGATTCTATTTGTTAGAAAATACAGACTTCTTCATACCTAGTACAGTTCGGTACCCAGGAAGCTGGATTAGTGATTTCCTTGACAAAGGCCACTATAGAAGGAAAGAGTTTACTCTAGCTCTTGGTTTGAGGGTGCAGCCCATCATAGCAAGAGGCCATGGCGGCGGATGCACGTGGCAGCTGGGCACCTGGCATCCACAGGAAGCAGACACAACTGAATGCCTCTGTTTAGCTCTCTTTCTCCTTTGTAATCAGTCCAGGGCCCCAGCATAGGGAATGGTGTCGCCCATTCTGAGTGTGGGGCTCCCCACTTCAGTTAACCTAATCTGGAGATGGCCTCACAGACAAGCCCAGGGCTCTGTCTTCTAGTTGATTCTAGGTCCTGCCAAGATGGCAACCATTGATTAACTTAGACGTCACTGACACTCGCAGTGGGGGACTTTCCAATGGAGCAATGGCCCTGGAATGAACTTCCTCCCTAGTCTTGTTTCTCAGGGTCCTTTAGGTGTCACAGAGCATTAGCGACAATGAAAATAGAACACAATGCCGTCAGCAGAATTGTGTGAGACCAGCCACTTCCTGGAAAGGAAAAAAAATATATTGTGAGCTTTCGTATGTGAGGGGGGCTAACCTGGTGTTCTAATGCACATGCGTGTGTGCACACTTGAATGCAGGTGTCCATGGAGGCCAGAAGGAGGGCATCGGACCCCCTGGGGTTGTGAGCTCACTGGTACAGATACTAGGAACCTAACTCAGATCCTCTGTAAGAACAGTAAACGTTCGTTCTTTACGGCTGAGCCATCTCTCCAGCCCTATACCGAGTACTGTTTGAATGGTGGACCTCTTAGCCTAGCTGCCGGACAGCCCCGGGCTCTGTGTGCTCCTTGCAATCAGAGGGATGGGACGGTCTAAGCAATACTGTAGCTGTCTGATCCTTCTGGGATTTGAGAGGGGGGAGGGTGACAGCCTGTTAAATAGGAAAGCAGCAAGGGCTTTCAGGATTGGGACAGTGCATGCGTGTAGATAAGGGGTGACTCAGTCTCTATGGGAGGAGGTCACTCTATAGGTGGCAGGGTGTCTTAGAGGACGGTGTGGGCTCATCTGGGTGGTGGATGGCAGTGGCTCAGCAGCCGCAGCTTCCTCCTGTCACAGATCTGTCTCCAGTGGATGTTTAGGGAGCCCCTTCTCTGAGCTGTCTCCAAGCCCCTCTTACAGTGAAGACACAAAAGGAAACACGGGGGCCCTGTGCACACAGCCCAGTTTGAACCCCGTGCCTGGTCTGAACCCGGTGCACCCTGTGCACACAGCCCCATCCTCAGCAGAATGGCTCCTCGCTCATCAGAAGGGATGCTTGCCTGGGCCAGGAGATGGCTCAGTGGATAGAGCACCCGTTGCACACGTGCAAGAACCACAGTTTGGATCCCCAAATTCCACGTAAAAAGCCTCCGGGTACGGTGGCCCACTTGTGATCCCAGAACTCCGGAGCTGGAGATAAGACACCCCACAAGGCCAGCAGCCTAGAGCAGTCAGATGAGTGAGTTTCTGAGTCCAGGTTCAGGAGAGATCCTGGCTCAGATAATAAAGTGGGGAGCAATGGAGGAAGACTTCCAGGGTAGTCTGGTCCTGTTTCCACACACACACACGTGTGCACATGTGCATGCTCGGCCACACGCATGTATTCCCCGGCACATCGGGCGTGAGGGCATGTGTAGGGTGCACAAGTCAGCGAATGAATGAAGTGAACCTACAGTAAAAAGAGACAAGAATTCTTCTTTCTTTCTTTTTTTTTTTTTCAAGACAGGGTTTCTCTGTATAGCCCTGGCTGTGCTGGAACTCACTCTATAGACCAGGCTGGCCTCAAACTCAGAAATCCGTCTGCCTCTGTCTCCCAAGTGCTAGGATTAAAGGTGTGCGCCACCACTGCCCGGTGAGTTCTTCTTTCAAGACAGGGTTTCTCTATGTAGCCCAGGCTTGCCTTGAACTCACAGAGATCCACCTGCCTCTGTCTCTTGGGTGCTGGGATCAAAGATGTGTGCCACCACTGCCCAGCTAAGGGCTTTTAAAAATAAAACTAGCTAGATGTGTTTAGGGAGTTGAGGCTAGACTTTCCTCCACCCTCACCCCTTCACCATCCCCCCTTCCCCTCCCCACTAGATTCCCTTACCCCCACCTCCCTGACCAGCCAAGTGCTGGCCCCTTGGGCCTAGCAAAATCAACTTAAATTCTGTTGCTGTCCCTGAAGGATGAACTGTGCGGCCCAGACCCTGCCCTGTCTGACGAGCTGACCGCCATCCTCAACGAGCTCACGCAGCTGAGCAGGAGTGAGCACTGCAAGGTGGCGCTCAGAGCAAGACAGGTCGGTCTCAGAGCATAGGGTCCGGTGTCTGTGGCTCTCCCTCCTCCCGGCTCCTGTCATCCCTGTCCTCCCTCCCTCCTGTTTGCAGGTCCTCATCGCCTCTCACCTCCCCTCCTACGAGCTACGGCACAACCAGGTGGAGTCCATCTTCCTGTCCGCCATCGACATGTATGGCCACCAGTTCTGCCCGGAAAACCTCAAGGTGAGACTCGGGGACAGACCATAGGTTTTTCTTACCCTCAAGGAGCCCCCAGTTTAGTGGCATCCAGTTCAGAGTGGCTAGGACCGTCCCAGGGAAGATCAGCGGGCTCTGGGAGTTGCAGGTGCGGAAATCTGTTTGCAGGATGCACAGGGTAACAGGATGAGGCTTTCCTGGCCAGTGCAGGGTTAACATTAATGGCATTTTTCTAGAACGTGACAGGAGGTGTCAGCCCTTTGCAATGGGGGATGGGGGATCTGGGCTAAGGGGGTTGGGATAGGGGTGGGGGAACTGGGATACGGGTTCAGGGGGACTGGCACTGACTTTGTCTTTCCAGGGTCCTGCCAGGGCCCTAGCTTATCATAAACTAATAGGCACCCATCTGCATTTGAAACTGGGACCCTGCCCTGGGCACAGTGACCCTCCATACCTTCATTGTCCGATCTCCCGAGGCTCTCTGCAAAGGAGTCCCTGTATCGGAGATACTGACTGTAACAATGACCGTGACTTGTGCTTGTGACTCCCCCACAACCCCTGCCCATCCTCCAGCTTCTGGGTTGCACCTGCTCACGTTCATTTTGCTTTTTGGCCCCTCCTGCTTCCCGTAGAAGTTAATACTTTCGGAAACGACCATATTCGACGTCCTGCCCACTTTCTTCTATCACGCTAACAAGGTCGTCTGTATGGCATCCCTGGAGGTAAGGAGAAACACTGAGCCTTGCAAATGTGACCTTTTCTCTCTAAGGAAGGGGTTTCTCTTCTCATCTCACAGGGGATAAACTGAGCTCAGAGACCTGAGGTGACATTCTCAGGGCCACACAGACAGGGACAGAGACAGGATTCATACCTTATTGGTTTTCTTGCAAAGTCCATGCCAGTAACACTGCCAGGCCCTGTGGCATCACAGGCCACACGGGACACAGCTGGGCCACACCCCAGTGCCAAGCCAGATCACCTTGTCCAAACTTCTTATTCTTTTTTTGTTTTGTTTTTGTTTTTCAAGACAGGGTTTCTCTGTGTAGCCCTGGCTGTCCTAGAACTCACTCTGTAAACCAGGCTGGCCTCGAACTCAGAAGTCCGCCTGCCTCTGCCTCCCAAGTGCTGGGATTAAAGGGGTGTGCCATCACCGCCCGGCTTGTTCAAACTTTTTATTCACAAGCATTCAGTATCTCAAAGACATTTCTGTCTGGAGCAGAGACAGGCCACCTCCCTTGTATAGGAAGAGGCTTTCCTAGTGGGGTGTCTGCCAGACAATCTGTCCCAATGGATTCCTCTCGGGATTGCAGTTTGCTTCCACTCCTGCAAATAGGAGCTGGTGTCTCCTGTTCTCAGGTTCCTCCTTACTCCCACACCGAGTTGGATCACTGACAGTCTTATCTCACCTTTGACCGTCAAGCTCAGTGTCTCCACTCCTTGTGAGCCCCTAGCTTTTCCTTCATCTTTTAGACTCTATAGGTCACCCATGCCAGCTTTGCCTAGGTCTTCGCAGAGACTGGGTTGGCCTTTTGAGCCTGTGACAGCTATAGGGAAGGATGGGTCACTCTTGAGATACAGGACACTCCATCAGACGTTATTTTGGCAAGTGTTACTTCCTAGTTGTATCTGTGAGGGTTTTTTTCTAGCGTTTAAAAGCTTTTAGTTAGGGCTGGAGAGATGGCTCAGTGGTTAAGAGCACTGGCTGCTCTTCCAGAGGTCCTGAGTTCAATTCCCAGCAACCCCACGGTGGCTCACAACCATCTGTAATGGGATCCGATGCCCTCTTCTGGTGTGTCTGAGGACAGCTACAGTGTACTCATGTACATAAAATTAATATTTTTTAAAAAGCTTTTACTTAATAAATTTTGTGTTTGAGACAGAAAGAGGTCAAGGGTGAGTATGTACCACAGGGACACACATGGAAGTTAAAGGCCATCTGTTCAGGTGGGATTATACACACACACACACACACATGCCACATACACACACACACAGACACACAGACACACACACACAGACACAGACACACACACCACACACACACACATACACACATATACACACAGACACACACACACACGCCACATACACACACCACACACATACCACACACACACCATACACACAGATACACACACATACACACATATACACACAGACACACACAGACACACACACAGACACACATACACACACACATACCTTTTTAAAATTTTTTTCGAGGCAGCATCTCTTTTCTGCTGCCAGGCTGTGCGCTGGACTGTGAGCTTCCAGCTGGCTCTCCTGCCTCTGTCTCCCAACTCAGCGTAGGAATGCTGGGATTCCAGAGCCCACTGCATCTGGCTTTTTACGTGGCTGCTAGAGATTGAATTCAGGTCGTCAGGCCTGCACCGCAGTTGCTTTATACACTGATCTGTCCGCGTGGCCCCAAGATGTACCGTCATACGCTCCAGTATGTATCAGGCACATTTGTTAAACACGGTTCAGCTTCTCCCGTGTGACTCAGGCACGCTGGGGATGTACATTCCAGGCTCAGGCTCTTGAAACGAGAGGGTTATTGACCTCATCCTAAATGTGTTTGGGTCTCCAAGCACACTCCAGTTCAGTGATTTACAAGGACACACAGGACTCGGCTGTCGTGGTCACAACTGTGATGTATTTATTACACAGACTGGAAGTCAGAGAGCAAGAGTTGTTCATATTGGCAATGCTGATAGGCCCAGGGTGGGCTCCCTTCTCTGAGGGGAATCACAGCCAGTGAAATCCTCTGACAGTGACTTATGACATGTGTAGTTCTCCTGGGAAGCTCAGGAAACCCTGGGTGTTTTTATCATCCTGTCTTGAGACAAAAATAGCTGGAGTATTTGGGGAAAGAGAAAATACAATCCCATCCCCAACCCCCAAGTAGCTACTAGGAGTTTAAAATTATGTGGCTTGTGGTGTTACATTCCAGTTGTTAGAGTGGAGTTGACAACCACAGCCCACAGGCCAACAATGCCACTGCTTTTTTTTTTAAAATAAAGTTTTATTAGAACACAGATACACACACTCATTTTTTTTTCCCCAACGGGCGGCTTCTATGCTACCATGGCAGAATCTAGGGGCTTCATCAGGAATGAGGTCTCCCAAAGTCTGAAATGTTTGCTCCTAGACTCTTGAGAAATCCCCTATCCTGCAGCTCAGAGAGTCTGCAGCTGTCCTGTGCACAGCACTCGCCCCTCCGAAATCCGCTGTGAATGCTCACAGTTCTCCCTCTGCTCTGTCAGGTTTACGTGCGGAGAGGCTACATCGCCTACGAGTTAAACAGCCTGCAGCACAGGGAGCTCCCAGATGGCACATGCGTGGTGGAGTTCCAGTTCATGCTGCCGTCCTCCCACCCCAACCGGTAGGGACTGGTTCTTCCTTGTTTCTTTCCCCAATGTCTTGTCTCTGGAAGGATCCAGCAAGTATGTGTGGCTGCCGGGGAGACCCCTTCCCTGCTGTAGGTCTCCTGCAGCCTTTTATGCTCATATGTGGACCGAGGATAACCACCCAGTGTCATCTCCTGTCGGGGACCCACGTATGCTGTCATGAGTGTCCATCCATGACGTGAAGTGACAACCTGACCAGTCAGTCACACGGTAGCATTCATTGTGGGCCAGTGAGGCATCACAGTAGATAAAGGCACCTCGGTCCTTGAGACTCACAACATAGAAGGAGAAAATGGACTTTAGGAAGTTGTCCTCTGACCTCCACATGTACACCATCTCATACACACACACACACACACACACACACA
>NW_021604612.1:2228050-2232999 GCF_004785775.1 Grammomys surdaster
ACACACACACAAACACAAACACATATACACAAACAAACACACATACACACACATACACACAAACACACACACAAACACACATACACACAAACACACACACACACAGTTATAAAAACAAGATTTTAAAGTACGGAGTCATCACGTGTGGGCCTTGGCTGCATATATTACACAGGGTTCTAGAACATTCTATCACTGCAGTGGATCATTCTGTCCTAGACCACTGGGAAAACTAAATGAGGTAAGACAACACACCTAGGACAGTACCCAGCACAAATGAAGCTGTGTTAGTAGTTAGCTTGCACTTTTATAAACAATTACTATCCTGTCACAAGGCTAGTGTAACTAGTGTAGCTAGTGTGAAGCCTCTGTATGAATGTATCTTTTATTTTCCTGATGCAGTTGTCATCTCTGAGGTTTACCGCCTCCGTCTGCTACCTAGGCCGAGTGCTGGAAGCTTCTAGCCTCCATACAATCTTATCTAGGCCTGGGATGCTTTCAGCCTCTGAGACTGACCGCTGAATAAGCCTGCCTTTTCCAGCTCTTTCTGATTGCTGGCTGGTTGGTTCAAGTCAGCTCTTCTGGCTCAAACATCTCTCTAAGATGACTGATTCAATTTGGTTTCTCTCAGCCTCTCCTGAGTTGCCCTGTTTGGCCTCAAACTAACTTTGGCAAAGATTTGTTCTGATCTTCTGGCTCCTTCTCATTCTCTGGCTCATTCTGTCTTCACCTGTGTCTAGCTTGTTCCCTCTTCAACCTGTCTCCTTAAAACTCGCCAGTTCAAACTGTCTCCTCTCTCCTGCACAGCAGGAGTCTCTTTCTTCTCTGTTCTTTTGAGAGTTGGAAGATCCTACTCTGTCAGATCTCTCTCTGATTCATCACTTTGTCTGCCACTCAGTCAGACTTCACTTCAAACATGGGTGTTTCCTTCTACAAACTAACTTCACCTTCATTGTTTGCGATTAAAGGTGTGAGCTATGGCTGAGCCACACCACAGCTAGAAACAGGTTTTTCCAGGAAACAACACAATCTCGGGGTTCACAGTGTGATCAAATATCCCGCAACATCTGTGTTCTTAATCCCCTCAGCCTTTCCATCAGCTGACCAAAAGTGTCCTTCATCTCAGTTTCGAAGAAGAGAGCCCCTGGATCTCCTCTCTCCCACAGGCCATGTTGTAGGAACCAGGGCCTGAATCATAGTCTCAGTCAGAGCTCTGTCCCCACACCTGTGGCTTCTAGAAGCCAGAAGCAGAGCCGAGGGTGAGGTTTGTCTGTGTGCTCTGAGAGTCCTCAGTGTTCTCATGGGGACGTCTGTCTGACTGCACACTGCTCCATGTCTCTTATTTCAGAAGCCAGGCAGAGTGTGGAACCTTCTAGAATGTAGCAATGTCTCCCCACTGGGATCCAAAGGCTCCCTCCCTGCCACTGTCCCTGGTTCCTTGGAGTCTCACTGGGTTTCCCAGAGGCCTAGCTGGTGGCTGGAGTGGAGGTCATGTGACTTGGGTTCCATGGGTCAGAACTCATGTACACGAGGCAGGGGCCGTGTTTTCCTGATTCTCTTCTGCTTTTGTCTTACTTATGTGTGATGTGTGTGAATGTTTGTGTGTGTTGTGTATGATATGTGTGTGTGAGATGTGTGCAAGTGTGTGTGTATGTGTGTGATGTGCAGGTGTGTGTCAGGTGTGTGGTGTATATTGTTCATGTGTATTTGCATATGTGCGTGTGTGATGTGCATGTGTTTGTGTGAGGTGGGCAGGTGTGTATGTGTAAGAGAGATGTGTGTGCAGGTGTGTAAATGATGTATGCGTGGTTGTGTGAGAGACATGTGCAGGTATGTATGTGTGTGTGAGAGAGACGGGTATGCAGGTGTGAGTGTGCAGGTGTGTATGCGTGTAGCTGTGTGTGAGATGAGTGTGCAAGGTGTGAATGCCTGTAGGTATGTGTGTGAGATGTGTGTAGGTGTGTGTGAGAGAGATGTATGCAGGTGCAAGTATATGATATGTGTATGTGTGTGAGAGAGAGAGAGAGAGAGAGAGGGGGGGGGGGTAAGAGGTATCTGGAGGTCAGAGGACAAGGGACAAGTCCCTGGAGCCAATTTTCTTTTACTTATGTGGGTTCTGGGGATCAGGCTTATGAGGCAAGAGCCCTTACCCCTTTCCATGGCCCCCCTCTCAGGATTTTACAAGTGTTTCTCTTCCTGTTGGCTTTGGAAGAGCATGCGTTACAGATGAGAAAGGAAGGCCTCCAGGAGGCGGCTCTTTGCATCTTGACTTCTATTTTTTTGTTTTTGTTTTGTTTTTGTTTTTACCTTTCCTTTTTCTTTTTTAAAGGTCTGCAGAACTTTGCCTAGTGTGAGACAGGTCTTGTATTGATTCAGCTGTTTTGAGGATGGTTGTCTGGGCACATGGGTGTGTGCATGTATGTGCGTGTGCAGTCAGTGTCTGTGTGTGTGTGTGTGTGTGTGAATGTGTGTGAATGTGTGTGAATGTGTGTGTGTGCATGTGTGTGTGTTATACAGCACTTTGAAATTGTCCTACAGGAGCTGTTTTCTCTTTTGACTGTTTTGTCTGAGCAGCTGAGAGAAGAGAGCTGTGATTTCCCGAAGGGATATTGGGTCAGGTACTATTTCAGGGAGGACTTGCACACATGCCCAGGCCTTCCCAGACACACCCAAAACTGCACTTCACTGCTCTGCAGGGTGATTCTAACTCCGGTCAAGTTGGGAGGGAAGATTAATCTTCACCGTGAGTTTGTGAGGTGTCTGAGCTTGGTTAGCACCCGGGATTCTTATTGGCTACTGCTCCATGTAGGTGCTAATCTGGTCCTGGTGAGGCAGAAACAGCAGTGCTCAGGAGAAGAGCAGAGTTCAAGGCCAGCCAGGCCAACACACAAGACCCTGGGTTGGTTGGTTTGTTCACTTTGAAAAGGAAAATTCCCAGGCTCCCAGGAGAGGATCGATGTAGCAGCTTGGCATCAACGATACCGTTGGCTACAGCCACACAGGCCCAGCAAGCCACACTCATTTAGGTAAAGGGATCCTTTCCCAAGTCCAAGTTCCCATACGCCAGCCAAGGGCCACCCTTGCAACAGCCCCCCTCCTTAGGAAAGGCAGGGCAGTTCCGGCTTCTGTGCACCTTCTGTTTTACACTCAATGGATTCATCCCTCTCATACCTGCTTCTAGAGTCCTCACTTGACTGGCTTGGTTCCTGGGCACTGTCTAAACCTTAACAGCCACTGACTTCATCCCAAGACAGGGAAAGGGATGAAGGGCGTTGAAGGCCTGGGGCAATCCAGGACCAAACTTGCCTTCTCACCAGCTGCTGATACGACCCCTCAGCACCTGCCCCGAGTGACACATCTCCCCTTGTAGACCCCATTTCAGACCCCACCTAGGGAAGCCTCTTATCCCGATCTGGCTTTCCAAAGCATCCGTCACAGGAAGAGCTCCGAGGGCCCAGTCAGCAGCAGCTGTCTGAGCCTCCCTGTCTCCTCACCCTGCAGGATGGCCGTGCCCATCAGCGTCTCTAACCCTGACCTGCTGAGGCACAGTACGGAACTCTTCATGGACAGCGGCTTCTCCCCACTGTGCCAGCGGATGGGGGCCATGGTGGCCTTCAGGAGATTTGAGGAATTCACCAGGTAGGGCGTAGGGGCTGTGTGAGCTTCTCCAACCCCAGCCACGAATTCATTAGCACCTGGGGAGAGCCAGACACAGGCACCACAGTTAAGAATTACAGACTCCTCGGGGGAGTGATGGGAAAGGCTGGCCCACGGTCCTCAGGGGCTTGTCTAGACAGGAGGCCAAAGTTCTAGCATGCTACTGTACCACTGGGACTGGCCACATCCTTTAGAGGCGGGGGTCCCTCAGCTCTCCTCTGTCCCACCCCCACAGGAACTTTGACGAAGTCATCTCCTGTTTTGCCAACGTCCCTACAGACACTCCCCTCTTCAGTAAGGCGTGCACCTCCCTGTATTCGGAGGACGACGGCAAGGTAAGCCCAATGGATAGCGTTGGGTGGGAGGGGCCGGCTATAGCCCCGCCCTCTTGCCCCCCAGCCCCTGTTTTTCTCTTACAGAGCCTTCGAGAGGAGCCCATCCATATCTTGAATGTGGCCATCCAGTATGCCGACCACAAGGAGGACGAGGCGCTGGTGCCCGTCTTCCGTGCCTTTGTACAGTCCAAGGTATTCCCGTTGTGCCTCTGGGGTCGGAGGACAGGCTGTCTCGACCTTTGTGTTACTATCAGGAAATACCCCAGGCTGGGAATAAAGTAGAAAGTTTATGGGGCAGGCAAGAGAGATAGCTCAGTGGTTAGGGGCTCTGACTTCTCTTGCAGAAGACTCAGGTTCAATCCCCAGCACCCACATGGCAGCCGGCAACCATCCACAACACTGTATACACTGATATACATATGATATACACAGGGGCATAACACTCATACACATGGAATATGGGTTTTGTCTTAGGGTTTTACTGCTGTGAACAGACACCATGACCAAGGCAACTCTTAGAAGGACAACATTTAATTGGGGCTGGCTTACAGATTCAGAGGTTCAGTCCATTATCATCAAGGTGGGAGCATGGCAGCATCCAGGCAGGCATGGTGCAGGAGGAGCTGAGAGTTCTACATCTTCATCTGAAGGCTGCTAGGAGAATACTGACTTCCAGGCAGCTAGGATGAGGGTCTTATATCCCACCCATAGTGACACTCCTCCCACAAGGCCACACCTCCATCAGGTCCACATCTCCAACAAGGCCACACCTCCTCCAACAAGGCCACACCCACTCCAACAAGGCCACACCTCCTAATAGTGCTGCTCCCTAGGCCAAACATATACAAACCATGACAGGTTTTTTTTGTTGTTGTTGGGTTTTTTTTTTTTGTTTTTTTTTTTTTTGATTTTTTATCTCTGTGTAGCCCTAGCTGTCCTGGAACTCACTCTGTAGACCAG
>NW_021604612.1:2233099-2240991 GCF_004785775.1 Grammomys surdaster
CTCTGCCTCCCAAGTGCTGGGATTAAAGGCGTGCACCACTACTGCCTGGCCCATGACAGGTTTTTACCCTGCTGATTAAAGTTCAGACCAGAAGTGGACGCTCCTGGTCCCCCACAAGACAGTGTGGCTGTGTCCTGATTCAGCTTGATCTGCTCTTGCGTTTTCTGTACATAGCATCGGAATCTGAACCCTTACACGCGCGTCTCATAACTTCCAGTGCACACAGCATCAGTGTATAACACGGCTATTGACTTCAGACTGAGGATATAGCTCAGTGGTAGACCTTTTGCCTGGCACACCATAGGTCCTAGGTTTAAATCCCATTACTATCAGAAAAAATCACAAAATGCACAGTTTGATGCTTTTCAAGTATGTATACAGTTGCACGGCCTTCACACAACTGTCATTTTGAGAACAACACCTGAGAAGCAGAACCCCGAACCCTCTCACAGCCTTCTCGCCAGCCCAGAGGAAGCAGCCACCGACCTACTTCCCAACTCTGTAGACTCACTCATCCTGAATATCGTCTGCTGCGGGGTCTTTGACTGGCTTTCTGATTTAGTATATTTGTGGAGTTCATCTGTGTAGCAACGTATATCCGCACACCAGGCCTTTGCCAACCGAATAATCTTCCACCTTGTCTGTGCTTTTAAATGCAGAAACACATCCTTGTGGATTACGGACTTCGAAGAATCACATTCCTTATTGCCCGAGAGGTCAGTCCCAGTCCTTACTCCATCCTCTTTCCTGTTCTCTGAGCCTTGGACCGGGTAGGTGATAGTTATTTTCTAGGGTGAGATAGAAGCAATTAGTTGCTAGGACAATCTTTCCAGATGACTCGGTGTGGAAGCAGCCTGAGCCGTTTTTACTGATCACGGAATTCACAGGGGCAGGGCTCAGAGTCTACCTTCACTGAATTGTCTCTTGTATGGATTTCTTTTGGCAGAGAGAATTTCCCAAGTTCTTCACCTTCAGAGCGAGAGATGAGGTAAGAGGAAAGGGGGTTGAACATTATGATTTCTGGGTATCCTTCACGTTTCCCCCAAGGGCGTGCTCAGAGCCTGAGGTGTGGGCCTTCACTTTTCCCTGGGACCACACTGCCAGAAGAACCCCCAAGTATCCTGAAGTGAGTTTGGGCACACAGGTCTCTGCTTAGTAAGCTGGCTGTCTGCTTTATACATAAATCTTTATTGGAGCATGGTTACAGCTGTTTGATTAGCTATCAGATGTGATTTTCATAGACACTGAGCCTGTATGGCTCATCACCCTAAAACATTTAGTACCCAGCCCTTCGATGTCTCCCGTTCTAGATCAGGTGGCCTTAAGAGCTCAACGCTTTGTATTTTGATGTTTTGGTGTCTGTTTTACTTGGGTAAACGCCATCCTTATTTGGGGAAGGGGACATGGAGACAGGGGTTGGGGGGTGGGTGGTTATGGGGACTTGTTATTTTCTTTCCAGCTCAGTTTCCAAAGCTGCCAGGTGATTCCTTTGAGGGACTTTTACCCATAAAGAAGCCAGGTTCAGAAAGTGAAGAATAAGAGACGCTGACAGACAGCAGCCTCGTGGCTCTTGTATGTCCTGGGGCATGCAGGGCACACTCAGGAGTTGCTCTTGCAATGCTCGTGACCTGCAAACCTCTCGAGCCTCAGAGATGGCTCATGATGAGGTGTCACAATAGGGTCTCATTTCTGAGCACCAGGCTCGGCAGCCTGGAGCCTGGGCCATGCAGGCCTGTCACTGTCACAGTGACAAACGGACTATCCTTTCTCTGGCTGGCCTACAGTTTGCAGAAGACCGGATTTATCGCCACTTGGAGCCTGCCCTGGCCTTCCAGCTGGAGCTGAGCCGGATGCGTAACTTTGACCTGACCGCCGTTCCCTGTGCCAACCACAAGATGCATCTTTACCTGGGAGCCGCCAAGGTGAAGGAAGGGCTGGAGGTGACCGACCACAGGTTCTTTATCCGAGCCATCATCCGACACTCAGACCTGATCACCAAGGTAACGTGACACAGGGTGGCTCTCCTGTCCCCACCATGCAGCTTGTCCCTCTGTTCTGGCCTTCTCTTCCCCAAGTTCCCATCTGGGCTGCATTCTGGGGTTCAGGAGGTATGCTTATCACACAGTGCGCTGTCCTTGCAGACACCTCAGCCAGGGGTGCTTCAGTCAGATTTTTAATTTTGTGACATTTTCTGTATAGAAGAGAGCTTAAGGGGATGGAAAGACGCTGGCTCGTTCAGGGAATTTCTCGTGTTTTCCGATCGGCCACTGGTGATCACATTGTGAAAATTCAGATGTTATTACAAAGTATTTTAAAGTCAAGCTGGGGTGGTGTGATGTGTGCGTCTGAGGAGATGAAACACTCACCACCATCCTGCAAGCGAGAGGAGTTGGGCCTGGAGCCCACATGAAAACTACACAGATGTGGTTCCCTGAGATCCCAGCAGAGACAGGGAACCCCCAGGACAAGTCAGAGTGAGCAAGCCCCAGGCCCCGTGAGACACCCTTTGCCCAGAAATAGAGTGGAAGGCTGGAGGCACGGCCCACAGCTGCTTGTATCTCCAGCTGCAGGGGATCTGTCACCCGTGGACTCCACGGTCACCTGTACTCACTCACATATACCCCCCCACACACATACACGCAATTTAAAAAATTTAAAAAGAAGAAAGCAGAGAGCGATCCATAGAGGACATCATCAACTTCAGGCTTGGACACACATGTACTCACATGTTTCTGAGCATCTGTGTGCATACATGAATACATAGCACATGTCTGCATCATACAGAGACAATACCACACATAGTACGCTTTAAAAAAAAATCATCTGAGAGTGTCAAGCCAGATGTGGAGGTGCACGCCTTTAATCCCAGCACTCTTGAGGCAGAGGCAGGCGGATTTCTGAGTTCGAGGCCAGCCTGGTCTACAGAGTGAGTTGATGATCTTTCTAGAGCCAGAGTCCCAGGATAGCCAGGGCTACACAGAGAAACTCTGTCTCGGAAAACAAACAAAAAAGGGACCAAGAATTCTTCCGTGGAGGGGTCAGCCCGACTGATGGTCTTTCTAGAGATGATTCCATCCTGATGTGGAACGGAAGGTCATGTGGAAGGTCAGAGCCAGTGTGGGCAGGACACGCAGGACAAGTGTTTTCACTTGCGGGCCATGCTCTGTGCGAACAAAGACCATTCACGAGGCATCCTCTTTTTTACATGCCCGTGGACATACTGGGTATGTCGGGGTTAGGGGGCGAGTTTTAAAAAATCAAATTGTCCATTGATGAATTAAAAAAAAATAATTTAAAAAATGACATGTATGTATGCATGTATGTATGTATGTATTGAGGGTGGGAGGGAGCATCACAGCACTTGTGTGGAGGCAGGAGGACAACTGTGGGAGTCTGTCCTCTTACTCCCACTGTGTGGGACCTGGAGACTGAACTCGCGCCGTCAGGCTTAGCAGCAAGCCCCCCCTACTCCCAAGCATGCCCCGATGTCTGAGCATCAGGGTGCAGAATACAGGGACACAAACCACAACAGCTTTCTGACCTCCACAAGGCTCTGCCGTCTCAGCAGACATACCAGGAAGAGCTAGCTAGGTACATGGCCTCCGGCTGAGGCCAGCCTCCTCGTTTGCCCTCTGGCAGGAAGCCTCCTTCGAGTACCTGCAGAATGAAGGGGAACGGCTGCTGCTGGAAGCCATGGACGAGCTGGAGGTGGCTTTCAACAACACCAGCGTGCGCACCGACTGCAACCACATCTTCCTCAACTTTGTACCCACCGTCATCATGGACCCGCTCAAGGTTGTACCGCCGTGGCTCTCCCGGGGGCCCTGGGTGTGTTTTCCCACAGTTCTTCATGCCACATCACTCTGGGGTTGAGGTCCTCCCCGCCCCCACCCGTCCTCCAGGCCCGAGTTCTAGGATCATCTCAGTTAGGGTTAAGTCTTATAAGGACAACATTTAATTGGGGCTGGCTTACAGGTTCAGAGGTTCAGTCCATTATCATCAAGGTGGGAACATGGCAGCATCCAGGCAGGCATGGTGCAGGAGGAGCTGAGAGTTCTACATCTTCATCTGAAGGCTGCTAGCAGAATACTGACTTCCAGGCAGCTAGGATGAGAGTCTTATAGCCCACACCTACAGTGACACGCCACTACAACAAGGCCACACCTACTCCAACAAGGCCACACCCACAGTGCCACACCTCCTCCAACAAGGCCACACCCACTCCAACAAGGCCACACCTCCTCCAACAGAGCCACACTTCCTCCAAGGTCACACCTCCTCCAACAGGGCCACACCAACAAGGCCACACCTCCTCCAAGGCCACACCTCCTCCAACAGGGCCACACCTCCTCCATGGCCACACCTCCTCCAACAGGGCCACACCCTCCAATAGTGCCATTCTCTGGGCCGAGCATACACAAACCATCACAAGGTTGCATGCGTGGTTAGATGCGAGTCAGAGGAGAACAGACCCACCAGTCTGTCCCGTGCCCCCATGTTTGGGCTTGAACCACACGTGTGTCTAGAATGCCTGACAGAGCTTATGCCCTCTCTAGCTCCAGGCTCTGCTGACACAGGAGAGAGCCTAAGGTCTGAGGCTGGGGCATTGTGCACAGGCTTGTGCTGTGGGAGACAGACTTTATTATGCTGATTCTGGAACCAGAGAAGTTGTCAGGATCTGTAGGGTTCACAGGACCCATGTGGATGCCCTGGCCTGACTCATCCACCCAGTTCAGAGGAAAACTGTGACCGCCTGAGAGGCACAAAAAGATAGCGTGACACATGAGCGAGTTACTCACCACCCCATCACCTTGTCACTGACAAGTGGCAGAGCGCCTGCCTGGAATACACAAAGCCCTGGCTGGGTTCCATCCACATTGGTGTTCAGTTGCTAATAGTTTATGTCGGCTGCCGGGCTCCTCTCCTCCTGCACACTTCACTGTCCCCTCACCTGTGTGTGTGTGTGTCGGGGGCGGACTCTGACGGTGGTGTTGTGCTTCCCGGCAGATCGAGGAGTCGGTGCGTGCCATGGTCATGCGCTACGGCAGCCGGCTGTGGAAGCTCCGAGTGCTGCAGGCCGAGGTTAAGATCAACATCCGTCAGACAACCTCGGACAGCGCCATCCCCATCCGCCTCTTCATCACCAACGAGTCCGGCTACTACCTGGACATCAGCCTCTACAAAGAAGTGACGGACTCCAGATCTGGAAACGTAAGGGTGCACCAGCCAGGGTCCGGAGTCCAAACGTCTGGGTGTCAGGCTGAGGGTGGAAGCCACCGTTGCCTCTCCTTGCCTCACCTCAGATCATGGCGGCCTCCAGTAGATAGCTTCAGGGAGTGCTGGATGTGGTAGTTTTCTGTCCGTTCGTCCTCCTGGGCGGAGCCATCGGCCCCCATGGTAGAGTCCATTCTGTGAGCACATCGCCGGTGGGTGTGACTGTTACAGTGCAGAGCTCACTGGTCCGTTAGAGAGACATGCTTCCCCCAAACGCCTTGCAGAAACGAGTTTTGTAAATGAACCCCGTACTATTTTACACATGCATGCATGTTTAAATACATGTGTGTACCTGCATTTATGTGTATACGGGCACTTTTTAAACTTGAAATGAGACTCAAAACTCTCAAGTTGCAAAGGTAGTACAGAGCGAGATATCAGATGAGGTCTACCCCTGACCCAGCTTCTCCCAAGGACACGATTCAGTTGACCGTAGCGCGCTACCTAAACTGTAAAGTGACACAGGTGTCCTGCCGATCATTCAGGTACAGACTCCATGTGGATTCCCATGGTTCTTGTCTGCATACCTTGAGGGCAGAGCTCTGTCTCCCACAGGCCTGTCCTGGTTCCCATGTGGCAAAGGGCATGAGCTCTGAACTGTGGATCTGCATCTCCACTGAACTTTTGTTGTGAGGACTCAGGTTGGGGCGGGACTCAAACCTAGGACCACTGGAAGAGCAGCCAGTGCTCTTAACCTGAGTGGTCTCTCCAGCCCCCCTCATTTTTCTTTATTTCCAATCAGATCATGTTTCACTCCTTTGGCAACAAGCAGGGTAGCCTGCACGGGATGCTGATCAATACGCCCTATGTCACCAAGGACCTGCTCCAGGCCAAGCGATTCCAGGCGCAGTCCCTGGGGACCACCTATGTGTACGACTTCCCGGAGATGTTCAGGCAGGTAAGTCCTGTGGGCTCAGACGTGAACCGCTGTCCGGAGCCCTTCCCCTCCTTCCACAGGAACTCGTTTCTTGTCTTTTTTTTTTTTTTTTTTTGGTTTTTCGAGACAGGGTTTCTCTTTATAGCCCGGGCTGTCCTGGAACTCACTCTGTAGACCAGGCTGGCCTCGAACTCAGAAATCCGCCTGCCTCTGCCTCCCAAGTGCTGGGATTAAAGGCGTGTGCCACCACTGCCCGGCTCCGTTTCTTGTCTTAAATGATACTTCTGAGACTTATTCTAGATGAGGTCTTCCTAGGAAGAATTAATTCACGCAGGGATGACTGACTTGAAGGCGAGAAGGCAGTACATGTGTATGTGTATACATCTTATTTTAAAGTAATTGGTCTTTTGATAATCTGTTTTTATCCCTGAAAACAGTACAGGGAAATAAGAATGAGCCATTTCCCCAGTGACAAGAGCATTCCTGTGTGCTATTTCCCCAGGGACACATTCTGGTTTGTCACAGTGTGTTCCGACAAGGAAATTGATACCAATGCAGTTGATCCTGGCTTTGAGGAATCTTAACCTTACTCTGAGACAATGTCTGGGAGCCAGATGCAGTGGCACCTGCCTGCAGTCTCAGCTGTTCGGGAGGCTGAGACAGGGGCATCACCTGATAGGAGTTGGAGGCCTGCCTATATAGAATAGCGAGACTTGTTCTCTGTAGAAAATAATATTAGGTTTTTCTGATTATTCATTTAGACCAGTGGTTCTCAACCCGTGGACTGAGGCCCCTTCTGGGTTTGAACAACTCCTTCACAGGGGTTGAACGTCAGTTATCCTGCGTATCAGATGTTTACATTATGATTTGTAACAGTAGCAAAATTAGAGTTAAGGAATAGCAACAAAAATAATGTTATGATCGGGGCCACAACGTGAGGACTTGTGTTAAAGGGTCACAGCATTAGGAAGGTTGGGGACCACTGATTCGGATCATGTCATATCACCTATCTGTGACACGCCCACCAGGCCCAGCATCCGACTCCTCGGACACACACAGGCACATACGTGGGAACACACGGGATGTCTCTCTTCTCGTGCATGTGTGCATGCTGAGTTTATTCACACCATATCATGTGGATTCAGGTGCCAGCTGAGCCCGGAGCGTGTCGGATCCCCTGAAGCTGGAGTGATGGGTAGTTGTGAGCTGTCTAACGTGGGTCCTGGGGCTGCTGGAGGAAACTGTAAATCTCTCTTAACCGTTGAGCTATCTGGTACCAAGCTGAGTCAATACTTCGAAAAATATGTCCTGGCTGGGGAAGTGGTTCAGTGGGTAACAGGCTTGTCACATGGGCGTGACAGCCCGAGTTCAGACCTCCACAGCCCCCACTTTAAAAAAAAACAGGTGGCCGGGCGGTGGTGGTGCATGCCTTTAATCCCAGCACTTGGGAGGCAGAGGCAGGTGGATTTCTGAGTTAGAGGCCAGCCTGGTCTACAGAGTGAGTTCCAGGACAGCCAGGGCTACACAGAGAAACCCTGTCTCGAAAAACCAAATAAATAAATAAATAAATAAATAAATAAATAAATAAATAAAATAAACTGGCATGGTAGTGTGTGTGTGTAATTCTGAGCTCTTGGAGGCAGAGGCAGGGGGATTCCTGGGACTTGGTAGCAGTCAGTCTAGACAATAATTGAGCTCTGGGTTCAGTGAGAGAGAGAGAGAGAGAGAGAGAGAGAGAGAG
>NW_021604612.1:2241091-2260964 GCF_004785775.1 Grammomys surdaster
GAGGTAGGAGGTGGGCATGCAACGGGACCTGGCAGCTGGGGTCAGCTTGCTGCAGATGTGACCTGGAAGAACCAGAGTCATTTTGCTTAGCCCTCATCTCCTTCCCAGGTGGGCATGGTGGCCTTCAAAATGAGGTTCAAGACCCCGGAGTATCCAGAAGGCCGGGGCGCCATTGTCATCGGCAATGACATCACCTTCCAAATCGGCTCTTTCGGCGTAGGGGAGGACTTCCTGTACCTTCGGGCGTCTGAGATGGCCCGTACAGAGGGCATCCCCAAGATCTACCTGGCAGCTAACAGTGGGGCCCGTATGGGCCTGGCCGAGGAGATCAAACAGATATTCCAAGTGGCTTGGGTGGACCCAGAGGATCCCCACAAAGTACGTCAGATTCGTGGCTGGTGGTGTGGTGCTTACCCGGATAAAGCATCTATAACCCAAAAGCCCCGATATCAGAAACGCTTCCAGATCCAAAGCTTAAATGTCAGTGCGATGTCCCAAACAGAAAGTCCCACCCAACCTCATTCACTGAGTTTCAGTCAGAACATGGGCACCTGAAGGTGATGTGTGTGTGGTATCTGAGCAACACGGATGAATGTTGTGTTTAGACTTGGTACCTCGCTCCCTGGATATCTCATTCTATGCAAATATGCCAGTCTGAAAAAAAAACTCAAAATCTAAACTGCTTCTGACCCCACGCAGGTAAGAGACACAGAGCCGGAATCACATCGACAGGGTGTCAAGCTTCCTGTTGGACGGTGGGAAAGGGTAGAGTACACTGACTGTAAGCCCACCATCTATTATACAACTCAGATTTACTGAGCCAGGCACAGCGCCACATGCGTGTCTGAGCACTCGGGAGACGGAGGCAGGAGGATAGAGTTTAAGGCAGCCTGCCCTATGTAGTGAGACCTGTCTCAAAACAAAACAAAAAAGCAAAACCAAGAAACAAAATGCTTTGGGGCATGGTGATTGGCACAAAATGGCTAAAAACACCCCGTAGGGGCATGACAACGAGAAACTTGTAGATATGTAGGTGACATACGCTGGCTTCTAAATCCATGTATACCCAGAATGCAAAGTGAGTAATGTCCCACACCCAGGCCTTAGATCATGTATGTGTGCACATGTGTGAGGGCATATGTGTATGCATGTGTGTGCACACGTGTATGCATGTGTGAGGGTGCACTGTATACATGTGTGTGTATGTGTGTATCCGTATGCACTCTGTGTGTGTGTATGTATGTATATACGTATGAGGGTGCATGTGTATGTGCACATGTCTGTGCAGGTGTGAGGGCACACATGTGTATGCATGTGTGTGCATGCATGTGTTTGTGTATGTGTGAGTGCACATGTGTGAGGGTACACTGTGTACATATGTATGTGCATGTGAGGGTGCACATGTGTGTCATACTCTGAGTGTGTGTATGTGTGTGTACATGTAGTTAGAGGTCAGAGGACAACCTCAGGCGTTTTTCACCTTCTGTTTAAGACAGGCCCTTCTCAGCTTGGGGTCTGTCAAGGCTTCTGGGCTAGCTGGCAAGCTTCCAGGGTCCTCTCTACCCACCTCTCCTGTCGCTGTAGGCACACAGCCCTGGTGTGAGATGACATGTGGTCACTCTCACACAGAACATGTTCTCCAGTGACACTGTTTCCCTAAAGGAGAAAAAAAGTACTTTTGGAGTAGAAAATTAATTTTCTATTTCTTTAAAAAAATTATATCTAGTCTAAACACCTGAAATTCAAAATGCTCTGTAATCTGAAACCTTCTGGTCACTAATCTCATCCCTAAAGTAGCAAATTTTACCCACATCTGAGGTCATGGGATGCTCACAGTGAAAACGCACAAAGTCATGACAGTGTGTTATAGGGTTACATATAGGCTATCTATAGGTTACATATAGGTTATACCTCTAGCCCGGCAGTTCTCAGCCTGTGGGTCACAACCACTGAAAAACACATTTCTAATAGTCTTAGGAACCCTCAACCACAAATTTATTTTTGTTGCTACTTCATACCTGTAATTTTGCTACTGAGCCACCGCTCAGCCAGCTCTACGTGTTTTCCAATGGTCATGACCCACGCAGGTTGAGAACCGCTGCTGTACCCAATAGGTGCCTTCGAAACACGAATGAGCCCCACCCCCAAGATGTCCCAGTAGGTAGAAGCAGGCATTCCAAAACTAGACGTATTTACATCTGAGGCACTTCCAGTCCCTCAGATTTGGGCTGTCCGCTGTGTACACACAGACACGCATGTGCACACGTGAGCACACGCATTCCCTAGACAGTACATACCCAGACAGAGCATGAGGCTGTGGGTAAAGAGGAGAGAAGCTCGGAGTAGCCCCGTGTTTGGCAGACGGCTGCCTTGGACGGTGTTGACACCTTAGACCGTCTGGTGGCTGTGGAGTCCATGGGACGGGATCCGCAGCTCACCCGAAGTGTTTTTTTTTTAAGGGATTTAGATACCTGTACCTGACGCCCCAAGACTACACCCAGATCAGCTCCCTGAACTCGGTACACTGCAAACACATCGAGGACGACGGTGAATCCAGGTAAACGCCGCGCTGACGGGCAAGACCTGGTGTGGTCACAGTTCACCTCAGCTGCCCATAGGGGGCGCTTCCGTGTGCAGTGCTAATAACTCCTGGTTACCGCCAAACGATTCAGTCCTCCCTCCCTCCCTCCTCTTTCTTTTTCTTTGTTGAGCCTTGTATACCCTAGGCAGGTGATGAGCCATTGAGCTACACCTGCAGTGATGCATCCAGTACCCAAAATAGCAGCTCATGCGGGGAAAAGATTAGATTGTAAAGGTTCATTTTTTTCCCTCCCTCCTTTCTTCCTTCCCTTCTTCTCTTCCTTTCTTCCTTTCCTTTCTTTCCTCCTTCCCTTCCTTCCTTCTTTTCTTCCCTTCCTTCCTTCCTTCCCTTCTCTTCCTTCCTCCCCTTCTTCCCTTCCTCCCTTCCTTTCCCTTCTACCCTTCCTTCCTTCCTCCCCCTCATCTGTCTATGTCTCTGCCTCTCTTTTGCTCTCTGTCTTTCTTGAGACAGGGTCTCTCTGTGTAGCCCTGGCTATCCTAAAACTCATGCCATATAAACCAGGCTGGCCTCAAACTCAGAGATTCACCTGCCTCTGCCTCTGCCTCTGCCTCTGGCTCTGCCTCTGGCTCTGCCTCTGGCTCTGCCTCTGCCTCTGCCTCTGCCTCTGCCTCTGCCTCTGCCTCTGTCTCCTCTGTCTCCTCTGCCCCCTCTGCCCCCTCTGCCCCCTCTGCCTCCTCTGCCTCCTCTGCCTCCTGAGTGCTGGGACTAAAGGTGTGCACCATCACCACCCAGCAAAAGGTTCATGTCTTATGATTCAATTATCAAAAAAAAAAAAAAAAAACAACCAAACAAACAAACAAAAAAAAACCGGTGCTCCTTGGGGGTCTGTTCTCTGAGAAGTGAGAGGTTCCCAGCTGTCTTCCTCAATGCAATTAAGGGGAATCAAACAAAGCCCGGATAAATTCTCTAGATGACTTCCTGGAATGTAAATGACAGGTGAAATGTTTTTAAATCCACAGTGAGATAAATTTGGGAAACTCAGTTAAATACAGCCGGCAAAACAGCTTGAGAATTTCTAGCGGGAGCTGGCCAGTGTGGCTCACCCCTTGGGGTCAGGAATCATGGCTGATCGGGTCGTGAACTAAGGTCATTCTCTCCACAGACCAAAGGCTAAGCTAGCTTCCTGTGGATGTAGGGTAGGGTGTGTCTCACTAAGCCTCTGTTTGAGTGGGGGATGGTCATGTCTACGTCCACCTTGATCTTTTGGAAGTGTAGTACCCAGGACTCTGAGCCCCCATCTTCACTTTGCCTCTGACTGTTTTGGGGTCCCAGCATTTGTCTTTGCTCATCACCACTCCCCAGCCCCCTGCCTAGGCCTGTGGGAAATGTGGACTTCTGTCGTTTTTTGGTTTGAGAGGAGCCTTGACTTCAGTCCCGTTTGAACCTTGCAGGTATGTCATCATGGATGTCATCGGGAAGGACGGCGGCCTGGGTGTGGAGAACCTGCGGGGCTCGGGCATGATCGCAGGAGAAGCTTCCCTGGCTTATGAGAAGACCGTCACCATCAGCATGGTGAGTGCCTTCCTGCTTTCTTCTGTCCTTCGTTTCCCTTTTATGTGAGTGTGCGCGTGTGCGACTGCGTGTGCACACGTGAGCGCACGCCCACGTAGAGGCCAGAGATCAACATTAGGCATCTTCTATCCTTTTCACCTGATTTTGGGGAGAGGGAGGGGACAGAGAGTCTTGCTGAGTCTAGAGTTGGCCAGTGAGCTGCAGCATCCTCCTGTCTCCGCCTCCCTGGAATTGTCTCTGTCTCCCTGGGATTGGGCTGCAAACTGCCATGCCTGAGTTTTACCTGGCCGTTGAGAATCTAAACTCAAGTCTTTAGGTTGCCTGGCAGCACTTTCTAGCTGAGCCATTCCCCAGGCCCGCCCCTCTCTCTTTTGAGACTCAGTCTTGCTATATAACTCAGGCTGGGCCTCGAACTTGTGATCCTTGCTGCCTAAGCTGCTTCAGTGCTGGGATCATCCACACCTGGCCTTCCCGTTTTGCTTGTAACTACAGTTTGTCAATACAGCAACATCTGAAACCGTAACTTCACAGAGCTCACATCGTTTGGTCTCAGTTTTAACAGCTGTCTCAAGTCTGTTTCTCTGGTTTTGTCTAGGAAGAGTCGGGAGAATCACTTTGAGTCAGCCTGGTCTATGCCGCAAGTTCTAGGCCAGCCAAGACTATATAGTTTTGAGACCCTGTCTCAAAAACAAGTATAAAATTAAATTTAAAAATAGATGCCCAGCAAATCAAGATGGCTCATTCGGCAAAGTTGGTTGCCACCAAGTCTGATAACCTGGTTTCGTGTGTGAAACCCACGTGACAGGAGGAGACAGCGGTCTCTCTCCTGTTGCCCTCTGACCTCCACATGTATGTTGCAACAAGTACATTTGTACATACATACATACATATACACACAGACACATTAATGTAAAATTCTTAAGTAAAAGAATAAAGGTATCAATTTTTTTTTCTTTCGAGACAGGGTTTCTCTGTGTAGCCCTGGCTGTCCTGGAACTCACTCTGTAGACCAGGCTGGCCTCGAACTCAGAAATCCGCCTGCCTCTGCCTCCCAAGTGCTGGGATTAAAGTCGTGCGCCACCACCACCTAGCGACTGACCTCATTCTTTTCAGATAAAAGTCACATCCTTTACTCCCTGTGACTATGACAAAGACACAGGATGTACTCAGTTTATAAAGAGGAAAGGTTAATCTGGACTTGGAGTTTCAGAGGGGCCACGGGATCTCGGGGTCTTGACGATTCGAGCCTCTTGTGGGGATATAAGGCAGAGAGCATGGTTGCTCAGCTAGGCCCAGGCAGCCAGGGACGGAGGAAGCTACTGGGCTCTCATGGTTCTCCTGGTGACACTCCTCCAGTCTCCTGGGCATCCACACAGGGCCAACCTCTTAGAGTTTCTACTACCTCTCACTGGGTGGGCCTCGGAGGAGCTCTGAGGAGCCTTTAAGGTACTGATAATGGCAGAAGCAGAGCTGATACAGTTGCCAGAAGGAAACAAGACTCCAGCCAGCTGTGGTACACACCTGTCATCCCAACACGTGGGAGGCAGAGGCAGAGGCAGGAGGATCATCTTTTAGAGAGTTCTACCAGCTGTGGTTGCACAGCGAGATGCCCTCTGTGTGAGTGTGTGTGTCTCTCCATAGGTGACCTGCCGCGCCCTCGGAATCGGGGCTTACCTGGTGAGGCTCGGCCAGCGGGTGATCCAAGTGGAAAACTCCCACATCATCCTCACAGGGGCCAGTGCTCTCAACAAGGTGCTATGAGCGAGGCCAGGGGAGGGGCGGTGTGGGGACCTGGTCACATCTCACTCAGCAGCTGTTTTAGCCGGTGTTCCACTACTGTGAAGAGAAACCAGGACCACGGCATCTCTTGTAAAAGAAAACATTGGACTGGGGCTGGCTTACAGGTTCAGAGGTTCAGTCCTTTATTGTCGAGGTGGGAACATGGTGGCACACAGACGTGGTTCTACACCGGGATTGGCAGGCAACAGGAAGAGACAGTAGGCCAGACTTGAGTGTCTGAAACATCAGAACCCACCCGTAGTGACAAAGTCTTCCAACAAGGCCACACCTCTAGCAAGGCCACACCACCAATGAGGCCACTCCCTCTTTGGCTGTTTTCATTTAAACCTCCACAGCCCCGGTGGCCATTGTGGATTACCGGTACCAGCTTTCTTCCAGGAGAGAGCCCTATTTTTTCAGTTTGCAGATTCCCGATCCCCTGGTGACCCGCCCTCCTGGAACTAACTCTCCAGCTTGCATTAAAAATATTATTAAGGTGGCGTCACACTTTGCAGGAAACTGAGAAAAGCCCCACAAGCGATTTTGCATCTTCTATGCTTTGGGGGTCGAACCCTTGTGTTTTGGCTCGCCTGCAGTGAATTCCCTGTGAGCATAAAGTTCCGTCACCTGCTTGTTTTGTAACCTGCAGGATTTTCCACATGGCTCGGGACTCTGTGTTTAATACCCACTCAGAGCCCACCGAGACGCTCCACGTGTGGTTTCTGCAGCAGCACCTGGGTAGACCCGGTACAGACCTCCTGCTGAAGCTGGAACCCATTCGTTTTCCAGATCTCAGGGGTCTTGATGGTTCCCAAATTGCATTTTAGAACTGCCTAGAGTTCTTAAAGACACAGAGACCACCAATGCCTGGCACTCTCCCTGAAGACACTGAAGGGATTGGTTTGGGTAGAACCTGCATGGCAGATGTTTCAGAAGCTTCTAGGTCCTTTTGACAAATATCCAGAGCAGAGGACCCAGCAAGATGGGTGGCTTTGCTAACTGTGCCATGTCAAAACAGGTCCTGGGACGAGAGGTCTACACGTCCAACAACCAGCTGGGTGGCGTGCAGATCATGCACACCAACGGGGTCTCCCACGTCACCGTGCCAGATGACTTCGAGGGGGTCTGCACCATTCTGGAATGGCTGTCGTATATGCCGAAGGTGCGGTACTCCATGGTGGCCTGAAAGCCTAGGTGGCCTGAAAGCCTAGGCGCCTGTGGGGATAGGCTCATGGTGTTAGGGGGGACTCGGCTCCTCCCACCGTCCCTCTCTGATACCCAGCTTTGTCCTTTGCTTTTGGGGAGGCTCTGAAGTGTTGCAAGGACATAAGGATGCAGGGACAGTGTCTGCTAATCCTGAGGCAGCCTCCTGATCTTTCTGAGCCTCCATTTTCCTCCTCTGTGAAGTGTGTTGCCATGGTGATGTGGGGGCCTGATGCCCAGGGCTCTGTTCTTTTCAGGGCCTCCCCTGCAAGGCTATCCTGGACTGGCCTGATTAGTTATCAATAGTTCCCACAGGACCTATATTGATTAATTATCTGTCATCTCACAGGACTGCTCTAATTAGTCTTGACTAGGTAGGTGTTTGGGCCTCAGTTTCTTCAATCGCCTCACTGGGAGAATGCTAGTCCTGAGTGGCTCCCAGACTCTATATGAGCTCTGACACACCCAGGTCTCTTTTAAGTTTTAGAGGAATGTAGACAGTACTTAGTACCATTTTCTAGCTGGAGCAGTGGCTCTGGAGCCCCAGTGGGGGGCGCTGTTGCCCAGCTAGAGATGTACACAGAGGGGAAAGCAGGCAGACGCCACAGGGACTGACCCGGACGGCCCTGGACTTCTTTTCCAGGACAACTGCAGCCCGGTCCCCATCACCACTCCTTCTGACCCCATTGACAGGGAAATTGAATTCACTCCAACCAAAGCTCCCTATGACCCCAGGTGGCTGCTTGCAGGGAGGCCTCACCCAAGTAAGTCCCAAAGTGTTTGCGGGGGTGAGGGGTGGTGGACCCCAGACTTGAGACTCTTTTCCGAGTCTACTGTCAAGAGCCATTTTGATGGAAGTGTTTATGTAGGGTCGCATCTCTCAGCAGGGGTGGGTGGGTGTGAGCTCAGAGGTGGGGATGGAGGCTGGACTCTGCTTTTCCTGGGCCAATACGGGTTGGAAACAAACAGCTCAGTGTCTGGAGCCAAGGGTCAGCGCTGACCAAGTCTTCCTTCTCTAAACTGCTCAGTGACTTCATCTCCCTCTTGCCTCTTTCCCTCTGGCTAGACTTCACAAAAGAGACAGACTTTCTTCACACACATATGCGTACACACACACACACACACACATTCACACACGTTTTCTCCCTCCCCGGGGAATGTCTTTGTCTCTTGGAGGGATGCTATATTACGAAGGCTGCTCGAATGGGAAGGCTGAGCTAGCCTGTCACCCCGGCCCAGGTCTAAAAGTTCATGTGCAGTTGCCTTCAGCTGTGCAGCTGTTCCTACAAGGACCTCTCCAAGGCGGAAGGGTCCCCATGGCTTCTCTGTTTTATAGAGCTCTCCCTCTGGTGGTATGTCCCACTGTGTGCTGACTCCCTCCAGTGGTATGTCCCACTGTGTGCTGTATCCTATAGAACCAGCCCTGAGTCCCAAGTCAGAGGCTGAAGCAGCAGGTCTTATTTTCAGCATTCAGCCACTGCTGTGTTTGAGTCACCTGCTGCCAGGCCTTTCAGCTCTTGTCAGAATGGCAGCCATTTGCCCCAACCATGGTCCCCAACCCTAGCCTTGGCTGGAGTACCAATGTCACCCTGTGTGTCTCTGGGACATCGGATGATCTGCTTCTTCTCAAGGATACTGAGCCGTAGCCAGTGGGCCAGAATAAGGTTCCAGGGTTGGTGGTCCCTTCCTGGAATCTCACCTTGTGGGAAGAAGGAATTTTCTAACCCTGCTATCTCTGGGCGGGGGCTGTGTTTGGGATGTCAGCGTGTCTGGCATTATACGAGCAGTTGGAGGGAGGTGGAATACCCTCAGAAATGAATTCCCATCTTGTTGTAGCTTTTGTAATCGTGGTTTTGTTTTATTTTGTTTGGTGGTTGTTTTTGTTTTTGGTGTAAAGGTTTAGACTCTGTGTGGGCTTCAGGAGAAGGAACACAGGCCTATAGGGTCAAGGCCACAGCAGTGTACGCTGCCAGGCAGACCCTGGGCCTCCCCAGACCTCAGTCAGGGCCTCCGTCCTTCTTCCCACAGCTCTGAAGGGGACCTGGCAGAGTGGGTTCTTCGACCATGGCAGTTTCAAGGAAATCATGGCACCCTGGGCCCAGACCGTGGTGACCGGAAGAGCAAGGTAACTCGAGACGAGACGGGTGGGCTGCACTCTGCCCACCGGGCTCTGGGACTCTTGAGCACTAGGCTGGGGCTGCCAGGGCTGCCAGGGCCCTCTCTTCTCGGTCCATAGATTTTTTCTGAATGCAAAGGGCAAAATTAGGGAATGGGGCGATAGCTAAGAAGTGCTTGCCCTGCCGGCAGGAGGACTGAGTCCAGCTCCCTGACACCCACATGAGAAGCCAGTGCTGCCGTATAATCTCAGCACTAGGGTTAGGGGGTCAGAGCCCAGCCACGCTGGCCAGCCACTCTGAGGTGGAAAGCTCCAGGTTATGACTGACCCTACGAGGAAGAGAATGAGTGAGGAAGACAGCCGACAGTGAACTCTGCATGTATGTGCACACACATGAACACACGTGCACGCTCACAGGTGTGCACACACATTCACACACATGTGCACACACGCACACTCACAGGTATGTACACATGCACACACATGCACATATGTGTGTGCACACTTGCCTACACATGCCTGTACAACACACACCTGTACACGTGAACACATACACATGCACATGCATGCACACCTATACACATGTGCACATACACCCACATACATGTACACACACAGGTGTGCACACATATGCACATGCATGTGGACACACTTGCTTACACATACCTACACGCCACACACACACATATAGACATGAACACATGCACGCACAGCATACACAAGTATACACATGTACACACGTGCACATACATGCCCACGCACATGTGTATGCACCTGCACACACGTGCACACACCCACACCCACATACACGTGCACACATATGTGTGCACACATGCACATGTGCACACACAATGTGTGCTTATACATCACACACAGACTCCCAAAATAAAAAAGTAAAAATAAAAACGTGAGCTGAACCAAGGATGACGCCAACACACGTGTCAACCTAGACAAGGGAAAGCCCATGATGCCTCAGCCCTATACAGAGAACTCCAGGCAACTGAGGAAAGCTGGGAGCAGGAGAGGTGGTCCTCCCCATCCCGTGCCAAACAGTCATCCTTGAAAATGTACATAACTGTATACAGCCTGAGCAGGTTATATTTAGGAATATGTATGTATGTATGTACAAATACATATATGCATGCAATAGCAATCAAAGCTGGGGCCGTGAATTTGAAGGAGAGGACGAAGGGACATATGGGAGGGGCTGGAGGGAGGGAGGAAGGGGAAAAGAGAAACACTGTAATTAAATTATGATCTCAAGATAAAGGAAAGCAAGACAATTTAGAGAGACGTGTCACGGACGATGAAGCCGCCTGTGCTGTGCAGTGTGGGCCCAACTGGGCTTTCGAGCCTCTGCCACCTTCTGTGGGGCTGTGACCTTTGCCCCTAGGTCACTCCCACAGCCACAGGGGACCCCCCAGAAGGTGTCTCTGGGGGTGTTAAATGTTTCCAGAAATGGGCGGCTCTTCCCTTACAATGTCACACCCACCTCTGTGCGCCCCAGTCACCAGGGAGCTCCTCCCTTCCCATGTGGCCGAAGCTGAGTCCTCTAACTAACCGTTCGGGTTCCCAGCATGACGTCACAGCTACAAACCCAGGCTTCACGCTCCACCTTCCCCAGGCCTCTGTGGCTGTGTCTGTTTAATGGAGATGATATACAGCCCAAAGGAGCAGCACCATGCTAGGCGTTTCATGTGTGTCACGTGCTCCCTACGTGGTGCTGGGTCTTGTTCTTATCTCATGGGTAGTAAACAGCACGGTTGGTTTGTCACAAAGTTCAGTCCCCAAGACCTACATAAAGGTAGAAGGCAACAGACCCCAAAAGGCCCCTTCACGCATGCAGCATAGCACATGTGTACACACATATACACACACATATACACACACATACACACACACATACACACACATACACACATATACACATACACACACATACACACATATACACATACACACACATACACACACATACACACATATATGCACATATACACATACACACACATACATACACACACATACACACATATACACATACACACACATACATACACACACATACACACATATACACATATACACATACATACATACACACACACGTACACACACATACACATACATACACACACACACACGTTGTAAAATCGTGTGTCATTGGCCTTTAGTTATAGTCCCCTATTTATTTTAGAAACCCTTTTTGTACAATCCTTGAATGAACCCCGCCACCACGGAGCCCTCCCTGGGGGAGACCGCTCCACCCTGGTAGGATTGTAGCCTGGGTAAAGGGCAGAGGTGCGTCAGCGGCTCCGGCTGTTGATAGCCCAGGCTGACAGGTGCTGATGTCATTGTCCCGTCTGAGCCAGGCCCTATGGTACTTAATATTGCTCACCTGCTCCCTGATTTTGAGTGCTAGGGATGGAACCCAGGACCTCCGTTCATGCCAGGCAAAAAGCTGTATCTCTGAGCTGGATCCCAACTTCCTTTGCCTTGCGTTTCAAGGCAGTGTGCTGCTGTGTAGCCCAGACTGGCTTTGAACTCGATCTTCCTGCCTTGGCTTCCTAAGTAGCTGAGTCACAGGCCTGTGTCACTGATCCTGGCTTGCTTCAACCTTTTTTCGGTGTGACTTGGTTCAGTGTCCAAGCTGCCCAGGGTGGAGCTGCTGGCCATATGTAACAATTTAAGCCATAATTCAGGACCAGGAAATGGCTAGGTTGCAAAGCCCCTGCCCACCCTATGCAAAGTCCTGAGCTTTCTCCTAGTGCCAGAAAATCTGAAGCTGAAGTCCGTCTGAGGAGGATGCTGGGAACAGTGTGTGGTTCAGAGTTGCCATCTTAGATGCATGGCCTGAGGAACACACAGCTCCTGTGGCCGGACACCATCTTGACCAGAGCATTGTCCCCCTGGCAGGGCACCTACAGCTCTGCATGGTTCTTAGCGACGTGGTGCTGCCCCTTTGCCGTACAGTTAGCTCACCCCACTTACAGCCCTCATTCCCACCTGGGCACACCTGGCAGCAGACTGGGTAGATCCCGAGGCCCTGAGATCTGCCTGCAGGCAGCCCAGGGCTGAGCCTGTGTGCATTCGCCTTGCAGGCTGGGGGGCATCCCTGTGGGCGTGATTGCCGTGGAGACTCGGCCTGTGGAGGTGGCTGTCCCTGCTGACCCTGCAAACTTGGATTCTGAGGCCAAGGTGAGGGGCCAGGAGCCGTGACCACTGTCACCACTGTCACCACTGGAGGCAAGAGTACATCCCTTCATCCCG
This sequence comes from Grammomys surdaster, assembly GCF_004785775.1. Lineage (NCBI taxonomy): Eukaryota > Metazoa > Chordata > Mammalia > Rodentia > Muridae > Grammomys > Grammomys surdaster. The sequence goes on from NW_021604612.1 coordinate 2,253,574, forward strand.
TTCAGAGAGGCTTCTGATAGCTGGAGAGCAGAGGCCTCAAGTAGGGATTGGTCTGGGGGCTCTGCCCATCTCCCCACCGTATCTCCAGGGGACACATGATATTCCAATATTCTGGGCTTCTTCCCAGGATGGTAAAGGTCCCCATTCCCACTTCCCCTGTACTCCTGCTCCTGGGAGCTGCAATGAGGCCTCAACTCCTGTGTGGTCAGGCTGAGCATGAGACTAGGGGACCTGTGAGACCCTAAGGGTATGGCCACGCTTTGGGTTTCTAGGGAGCCCTGGCTCTGGTACCTGTCCTGGTAAGGGTTACTATTGAGAAAAAAACACCATGACCAAAGCAAGCTGGGGAGGAGAGGGTTTATTCGGCTTACACTTCCACATCACTGTTCATCACTGAAGGAAGCCAGGACAGGAACTCACACAGGGCGGGAACCTGGAGGCAGGAGCTGATGCAGAGGCCATGGAGGGGTGCTGCTTACTGGCTTGCTTCCCCTGGCTTGCTCAGCCTGCTTTCTTATAGAACCCAAGACCACCAGCCCAGGGATGGCTCCACCCACAGTGAGCTGGGACCTCCCCTATGAATCACTAATTAAGAAAATGCCCTAGGGCCCCATCTCATGGAGGCAGTTTCTCAGTTGAGGTTCCCGACCTCGCTAATGGCTCCAGCTTGTGTCAAGTTGGTATAAAACAGTACAGGATGAAGCTGTGATCACTGGCCCTGTGCTCCCTACGTCCCAGGGTCAGTGTCTGACCTAAGTGACTCTGTGCACAGATCATCCAGCAGGCGGGCCAGGTGTGGTTCCCGGACTCCGCCTACAAGACAGCGCAGGTCATCAGGGACTTTAACAGGGAGCGCCTGCCTCTCATGATCTTTGCCAACTGGAGAGGCTTCTCAGGCGGCATGAAGGGTAAGTGTCACCGGGGTGTCTCTCAGCAGCCCAGGAGGATGCCAATCAGGTAACCGCCTGGTTTATAGACGAGGATCCGAGCTGAGAGGCAGGTGACTTCCTGGGGTCATGTGAAGGGTGAGACAGGAAGGTCTGTTCTGCAAGCTCCTGGGTAACCTGGGTAGTCTCCTTCCTGCGTGGATGTAGAAGGCATATGTCCGTTTACCTTCCTCAGAGCCGAACTTAGAGTTGCAGTCTAAGTCACCCAGAATGTCCAGAGAGAGAAGGTTCCCAGGTGCTGAAGACAGAGCTGAGGTGGGAGAGAGGCATATGTGGGTGACCTCTCTGCACCCCCAAACCCCTCCTTTGTGAATGGAGAGGACCACAGTGACAGTCCCACTCACTGGTCCCATACATAAGCTGTTGTCACAGTATTGCAGTGTCACCACATAGGGTATGGGGGGGGAGGGGACGGGACTTGGAGGGAGATCCTGGCAAGGCAGAGAGAGCAGAGCGGGCTGCGTGTACCAGATAGATGGACAAGCTTGGGCATCTCAGAAGAAGGCAGTCGCCATGCTTGAGTTCACAGATGAAGACACTCTCATGCAGAACAACCTGCCCAAGGTCACATGGGCACTGAGGAAGGGAGCCAGACCTGGCTCAGCCCCTCAGTTCTCTTAGTGTCCCTCAGGAGCCCAGGGCAGAGAAGGCTGCAGGCTTTGTGGGTGCATTCCCGGAGCCCAAGTCTCCTAAGCAGGCCTTGCTTTGTAGACATGTACGAACAGATGCTGAAGTTTGGTGCCTACATCGTGGATGGCCTCCGCCTGTTCAAGCAGCCGGTTCTTATCTACATCCCTCCCTGTGCTGAGCTCCGAGGGGGCTCCTGGGTCGTCCTCGACTCCACCATTAACCCCCTGTGCATAGAGATGTACGCGGACAAAGAGAGCAGGTGAGTGTGTCACCAGCATTGTCTCGGTAGAGTTAGTTAGGGTTACCCCAGAGAAGGGTAAGAAGCCGGGCTCAGCAGTGTGCACTAACCTCGGCCCTGCTGGTAGCGGGCATCAATAGGCAAATCCCTGGGGCTTGCTGGCCAGTCAGTGTAGCCAATCAGTGAGCTCCAGGTTCAGTGAGAGACACTGCCTCAAAAAAGTAAGATGGACCCCTGACATTGACCCACGATCTTTACAGGCATGTACACACAGATACACATACACCACAAACACAAAGTCATAATGCATTCAAAGAAATAAGCAAATTTTTTTAAAAAAAAGGAGCCCAAGGCAGGAGAGTGGGGACACCTAAGGTGTCTGTCCTCAGCCCCTCCCCCTGTCCTCTCCTCTGTCCAGGGGAGGTGTTCTGGAGCCCGAGGGCACGGTGGAGATTAAGTTTCGGAAGAAAGATCTGGTGAAGACCATAAGGAGGATAGACCCAGTGTGTAAGAAGCTCATGGGACAGCTGGGTAAGTGGGCCACACAGGCGCCACCCCCAGGTCGCCAATGGTGCCGACCCAAGTGCATTGTGGGTAGAATGGGCATGTGTCAAACTGTGAGTCCGCCCCCTGCCCCAAGGCCAGCCCACGTTTGCAATCGGCTCCTTCCACAGGACACAGTGTTGGCCGGGAAGTGTCTCAGGTGGCAGATATTTGGGAGAGTTTCAGTTTGTGTGTTCTGTGTAGGATGGTTTGGCAAAGGGTCCCAGAAGTAAACATGAAATTAATTTTCAGAGCTGTCTTCTGTCCATGCCCATCTCTGGGGTCAGGGGTGGGACGTTCCGCTATGGCAGGCTACCTGCGCTCAGAGGTTCAGGCTCTGGAGCATTTGAGGTGAGAGATGTCCATCCTGTGATCCTGTAGTCAGCGCGATGTCCCATACACATAGTGTGAGGTGACCGAATCATTTGGGGCCCAAGGGGAACAGCAGAACACGGTGATGATAACGTCCTTTTAGAATCCCCAGCCAGAGAGAAACAATTTTACCAATTTTATTTCACGAATGCTTTACTTCACTTCCTCGATGTCATTCTCTCTGGATGTCCGTGTGGCGGTGATGTCTGTGACTGTGTTGACTGCCTACCCATTCATTACATTGTGTAACGTCTGGAGGACCAGGGCCTCTGGGATTTGGATTTGCACCTCTGTGACTTTGAGTTTGTGTAGAGCTGGCATTATGTCTGGAAACACCTCTTACAAGGTTCCTTTCCTTTTTATTACATTTAGTGTGTGTATGTGTCTTTCTCTGTGTGTGTTTCTCCTTGTGTGTCTGTCTGTCTGCCTGCCTTTGTGTGCGTGTCTCTGTGTGTGTGTCTCTCTGTGTATATATCTGTGTGTGTTTCTCTCTGTGTTTGTGTCTGTGTTTCTCTGTGTATGTCTCTCTGTGTCTCTCTCTGTGTCTCTGTGTGTGTATGTGTCTGTGTGTGTCTGTGTTTCTCTCTGTGTGTATGTCTCTCTGTATCTCTCACTGTGTGTGTGTGTGTGTGTACACCATGGCCCATGTGTGGATATCAGGACAACTTGCAGGAATTTGTTCTCTTCTCCCACTATGAGGGTCCCGGGAATCAAACTCGGGTCATCAGTCTCGGCATCAAGCACCCTTTCTCCTCTGAGCCATCTCACTGTCCCCCTTATTAGGATTCTAAGTGTGGATTTCCTTGTTAAACAGCGTTGTCTTCATTCCTACCCATCTCCCCTTGACAGAACTGTGGCATAGAGTTAGCTTATCCCCACTGTATTCATTATCTGTCTGAAGACAAGGGCTGGTGGTATGATGAAGCCTGGGTCAGGGCTGGGGTTTCACCCAGATGCTGTCTTGGGGTTGTGAACCCATTTCCAAGATGCAGGGCAACTGGATTTAGGAACAGCGTTAGCATCGCAGCCTGGGCTCTCACAGGGCAGGGCCTCTCATTTGTGGCCTTTCAAATAAAAACGAAACCAAGAAAATCCGCCCCAGCCCCACATGGCCACCCCTCACAGCCCCTGAAGTCCCACTGTTGTCTGCTCACCTGCAGGGAAAGCCCAGCTCCCTGACAAGGACCGGAAGGAGCTGGAGGGCCAGCTGAAGGCCCGGGAGGACCTGCTGCTCCCCATCTACCACCAGGTGGCAGTGCAGTTCGCCGACCTGCATGACACACCGGGCCACATGCTGGAGAAGGGAATCATTTCTGTAAGGGTCCCCCAAGGCCACCGGGACACAGAGGAACATGTAGGGGTTTGGGATGGAGCCAAACCAGGGCTCAGAGGGCTGTCTGGGTAGTTCAGTCTGAGTATGTATCTCAGCAGGAGCCTGCAGCCTCTGTCCTTAACCCCCAGGAGACTCAGGGTAGACCTGGGCTTTGGAAAGGCTGGAGTAACTTAAATGTTGTTGAGTTTGCACCTTTGATGAGGCTTAAAACCTTGTTTGTGCTGGCATTAACCCATGACCTGCTCCTAAGAGGACATCCCGTGCCCACTGGCTGGTGCCCATAGCTGGCCATTTTTCTTGTGGGAACTAGCCCGAGATTGAGTTTTGGGAAGGCAGAAGTAAATTTGGACACTAGTTTGGTTCAGAGGGACATTGTCACCCTACGACGGGCCCAGCACCGTGGAGTCCTGCAGAGCCCTGCTCTGTGTCCCCCTAGATAAAAGCTCATCTCTTACACTGGACACCCCTGCTTGTAGGATAAGGTGGGGAGGAGCCAGATAGCCATCCTGGGGGCACAGCCTTGGTCTCCTGCCTCCCCGCCCCACCCTGCCCCGCCCCCGCCCCCACACCTCGTACTCAGGTGACCACATCCACAGGATGTCCTAGAATGGAAGACCTCTCGCACCTTCTTATACTGGAGGCTGCGCCGGCTGCTGCTAGAGGCCCAGGTGAAGCAGGAGATCCTCCGAGCCAGCCCCGAGCTGAGCCACGAGCACACGCAGTCCATGCTGCGACGTTGGTTTGTGGAGACGGAGGGCGCTGTCAAGGTGGGTCCGAGCAGGAAGAGGGGAGCTGCAGCAGGCAGGCACTGGGAGTATAGGGGCTGCCAGCTATGCCCCTGCAGCAGCATCTCCGCCTGACGTAGACTGTACCCATTGATCCCCAGGCCTACCTGTGGGACAGCAACCAGGTGGTGGTCCAGTGGCTGGAACAGCACTGGTCAGCCAGGGACAGCCTGCGCTCCACTATCCGTGAGAACATCAGTTATCTGAAGCGGGACTCTGTCCTCAAGACCATCCAAAGGTGAGCCTCAGAGTGGCATGCCCGCGGCCAGCCTCTGGTTCATTGGCCGGGCCACCACAGGGCTGGGATCGGACCCAACCTCAGAGGTGAGGTAACAACCCAGAATGATCATCCCCCAGCAGTAGAGCTGTGGTCGGTGGGAGAGCAGAGCTTGGTCGAGTTGGGTGGCTAGCACCTAGCTAATTAGGACCGTACCACAGGCCTGGGGGCTGAGGACACTGGCTCCCTCCCTCCCAGTCTTTCCGAAGCCTCCAAAGAGGTGACTCATAGGACATCTGGGATACCTGCCTGGTGTGTGTCACGCCTCAGATCATACCACACAACGAATGACTAGAAACTATGCCACCCTGAGGCATTCTGTCCCCGTGTCAGAATCCCGTGTACCTGCAGGGCTGTCTATCCCCTGCCTTTCTACTCCCTCACCCTCCCACTTCCCTGTGTGAGCACAGCAAGAGAAAGTCAGAACTCTGGGCTCTGGCCCATTCAAGAGCAACATGGTGCCCTGTATAATCTAGGACACTACCACCTAGAGACACTGAATTAGGTGGCAAGAGTCTCCCCCTGTCTCTCTCCTTCTCTGTAGTCTAGTTCAAGAACACCCAGAGGTGACCATGGACTGCGTGGCATACCTGAGCCAGTACCTCACGCCGGCTGAGCGGATACAGGTGGTTCAGCTGCTGTCTACCACGGAGAGCCCAGCTTCCTCCTGAGCAACTCCAGCCATCCCCTGGACCCCCGGGACAGTGGGTGTGGCGTGCAGCTGGCCTTCACAAGACGCTGGGGCTTATTTTGAGAAAATTCACAAAGCCACCCTGAGTACTCTGAGCTGCCATTCCTGACCAGCGTCTTCCTGGACAAAAGGCCCCTGTGCCCCTGCTAGGTGGGCACAGCCTCTCCTCACCTGGGGACTTCAGGGTCCGACGCTGCCTCTCTGAGGTGAACTGAACCAATCGTTGCAGGTTCCTTGGTTTTTTGGCCTGGGATGAGGGATCCCAGTGTCTCAGCACTCACTGTCCGATCACAAGACAGCTTGTACCACCACGTTGGTTTGCACTCAGCCCCCTGTGTCCTTCAGCGGCATAAACAGGCCAAAGAAAACGCCAGATGAGACCCAAGAAAACATCTTTTGGTGATGAGGCTTATTAGACACTCAGGTACCCAAGCAGGAACAAAAATGATTTCCCCTTTTAAAAAAATTTTCATTTAAGAGAATAAAATGACATTTTGTTCTCCAAGTGGCCCTAGTGAGGCAGGACAACCATCTTAGAGACAGGCTCTTCCATTAGAGAGATTCTCCAGAGATAAAGGACTAATGGACAGGATGTTTGCCATCCGGCAGGGACTGGACCTCACGCCATGGATTGGTCACCCATATGGTACCGAGTGCCCTCCTGCCTGAGCGCAGAGAGGTTGCCCCTTATCCCTCCCAGGACCCCTGACCAATACACTTCCTTCTCACCTTGTGCCTTGATACCACGGCAGGAGCCAACAACTCTAAGCCAGCGACCCGGGACTGTGCTGCAAACACTCTGGATCTGCTCACAGAGACTTTCCCAGCACCCACAGGCTCTGTAGCATCAGGGCCTGAATGAGACACTCTGTGCCATGCCATGGGCTGGGGAAGCCATTGGGGGTGAAGGGTTCTTCTGGGCAAAGTCCTCCTCATGTGGAGGAAAGCCCAGACTGCCACTAGCTGCTGCCCTGACCACTTGGGGGCGCTGAAGAGGCTGCCGAGAGATCCGCAAAATAAACTATTTTTTGAAGGAAGCTCTCTGGCCTTGATTTATTCTGTGGAGCAGAAGAGCCTGGCAGTTGGTGGAGGGGGTAGACGGTTCTCAGCTCCCCTCAGAATCTCCCTCTTGCAAACTGGTCTTGTCCTGTGCGCCCCGCAGTTGAGCCTGTGAGACAGAGGTGACACATCCATCTTCAGTCTCTGGATAAGTCTCAGGCTCGGGACCAGCAGGCTGTTTCAGGTTCCCACAGCTGCTGGGCGTCTGGAGGTTTTACTGGATAAAATAGACACATACACTTCACTGTGACGGCCTTTCCTTCTTCAGTGTTGCCCAGGCTAGCCTTGAGCTCGGCTGGAGGGGCCTCCCTCCTGGCTGAGACTCACCTTAACCAGTGTCCTGTGCGTGGTGGTGTTGAGGACATTCATGTTGAAAACCAACCTCCTACACTCCTTCGAAAAGACTATTCTTTGGGGAATTTCATATGTACGTAAAATGTATTTTGATCTAGGCCCATTCTCTCCCCCAATTCCTACCAGAACTACATGTCCCTCCCAGCTTCATGGGTGCTCTCT
>NW_021604612.1:2261064-2261340 GCF_004785775.1 Grammomys surdaster
CTCAGAATCTCCCTCTTGCAAACTGGTCTTGTCCTGTGCGCCCCGCAGTTGAGCCTGTGAGACAGAGGTGACACATCCATCTTCAGTCTCTGGATAAGTCTCAGGCTCGGGACCAGCAGGCTGTTTCAGGTTCCCACAGCTGCTGGGCGTCTGGAGGTTTTACTGGATAAAATAGACACATACACTTTACTGTGACGGCAACACTTCTTCAGTGTTGCCCAGGCTAGCTTTGAGCTCGGCTGGAGGGGCCTCCCTCCTGGCTGAGACTCACCTTAA
>NW_021604612.1:2266340-2293174 GCF_004785775.1 Grammomys surdaster
TGTGATAATCAGTGCAGCAGGGGAGAGGCGCACGTGCGTCTTCAGCTCCTGTCTTTCCCTTTCCGTTCTTTTGGGTCTGTGTCACCGCTGGCTCCTTTGACAGTTCTCTGTTGACTCTTAGAGGAACCTCCAGGGTTTTCAGTGCTCAGCAGTGAGACACCAGCATTCCTGCCTCATAGGCAAAACACCAAGACACGTACACTTTTTTAAAAGTTGCCTTCTAACCTGCTGTGTCTGTTACTTGACACTGTGGCTACAATATCTGACAGACGACAGGAGAATTTACTTTGGGCTCATGGTTTCAATCCATCGTAGCAGGCAAGGCAGAGCAGGGGGAGGACATGACATCACTTCTCCCTGAAGCAGGACCCAGAACCTCCCAAGTCCGAGCTTTGCAATCTTCTCCCTGTCAGGCCCCAACTCCTAACACTTCCTCCGTCTCCGGTCATAATGCCAGCAGCCGGCAAAGAAATATTTGAGACAAGACATGAGTGTGTGAGAGACGCTCCAAGTTCACACATTGGTCAACAGCCTGCACCTGGGCTCCGACGCTCAGCGCTCTGCCTCACTCCCTGCCTTCCTGACTTCCACACTCCCCTCCCACCCCTCTCAGTTCTGGCTCCCATCTCAGTTCTAGAACATTCCCAAGGCAGATCCAGCCCAATAGAGACAGACCTTCCCAGAGGCAGGCGGGTTCACCCTCAGCTTGGCGGAGACTGTAGCATGTCCATCTTTCTTTCTTGGTTTATGCCGTGACCCCGAAGTAAGTTGGGCTAAGTTCTGGGCTCTGCTGTGGCAGCAGAGGCAGCCCCGGTAACTCCTTGTGTTCTTTCATTGGACACCCATGCCCATCACTTGGTCCATTCTTAGACTTAGCAGCAGTGCGTGTAAAAACTCGGATTGCCCAAGTATAATGCTATGTACCTGTCATCTCAGCACTGGGGAACCTGAGACAGGAGGACCATGAGTTCTGGGATAGCCTGGGCTACAGAGCAAGCCCCTTTGTGCCAAACAAAACAAATTGGCCCTGTCTACTGCCCCACTCAGGGTCTAGAGAGTCATTTAAAAAATATTTACTTTCGCCGGGCGGTGGTGGCGCATGCCTTGAATCCCAGCACTTGGGAGGTAGAGGCAGGCGGATTTCTGAGTTCGAGGCAAAAAAAAAATTGCTTTCATGTGCGTTGATGATTTTGCCTGTCTGTCTGTCTTTCTGTCTATGTGAGGGTGCCAGATCCTACGGAATTGAGTTATAGACAGTTGTGAGCTGCCACCTGGGTGCTGGGAATCGAATCCTGGTCCTTTTAACCACGGAGCCATCTCTCCAGCCCTGAGTTCTATCTCACCTGGAGCATTAAGGGCCCAGGAGCTGCTGGTCCTCAGTGAGTTTGGCCAGGTGTCCTTGTTTTTCTTCAGTTTGACACAGGCTACCGTCATCTGGGATGAAGTAGCCTCAACTGAGAAAATACCTCTATCCAAATGGCTTGTAAACAAGTCTGTGGGGCATTTCTTGATTAATGATTGACATGGGATGGCCCCGCCCACTGGATGGTCAGGTAGACCAGGACAGGTGGTTCTGGGTTCTGTAAGAAAGCAGGCTGAACAAGCCATGAGGAGCAAGCCAGTAAGCAGCACCCCTCCACGGCTTCTGCCTCAGCTCCTGCCTCCAGGTTCCTGCCCTGCTTGAGTTCCTGTCCTGACTTCCTTCAGTGATGAACAGTGACCTGTAAGTCAAACAAACCCTTTGCTTTTGGCCATTGTCTTTATCATAGCAACAGAAAACAACTAAGACACCAGGTTTCCGTGTTTTACTCAGAGAAAACTGCCTGATTCCAGAAGGTAGGGAGAGTCAAGGCCGAGGCCACTGAAGACGCCTATGGGATCTGAACACCCCCAAGGACAGGGGAAACAGTCCTCAAAACTAAGTTGACATGGCTTCCGTGACCTGGTAGTGCTGGTCCCTGGGCACACTGCTGGCTGAGCCGAGGGCTATACAGAGGGACAGGCGTTCGTGGTTTGGGCACATCTTGCCGGACAAGGTGGCCTAAGGGTATGACGGACAGGAGGCCAATTAGTTTCTGAATGTCACTTGTCCTTGAACTAGGAGGCTTGGAGACTTGAGGCCAGCATCACATCCCAGGGCCATCTGAAACACGTCATCCTGGGATCGTGGCTCCGCCTCCAACTGTTAGCAGGTCTTTAGCCTTTCCCTACCCCACCCCCACCCCCACCCCCCCACCCCAGCAACTGCTGTTGGGAGAAAGGGCAGGTGTCTAAAGTCCCGGAAGTCAGTTCTGGGAGAGGTTTGTGTCTCTTTAAACCAGCGGACAAGTGGGATCTGGTGCCTCTCACTGATGCACCTCTCAGCCTCAGTTTACCCTTATAACATCAGTATGGTTGGTTTTCTGTGGATCAATAACACAGTAGTTTAAAACGGCACGTTTATCCCCATATAGGAGACCAGAAGCCGGGCAGTGGTGGTGCACGCCTTTTAAACCCAGCACTTGGGAGGCAGAGGCAGGTGGATTTCTGAGTTCGAGGCCATCCTGGTCTACAGAGTGAGTTCCAGGACAGCCAGGGCTACACAGAGAAACCCTGTCTCGAAAAAACAAAAAAAAAAAAAAAAAAAAAAAAAAAAAAGACCAGAAGTCCCAGAACCCCACTGGGCTAAGATCTCGGTATCAGCGGGCAGCTCGATCAGTAACCAGTCTCAAGACTGGGGACATGATGCTTCTGTTGACTGAGCTTCTGTCACAGGGCACACTTGACGGATAAGCCGTGGGGTAGGGGGCCTGGTACTGGTTATTTGAAGTTGTCCACGATGCCATTTCTGTACCAGCAAAATGGAAGAACTGAGTACTAAGCCACGGCCTCTCCAAGGGCTCACAGTAGTGACCATCCCTGGCCTGGCGTGTCGCAGATGTTGAGAAGGCAGGAGTCTTTCTGCTGCCCTGTCCCCAGCTTGGAACAGCTCCACCAGACCCCAAGGCTGTCACGTGTAGGCCCAGCCCTCTTCCACCCCTCCCAACACACACACACACACACACACACACACACACACACAAGCATCTATTACGGGAGAAGATGACAATTGTCTACAATTCATTCCCAAGATGCTACCTGTCAAGTGTTCACTCTGAAGGACAGTAAATGTCAGTCTCGTGAATTTCACTGATGTCCCACCCCTGGGCTGATTCAGCGGGCGCTTGGTGTCAGAGGACTGGGCTTCTGTGCTGTGTACTGTCCGTTGTTCCTACCCCTCTCCTCCCCCATCCCCCCCCTGTCCCCCGCCGTCCACACTGAGCCACACAGCTGCTGTTCAGCCTTTATTGACACTAGACAGTTAGTTATTCAGTACAACAGCTACAGAGTCTTGGCACTGCCCAGATATGGGGTCTTAACATTTAAACAGCATGACTGTTCGAGGGCCCGGGCACACAGCAGCCGAGCAAGGCTGGCCGGGTGGGCTGGGCTGCACCATCTGGAGTCAGGGATGTTTCACACTGCCCTTCCAGACAGTTGGTCTGCCTGCTCTTCTTCTGAACAACCTAGGCTGTGAACTCTCAGACGTGGGGTCAGATATTGAGGTGAAAAAGAGGTTGTGGAGGAGACCCCCACTCTTCTCCCCAACAGGCCCACCTGCCTGCAGAACCTCCACTTGGAAAAAAAACCAGTCACGGGACAAGACAGTGATGTGAACACAGACAAAGAAGAGGCCGCCGCCCAGTGCCAACAGTATCCTCGCTGTGAAGCCGCAAAGAATTATGGGCGCTCAGGGCCCAAGGTTCATGTTTTCCTGCCTCATGTCTCTAACTTGGCACAGACAGGTCTCTGCCCTTTCCTCCTGTCTCAGCCCCGCAGGTCTTAGAGAAATCCTCCTCAAAGTCAACGCTACGGTACCTCCCCTCCCGTGTATCCCCAGGAATAGCTGTGAGCCATGATTAAACCTTATAGGAAAATGACAGGGCGCTTCCCAGTAGCAAAAGTGCTTGCTCAATCTCTGAACCGCAGGGGTCGAGGTGGGGGCTGACTGAGCAGGCTGGAGACATGACTCGGGGGTCACTAGGGAGTTAGGCTTGCTGAACGGTGGGGAGTCCCTGTGAGTCTCATTGTAGGGATCTCAGATGGAGTCACAATAAATATAAATAAATTTACACACAGTCTCAATAGCATGGCTCTGGACACTGTGGGTGCAATGGCCAGAAGCCTGTGGCAGAGGTCAACCACGTCACTTCCAAGGCTGACCGGGCCTTTCTCCAGCTGTAGGCCATGCTCTGAGGCGTAGTCAGAGGTTCCTCTCCTAGGAGAGTGTGTGTGCTCGGAGCTTTCTCTCCTGTGTCTCCGTGACACACCACTGTGTCCCAAGACGGTCTGCTGATCATCCAGAGCTCTGCCAGGAGCCAGGCTAAAAGAAAGCCATGTCTCACCATGGCCATACCTCTGTCTCAGGCCCTGCAGAAGACGGGGAGGTAGAGGGCTTGCCATTTCCCCATGCTTCTGACTTGGGTGCCCCAGGAGTGTCCTGTGGCGGCCTTGTTGGGGAGCAGGAGGAACCACAAGCTGTCATTTCCATATCAACCATCAGCTAGAGATATGGTGCAGCTGAGGTGCTTTACTTCCAGGCCAGCAACTTAAAGCAGAGCGATGGGCTTGTTCCCGGGTGTACCCAGGTACTGTGCAGGGTTGGCCACGGATGGGGCTGCACTGTCTGCGGCGGAGTAGGCAGCATAGAGACCCGTCACCTGCACATCGGGGAAGGACTGGTCACTGCTGCCAGAGACAGGGGTCAGGCTTGGGGCTCCTAGATCACAGCCAAGTGGGGAGTCTCCGAAGGCCCCCAGAGTGTCCAGGCTGAAGCTGTCTTCTTTCATCTCTTCCCACAGGTTACCTTGCAATGACAAAAGCATTTGGGTGAGTTGGCTTAGGGCCAACCAGCCCTGGGTTCAAATACCCCCCCACACACCTCTTGGGACCAGAAGTAAAAATCATGTGAGGTGTTCAAGGCCTTGCGTTCTCACAGAGCAGATCAGAAGCTGAGGCCCAGCCCTGGTCTTCCCCCTGCTGCTGTGTGTCCCTGAGAAAGCCACTTTAGTCTCTGAGCCACAGTGGAAGATGACGATCCAAACACCCACATCTGAGGCACAGTGAACGGGAAGCGTTTGGTTCCCGTTGGGCAGCCGTCTCAGGATCAAAGCTGGGAGGACATGCTGCTTCCATGTCACACGCTGGTGACACTCTCTCGTTCAGGGAGAAAGGAACAGGGAGGTGGGACATGCCTTTCTACAGCTCTCTGACTGACTCACCTGCCATCCGGTTCTGTTCCCTAGTGAGGGACCGCGCACCAGGGCCGGCACACAGCAAGCGCATGCGCGCTAGGGCTCGGATGGGTTAGGAGCCTCTGCTGGTGCGCACTTGATACCCTGCTTGGTTCTTGGATGCGTCTGTCCACTCATTGTCTCTCCCTGGACTTACGGAAGGGGCCACTGTGCTGTAGTGTGACCCCGCCCGACTTAGCGTGCGTAACTTTGAAGCAATTACTGAAGAAAAGTTTGGGGATATTAGGCTTAAATCCTGGGTCTGCCAGTGAGCAGCCAGGGGACCCAGGCTGGTGACTCAACTTCTCTTCGCTTCAATATACTTATCAGCAGAACAAGGAGGAGATGGCAGGGCCGAGGGGCTGTGGCAGGGCGGAACCAAATGATGCCTAGGAAGTGCTTGGATGGTATACAGCAGGTGCTCCTTAAGTGTTAATAGGTGGGGTGGTTGTCATAGTGACGATGCTAAGGGTGGGGGTAGGCAGACCGCTGCCGGGCTCCTTCTCTCCCCTCAACCCTGCCCAACCCCCATCTCCTACACCTCACCCTGTAGAGCGAAGTCCATGATGCTGGGGTCGAGGGCGTCCACCTCTGTGTTCATGTCAGTGCTGATGTTGAGGAAGTCCCCGGGAACCCTACCCATGGCTAGCTGGGGGAGAGGCCCTGGGCTGAGATTGGGTAGGGCATGAAGGGGTGGGGTCTGGGCTGGTGCCGGGGAGTCAGGGCCCAGGTGTGCCTGGGGCTGGACCTGGTGGTGCAGGGGTACCGACTGTAGGGATAGGGTCATCAGTGGCTTCGGTGGGAGTTGGGAGATGGCCAGGCAGCTGTGGGCCATGGCCACCGTGGTGGCGTGAGTCAACACGGGGGCTTCGGGCTCCCCTCGTTTTCCAGGACGCCGGCAGCTTTCCGGGCGGTCGGAGATGAGCTTGTCCAGCTCCTCTGTAGACAAGTAGGATATGTGACTCGGAAGTCCCTTCTGTCACCAGGTCCTGAGTCCCTATGCCACCACCCATATGAATTTAGCAACCATCTGAGACTCTCGGTCTCCTCTTCTGTGAGATGGTGTGATTCTGTTGGCACTGGGTTGCCATGGAGATGTGATGGCATCCCAGGCCATTAAAAGACCTTCATGGAACTGGAGGGGAGTTACCATCAAACTCTAACAGCCCCTCCCCTCCAGACAGGACCTTACAGCACAGACCGGTGGCCATATGACTTCCACCAGTCCCGCCAGAGGGAGCCGAGGCAGAGACACAGGTCCCAGGAGACAGCTAGACCATTGATGATTAAGGAGAACTAGCCGCTCTGTGCAAGAAAAGAAAACAAAGCAAAGCAAAACAAAACCCAACACTGAAACTCACTGCCGTGGGCTAAATGGACTCCCTTCTGTGAGAAGAACAACAAAGAATGAAATCACTCTTTTAAAAAGTGTGTGTATGTGTGTGTACGTGTGCATGTGTATGTGTGTGTATGTGCATGTATGTGCATGTGTATGTGCATGTGTGTGCATGCATGCGCGGGTACACAGAGCACACATCCAGGTCAGAATAGGATCTCAGGTGGCAGCCCTTGCCTTCCACCTTGTGACAAGGTCTGTGGTCAGCTCATGCATCTCCAGCGCCCACCTTGCCCAAGGAGCCCCAGGATTGCTGATGTGCACTGCCACACCCCCTTTACCTGGATTCTGGGGTTCAAGTCTTCACACTGCAGTGTGGGCTTTTTCACCCAGCCCCGGGAATCACTCATGTTTGACTGTTCCTTACTGAACTCAGGAACTCACAGCAAGCTTAGACCAAGGCCTGGGAGTCCTGGGATGGGTGCCACACAGGGCCTTCCACCACTTCCTGCTAAAACCTGTCTCCCCTTTACTGAGTGGAACACTGATGCCCCGCCCCCCCAGCGCCCTGTACTTGAACCTAGAGTCACTTATTCAGCAAGACTGTTTGGCTAGTGAGCCCTAAGGACCTCCCCCTCCCCATCTCTGCCTCTCTAGGACAGGGCTCAGAGACACAGGTTGTCATGGTGCCCTTTTACCTAAGATTCATTCTCATTCTCTCTCTCATTCATTCTCTCTCACTCTCTCTCTCTCTCTCTCTCTCTCTCTCTCTCTCTCTCTCTCTCTCTCTCCCACCCTCACCCCATCTACATGGGTGCCCGCCAGAAAAAGATGCCCAATCCCCTGCATCTGGGGGTACAGACAGATGCAAGCATCCCGACCTGGATACCAAGAAGCAAACCCTCATTTTCCTCAGGAAAACGCTAACCACCCGGCTGTCTCTCCAGCCGCTCCTTATCTCCAAACCCACAGATGCCATCTCAGAGCTGCGGAGTGAGAAACCAGGGACCGCAGCATTTCGTATTTCTCACCGGACTCCCGCACTTGCTGGCTTCTAGACAGGGGCGGGGAGCCGTGGGAGGCTATGGAGGCGGCGTGTGCGCATGCGCGGTGGGTCGGGGCTCACCGGGGTTAGCCATGCTGCGGTGTATGGCGGCGAGGTCCTTCCTTTTCCACTTGTGCATCTCCTCCTCCATCTTGTCGATGCGTGCCAGGTTCAGGGCCCACAGGCAGCCCTTGCGTGAGGAGCCGCTGGACTTGGTTTCCACCTTCTCGAAGCACTTGTTCAAGGACAGGTTGTGCCTCACCGAGTTCTTCCAGCCGTCAGGTGCTGTCTGCGGGGAGACATGGGTACCCGGTAGATGCCTCAGGTGACACCCACTAGTGAATCTTTCCCTGCCTGGGCACACTCACACTCACGCCTGTCGGGGCAGGACACAAGGAATTCTGTCTACAATATAAGCTGGGGAGATGAGAGGGAAGAGTGGGGACCGCGTCAGGCAGGAGCTCCTGTCCTGGTGGCTGTGGATCTGTAGTTGAACCATAGTCCAGGGCTTCAGGAATGTCCTTTCTCATCTCTGATGCCAAAGGCTATGGCGCTGCCCAGTAAGTTCGGTGCAAATCCTTTCCAAACGTTCATACTTCACTGCCGGATAACCAGATACTGGGACCCTAGCTCACCCGCGTGTTCCAGCATTTCTCCCTGGGATACTGTCCAGGCCCCAGATCCTGTGATCCGAGATTCCTGGCTGCTTTTTGGTCTTTTGGGGTTTGACGTTTACAGGCTGACTAACAGTCAACCGCACTCCAGCAGCTGGCAAAATCTTCTTAAGCCCTTCTGAACTCACGAGCGAAGGCTCTTGCTCAAGGTGGGCTCCGCATTTTGCTGTCTGGCTTCTGTGCTGAATAGCTAGCCCGGCCCCTCCCCTCTTTACACCCGAGATGCATGAGGAGCTCCCCTTCTCCATCCCAGCCCGGTCTTATTGCCCTGTTCTCTTCGTGAATTGCATCTTGTGGCTTGGTGTGATGCGGAGGAAGTCAGGGAGAGGCAGAGCCCTCACCTTGAAGTAGGGGAAGTGTTCCTTCATGAAGCTGTAGATCTCACTCACGGGCAGGCTGCCAGTCTTGCTGTTCTTCAGGGCCATGGCGATCAGACAGCTGGGGCCAGAGATGGGGATGGAAACAAGCCTCAGTCAGGTGACTTCTGGCAAGGTCCCCTCATCCCAGGAGTTCTGCCCTGCTTGGTACCCTCCACATTCCCAGTGTTAGCTTCTTATTAGCACCTTTCCTTGAGTCTGTGCCTATCCCTCCCCCACCCTCCTCAACTCAGCCACAGCGGGGGGAGGGGGGGTAGATCCAGCTTGCCCTTTGACCCCCACTCCCATAGGCTTTTTAGACTTCATCCAAGATGCCCCCTCCCCAAAGACCAAGATACACACTGCTGTTTCTACGACTGACTTTTTAATCTGAAGAAACAGGCTCGGAGAGACCGAGCCATACAGTCTGTGACCATGGAGAACCAGTATCTGATATAGGGTCGTTAGTCCCTCCCAAGAGTGGGTCCCACCTGAGGACCACTCACTTGGGAGTCAGGTCACCTTTCCTGTCTGTCTAAGATGCTCCAAAGGCAGCCCCTGTTCCCTCCTTCTTTTTACCTTTTTTTTTTTTAATTTATTTTTTCTCAAATCATAATTCATTCACACAGGGGTTATAAACACAGAAAGGCAGGATGTAGGGAAGGGAATGACACTGGAGTGTGGGTGTTCAGGGGGAATACAGATATCTTCAGAACCAGGTATCGGCTGGGTGAAGGTTCCGGGGACAAGTCACTATGACTCTGCCTATGACTCGATTGTCCTTATCTAAGTTGGTATTGTCTGCCAAGGCTACCTATTTTCAAGGTCTATGACTACTCAGGCTGGTAAATTTCCACAAAAGCTGCCTATTTACATTAGCTTATAGCCATCTGTTTCAATGTTTTTCCACTGAGACCCAAGACTTGGTGTTAGTATACATGTATGACAGGCCTATTGCTGATTTTAGGCCTATGGCTGATTTTAGGCCTTCAGTGGGTAAGCAGGGCTGCCCCTGACATCTCTTCCCTTCTCTAAGTATAGAAGGGCTGTGGCAATTCTAAACTTGCGAAGGCGGGGATAGAGGCCTGACCTCCAGTATTTGAAGGGGACCTTGTAATGGCTCCAGTCCCCCTGTCGTTGTCCAGTGAGGCATGAGGGTCATACTCATCCCAATGTCTTTTTCCTGGAGAGGGGATACTTTTGACATCAACCCCTATGCAGTCAGGCTTGTCCCTCAGGGAACCCAGATAGATATTTTTATCTTTTATTTATATTCCCTTGGAGTGCTTAGCCTCACAGCCTAAGCAAGAATTCAGATCGCCCGTCAGAGTGGGTTCTGGGTGGCCCCTCTCTGCTTGGTCTAGGGGCAGAAGTCCCCCCTTTTAGGTTGGGTGGAGATGGGTTTTGGAAACACCCTGTATAAAGTAACAACCTCATCTTGAGTCTCGTGGTCCTCCATAGCTAACTTATGATAATGTATCTGAGTAGGTTTTGCTACCAAATTATTTATCTGTTGTATCACAGAGTTAGTCCACCTATTTGAGGCCAGGGACCAGCAGAAAAAAGCAAAAAGAACCCAAATAATGGTCCCAAGATGGGAGGAAATAGGGTTGACAACCTTGGAGAGGCTGAAAACCAATTCTTGTACCAGCATTCATCTGTCTCTTTCTCTCTCTGATTTTTCTTAGGGCCTTCACTACCTGTTTCATGCTCTCTTTAACCCTCCTTGTCTTGTCTATGTAAAGGCAACCTTCTTCTTTAAGAGCTGTACACAGTCAAGAGCTGTACACAGCCTTTTCTATTGTACTAGAGTAAATCAAGTCCAATAAGGATCTTTGTGATTTTAGGAGGTCTCTTCAGACAGTGAAACGAGGGATTTCTTCAGAATAGTGATGTCAACCTCTAGCTGTTTGATATTCTTGTCAGTGGCCCTTCAAAGGTCTGAGTAGTGTAAGTTCAGAGGCCAGCCTCTGGATTAGAACTTCTAACAGCAGACATCACGGGTGATTCATTTTTTACCTGGGATGCTGCCTGAGTTAAAGCTCCTGGGAGTCCCTCTTTCTCTCGGTTTTCTGGGGTTGGGTACGGAGCTGCCGCCTGTGACCTGCTCTATGCTCCTTTTTTTTTTTTTTTTTGGTTTTTCAAGACAGGGTTTCTCTGTGTAGCCCTGGCTGTCCTGGAACTCACTCTGTAGACCAGGCTGGCCTTGAACTCAGAAATCCGCCTGCCTCTGCCTCCCAAGTGCTGGGATCAAAGGCATGTGCCACCACCGCCCGGCTCTAAACTACTCATTTATTTATTTATTGTATGTGAGTACACTGGCACTCTCTTTAAACACACCAGACAAAGACATTGGATCCCCATTACTGATGGTTGCAAGCCTCCGTGTGGTTGCTGGGAATTGAACTCAGGACCTCTGGAAGAACAGTCAGTGCTCTTAACCACTAAGCCATCTCTCCAGCCCTGCCTCCTTCTGAGCAGTCAGATCTCACCTGTAGGAGTAGATAGGCTTCGGGTAGTGTTTGGGGTGTGGCTCCTGAGAGGAATGCATCGTCATGTGGGCTTGTGGGTAGGAAGGCCGAGCTGCAAACGGACTGCCATAGAGGCCTGCAGGAGGGCACTTGGCAGAGAGAAGAGAGTTGTGAGACAGGCAGATGTAAGCCACAACCCCAGCTCAGTTTCCTACTGCAAGGAGATGCTTCTGTGTGCCCAGACAGACTTGAGTGGTATGAAAGTGTAGCCAAAGAGGGCATCTTATCCCTGGGAGCCTGAGGAGGACACTGAGGTTCAGAAAGGTTGGTACAAGCGATTCCAGGATAGTCTGTCTCCAAGCCTATGGTACCTGCTGGGACCCCGGAGGCAGGGGGAACTGGATTTGGGCAGCCGAAGTATATAACTGTGGCATTTCCTGGAGGCCCGATGATGACTGGCCTGCTACGGGGAACTGGTTCATCTGCTCAGCCTGGAGAGATGGAGACAGAAGGTCAGGGAGGGACAGACACCCTCCTCTTTCCCAGCCGTGTAATAGCACTTACGTTGGTTCTGTGGCCGCCTATGGGGTTCAAGCCCAGCGTGCCTCTGGGGACCATGGCAGTCTGGCTACGGAGGAGGGGGCGTGGCGCTGCACCCACATGCAGGTCTGCCGTCCCAGCCAAAGCACCTGTAGGAAGAAGGCACAGAGAAGTCGCTCTGCTGGAAATGGTGGCCACAGTGGGAGGTCCATCACACATCGCAGGAGTATGGGGGCCACCGTCCACCCCATGACCAGGCATGCAGGAAGTGCTTCTGAATCTTTTCTGGAATGTGATGGTTAATAGTGGGAACCCTATAACCTGTGTAGCCTGGCCAGCCGCAGCGTCCCCATTTCTAATTACCCCTTACCTGTTTACAAAGTTGTCATGGGTTAAATGTTGTACTGCCTACCGAGGGCTTAGCACGTGATTGGGTATGTAATGAAATCTCTATGAACGTGAGCTGGTGATGGCGGTGATGATAGATTAGTTTGGTTCCTGTCCTTTACGAGCTAAATCGTCAATTTAGCGTCATCTCCTAAAGCTTCATGGCTCCTTGGGGGTCTCTAGATTAACATACAAGTGCTTTGTCCACCGCTTCCTCCCTGAAGCTCTGCTAGTCTGCTAAAGATTAGCCCAAGAATAACAGACATATACCTACTTCCTGTGCCGGGCCTGTGACAGACATCACTAATCGATCACAGATTCTCATTGCACCATCTCTAATCAAGTAAACATGGTCTGCCATATACTGCTAGACCCTGTCTTATTTTGTCATATATCAAACTCCAACTGCTTTAAGATGCCTCCTGTATGGACCACTGGAAATATTCTGGAAGAATAGCTCTGTTCACTTTCTCTGCAGATAAGGAAGCTGATTGGAGGCACATTCCAATGCTGCATAGCTATCTTCCAGGGCTCTAGATTAGAGTTAGAAAACTTAATCAGCAAGCCAAACCTGGCCCATAGTCTGATGGCCTTTATTTGTCAATAAAGTTTTATTGGCACACAGCCACATCTGTTCATTTATATACAGTGTGTGGCTGGTTTTTCACTGTAAACGTCATGACTGAATAGTTTGGATCTAGACTTTATGAGTTAAAAAAAAAAGTCTAAAATATCTTTTTCCAGCAGAGGCACCGGCAGAACACGCCTTGTAATCCCAGCAACTCAGGAGGCTGAGGCAGGAGGATCTGGAATTGAAAGCCAGCCTGTGATAGTTAGAAAGACCCTGTCTCAAAAGCAAATAAATTTTTCTTCGTCCTTCATGGAAGACGCAGTTAATCACTGTGGACATTGCTCGAATGACCTGCCCCAGAGCCAATCCGGCCAGGCACTGATGTCCACCTCTGTCCTGGTCTTGTGTAGCCGTGGCATCTTGGCCAGTGTTTTCTGTCAGCGCTGACTTCAGTTCACTTTCTTTGATTACAGCTCCCTGTCACTTATGGAGCACCTACAAAGTCCAGGACTCTCTCAGAACCTTCTAGAACAGAGGGCAGTACATATGTTTTTCTAAAGGGTCAGACAGCAAAGGCTTTTGGCCTTGCCAACTACCTGGCCTGCTGTCTCCATTTTCTTACTGTCTTCAGAAAATCTAATTCCCACTCTTAGCATGTACAAGAATGGGACTCAGTTTGCATTTGGCCCAACGTGAGTTTGCTAACAGTGTGAGGTGTTTGAGTAATTCCCAGGATGTCTTCTTCCCCGGGGCTTAGCATCTCACTAAGGTGTGGATGGACATGCTGCCAGAAAGAGGGGACTCTTCCCATTTTACAGGTATGAACAGAGAGGCCAGAGAGACAGAAGAACCTCCCTGTGGCAGGGCTGGGGTCACCTCCTCCCCTTGAACCTACCTGGGTGTGGATGTGGCACACTGGGGCTGCCCAGGTCTATCCTCTCACTTGCCATTTGCTGCAGCCGAGGCACATCCACGGCTGTGAGCCATGACAGCGACTGAAGGTCCCCAGGGAGGTCATCTTCCCGCATGGGAGGCAGGAGCCTATTCCGAAAACCAAAACCTCAAAATCCAAAAGTTACTGAGCATTTCCATGATGCCACAGTGGAAAGCCCCACGCAGTGGATCATTTGAGGGTTCGCTGTAAATGCTAGCATATGTAAACCCCTTCACACTGTGGCGTGTGACATGACACACAAGACACCCATAGTCTCCGGTCCCTCCACAAACACGGCTCACCGTGAGTACCCAAATATTCCCCAAACCTCCAAATTGGAAATTCAAAACACTTCTTTTGGATAAGGTATATGCATACCATGTCCCCTAAACTGAGGTTCAGCACAGTCACTTGGTCACAGTCATGTGACAGCACAGGAAGTGGGGGTCCAGGAACAGGTGGCACAGCTTGCAGCCAGGGCTCTTCCTCATGACCCAGGCAGCCTCTGGAGCAGGCTAACAGACATGTGTGTCAAGTACATGCATAGCTCTCTGCAGAAAGGCTGTGCCGGATAAGACCCTAACCAGGGAGATGACACTGGTATGCCTGAAGTCCCATGTGCCATGTGGCCAACAGCTTTGTGTTAGCACCCTTGTGTCTGCTGTCTGGGATGCCCATACCCTATCCCAGCACCGTCTCTTCAGTACCAGGGGCTGTCTGCTCTGTTACCAATCGGCCACAGCCTATATCTTACACTCGAGTTCAAACCCGTGTGTGACAGGGTCTCAGAGAGGAGCAAGGGGGGCTTGTGCCCTAGAACCTCAGCCTCTAGGTCCCTCCTGCATCTGTGGGGTTTCCCACATGGCCTTCTCCTGGCATTTCCAAAGCTCACATTCTCTCTCTTCCCATCTCTGTCCTCAGAGCCGCAGTTAGCGTCACCATGACCACCACCGCTGCTCAGCCGTCACAGGTCTGGGCTCACGAAGCCGGTATCAGGTGACTATGAGCGACCTCGGCCATTGGTCGCCTTGTAGGAAAACAGGACCTGGAAGTCACTGGTAACTGGCTGGTCCATGTCAGTGGCAACAGTTGGCCAGGCTGCTCTCCCCTGGTGGCCCATTGTGCCACAAATGACTGTTGCCCCTGTAGCACGTGGCCCCATTGTTCTAAGTCTCAATGCTGTCGTTTCTGTGTTTCCTAGCGGCCCAACCCTTTGGCCTGCTCACAATTCATTCATCTGAGTGACAGTCCTGGCCCTGGCCTAGGCCTATGCCATCTGTTCCCTAGGCCCCCAGAGACTATGGTATAAAGGGGAGGGGCTGACCCCACCCTCTTGACCTCAGTCCACAGCCAGCCAACCTCCCAGGGATGCTGGTGAGACCCCTGTTCCTTCCCCATTGCCCTCAGACGAGGGGGATACCCAGCCGTTGGGTTCCACAAAGTGGGAACTCTGTGATGTTCTAGGACGCCAGCGTGGACTAGAACCTGCCAGAGGCAAATCCAGGAAACAGTTCACACAGAGGCTGAGAGGCACAGGGGCTCAAGTGGGTGACTTTAATCCTGGTTTCCGTTAAATCACCCCCTTAACCTCTCTGAACCTCGCTCGGCTTTTCATCTGTAAATCACAGACAAATGTCCCAGTCCCGGGTTCCCAACACATCCTCTGTGACCATTTCTTTAGCGTTGACCGTTAACGCCAATATGAGCGTCGTTATTAAGAATAGCCAGGCTCGGAGCCAGCAGACACACAGCCTGACCATGGCCACCAACCACTTACAGTTACTGAGATGCCCTTAACTAAAGTCAGGCCCTGGGGGGGTGGGTGTCCCCATTTTCCATATGGAGAGACTGAGTCCCTGAGCTGTCCCTAGGTCCTGAACTGCTTCCCATAGAATAAGGACCTTCAGAGATAATTCTTAAACGTGCTAAGCAAGTGTCGGTGTGGGGTTGGTGCTGTCCTGATGGTGGCTTCACTTTCCCAGCATCCCTCAGTCCCTCCTGTGCCTCCCGCAGTCGCCAGCTCCTCAGCACCCCAAATTCAGTCTGTGTTTTTGCTGTTCCCTGTCTGCCCAGCCTTCCTTCTCTTCCTCACAAGGCGATGCCACACTGGGGTCCGGGTCTTAACCAGGAAGGGACAGGATGGTTAGGGCTCCTGGCTCCCCTGGGAGGGGGCATCTTCCTTTACCTGTGGACAGCCAGGTCATCCATGATCCAGTTCCATCATCCTCCCATCATCCTTGGCACTGAGTGCTCCCACTACTCCTCTGTAGCCCATCATTCTACCCTTACCCCTGTGGGGCTCACCGAGGACCTTCGTTGCCCACATGGCCGGTTGAAACAGACCGAACCCAGGTCAGTGATCTCAAGAAAGACTTGAGTATAACTGTCGGGTCCAACCCTGCTAGAGTTGCCCTCTGATCCCCGAATTCCTTATCTGGGAACAGCAGGAGGGCTACGGAGAGCAGAATGGCTCACTTTACAGATGGGGAAACTGAGGTCAGTATAATAAAAGTCCCTTTTCAGGGTGACAGGGGCTCAAGCCAGGTCTCAGCCATGTCCTGATGCAGACTAGGGTGACAACCCCGACCTGAGTTCAGAGCTCTCAGCCAGTCTGTAGCAGCAGAGTAAAGAGAGTTACAGGGCGGAAGGGTCATACTCGGGTTCTGGATCCACACTTAGAGACGACCCTGAGCCAGTTGGCACTGGACAGGTCCTTGGGACCCTGAGTATGTGGCTTTAAGCAAGTCCCTTGAGGCCCCAGCCCGTCCCCTGAGCCGCTGTGAGCATCAAATGAGACAGTGTATAGTCACCTTTTAGTGCAAGCTGGGCCTGTTCTCTATTTTGGGGCTTTGCTGTCACTTCGTGGGGAGGGGGAGGTGTCTGTGGTGTTCCTGCCTCGGCCATGCCCAGAGAATGTCTGTCTCAATGTGCCAGCCCTGCTCGGCCCCGCCCACCCCGCTGTGCTCCCCTGACGGAGCACTGCAAAGCCCCTCCCCTTTTCCACACAGGGGCTGGGATCTGAGGCACGGGAGGACCGGGTATGGACTGTCCTCACTGTCCAGTCCAGGAGCACGCTGCAGTACTCCTCTCCACAGCTGCATAGGGCCTTCAGACTTCTCCCTCACCGACTCAAGCGTCTCCCCATCCGGGAGGCACTCACGCGCAGCCTCGCTTCCTCCCAGTACCTCATAGAGTGTAAACTCTGGGTTCAAGGCATTGCTACAGGAAAGACTCCTGATTTAGGAATTATCCTAGCTTCTTGCCCTCAGAACAACACTTGACCTCCAATCTTGGTTTTTCCAATCTGTAAAATGGGTGTGAATGAGAATAAAGATGAAGACACCTCAGACCACCCCTTTCCCCCAGAGATGGTTCCTAGGGTGGTTTGAGATGTGGTTTGAGATGTCTCCTGCTATCATGAGAGGGACAGATACACAGACAGACAGACAGAGAGCAAGCGCCTATAGCAGGATTCACAGTAAGTTTTTCCTCTATAGGATACTTGCAAAGGCAATGAAAGTCTGGCCTGGCCCTGGGGCCTTGCAAGCCTGTTCCACTTACTGTCTGTCCTTCTGTTCCTCAGTGAGGAGAAATCCTGGGGTCACCACGCCCCCGATGCCCACACGCCTGCGACCAGCTCTTCTCGCTGCACCCCTCCCCCCATTCTCCGTTCTGAGTCCCTGTCTCTGTCACTGCGACTGACGGGCTGTGTGACGAAGTCCTGGCCTCATCCTTCCTTTCGGATGACGTCGTGCGCTTCTGAACCTTTCTAAGCCTTGGTTTCTACATCTGCATAATGGGGATAGCAGCCTTAGAGGGAGAGCGACCTTTCCTTCCCCCCCCCCGTGGACCAATCTCATTCCCACAGAATCACTATCCCTCACCTGACTGCCCACGTCACCGCCCAGCTGCCCGTCACCGTGCAGGCTTCCTACGGATGCGACTCGGGCATCTGCAGTGGATGCTCACCCCGTGCTCACCCCGTGCTCAGGTGATTCCCACGTACCGGGTACCGGGGAGTGCGCTCACCCTGTGACTGACTGGGTGGTCTGACTCTGACCCAGGAGCCGTGTGCGATGGGTCCTAAGGCTTCAGGGATGCCACGGGCGGTTTTCACAGCCTCGGCCTCCAATCAGGGGCCCCACGCCTTCTGTTCGCTCACGGTGTATGCTTTGCCTTTTCCTCTCCGTGCAGCTGGCCTCTCCCTCTCAGGCGCGCATTTCTCTGGCCCCTGATAGTCCGTCCTATCGTTGTCTACAAGCCTCTGGTCTCTTGAGCCCTGCTAGTGTCCCCAGCAGTCACCACCCAGGTTTCTGGGGACCCTGAGGGTCAGGAGGATCGACAAGGATAAGACAGGGGCTGAACCTCTTATGGGGTGCAAATGACCCCAGGAACCCCCAGTATTAAAGCAAGAGACTTTGTCTCCTCCACAGGAACAGCCAGAGCCCAGCACCGGCCTCTGTACACAGTAGGCGCTCAATAATCACAAACGCACCCTACTTTCCAGATGCTCAACCCCCACTCTCTTGGGACCAAGCAGGGGGTAGAAAACTCAGGTGTTCTCTGTGGCTACAGTTCACCTTGCTCAGAGAGTCTGAGTGGGTCTAAGGATAGCCTGAGCATACAAAGGGGCTAGCTGAATAGACAGGGGGGCTAGCCTGAGCAAACAGGGGACTAGCCTGAGCAAACAGGGGACTAGCATGGGCAGACAGAGGGCTAGCCTAAGCATACAAGGGCTAGCTAAGCAGGGAAATTAAAGCACCTGTTCAGGGGTCCCTAGGGTGACCCCTAACAGTGCATCCTTCTCAGACCCTAGGGCAGTTGTCATTCTCAGGGGTCATCAATACTGAGAGGGCTCCCAGAGTTCCCCTGACCCTGGCTTTCCAGCGAACTCCCCAGATAGCACATCTCCCTGTTTGCACACAGCCTCAGGCACACTGTTCTTTACTGACCCCCATACCACCCAGACCTCTCCCAATTAGGGAATGTGGGGTCAGGTCTAGTTCGAACCCCCCACACACGGTCTATCAGCATTCATGAGACTTGTTTATGAGCGTCTGTGCCTCTCTGTGCCTTAGTTTACCCGGCTGTAAAATGGGCACACTCATGCCACACCCTGTCTCTCAGTCCTGGTGAAGATCAGGCGGCAGAGGAGAGAGGTACTTCCTGCAACTGCGAGTGCTCATAAGACTTGTTCACTCCTCTGAGGAGTACAGACTCAGCGTGATTGGGCCACGAACAGTGTTCAGCCCTTAGGGTATCCACGCCAACTCTACATATCCCAAACGGGCAAGCTGATTTTTCCTATGTCTAAGCAGGTGGGCTCCCTAACTGACCCCGGATGGCCAAGAAGGAGAGTCTGTGGTACGGCCGCATATCCCGTAGTCCTTCAGTCTGCATTTCCCAAGGCCCCTGGCAGCTAGGAGGTCACCTCTGACCCCAGCTCACAGGCAGCGTGCCTCAGGAGCATGGCGTGTAGCAGGCTGTGGGGCTGAGCTGAAGGAGAGGCCCTTGGCCTGCAGCCCCTCCCGTGGCCACTCTGCCCGACTGGCCGAAACAATCCAGCATGTGTCGGGGGAAGCACACAGCTTCATCACATCCTAAAAAGCGTTTAATCCCAGCACTCGGGAGGCAGAGGCAGGCGGATTTCTGAGTTCGAGGCCAGCCTGGTCTACAGAGTGAGTTCCAGGACAGCCAGGGCTACACAGAGAAACCCTGTCTCAAAAAAACAAAACAAAACAAAAGTGGAGCCGGGTGGTGGTGGGGCACGCCTTTAGTCCCAGCACTTGGGAGGCAGAGACAGGCGGATTTCTGAGCTGGCTCTCCTGGCTGCCGGGGGAAGGGGGCGGGGGACCCGCTCTACCGAACCGAACCGTAGTGGCTTCTGCTCATCTGCCCACCTTGCTTCCTACGCTCACTCTGGCTCCTTCCCGGTGTCCCCTGCTCAGAGCCACCCGGACTCCCCAGCCGGCCCGGCCCTGCGAGTCCTCCCCATGAGGGCTGCCATTCTGGGCATATGTCCACAGGTCTCTAGCCTCTGAGGGCTAAGACAGCCGTGTGTTTGACACCCTGTGGGTATCTCTTGTCTGCCTGCTCGGGTGGGAAAGAGAGGCGGAGTCAGCAGCTGAGCTGGTGTCAGAACAGCTTCCTCCGCTGCTACTGCCAACCGAGCCCCGCCCACGCTTCCTCCAGGAAGCCCTCCCAAGCCGGCTCAGTGTCTCTGAGCTCTGACCCGCCCCTAACATTGATGCTGTAATTAATTAGTCAGGCTTGGACAGCTGAGAAATCTCGCGCTGATTTCCAGGACCGTCTACTCCCTTCTAGTCGCTAAATGCCTAGACGACGACAAGACACACGAGAGTAGCCGACTCTGCCTGCCATTCCCTCACGTGACAAATATTTGCCCACCGAGGTGGACTGGACTCCACGGCGGCCTTGTTCCGTGTCCCCGCTGATCACGCATGTGCTGAAGAGCCCAGCGGGCACCCAGCTAGGGTGAACCCGTGCCCGGAGGGCTACGGTTTCTGTAAGGATCTCTGTCCCCATGGCTGAGACAGAAGCCCATGGTGGGCAAAGCTGGCACTGCCATCGTACAGGAGAAGACACAGCCTGTTTGAGCTCAAATCTGACCCCTACTTCTCTGTAGCTGTGCGACTTCAGCAAGTTGGTTCCCCCACCCTTGTGCCTCAGTTTCCCCATAAAGAAAGCGGAATCACGATTCTCACTGCAGGGCAGACATGAGGATAGGAAGACAACAGGTCCAGGGACACTGTGTGCTCCAGCCCCGTTCTTAACTTCGCACTGTATCTTCCGCTCCTCCCTTGGACGAGTCTCAGGAGGGGTCTGCCCGCAAACACTGGAGGGAGGGACTCAGAGCCATCCCCCATCTTGATGACAAGGAGGTGCCCCACCCTCCTGGGCTGTGGGTGATGAGAAACTGTTACAATTCCACAAACCGTTCTTGTCTCCAGGATTAAGCCTTTGAGGGCTGTGTTTACCCAGCTAATGTGTTCTTTGTGATACTTTTCAGAATGGCTCACGGTGAGGCGGAGGGGGCGGGGGGGGGCGGGGGGGAGGGGGAGGAGACAGTTAAATGCTATTTAGTGCGCTCAGAAATTCCCTGCGAGACAGAGTGGGTATACCATGAAATGATGTGGTCTGTGGAGAAAGAGGAGTGTTGTTACTATCTAGAACAATAGCAAACTTGGGACTCTGTGTGTGTGTGTGTATGTGTGTGTGTGTGTCTGTGTGTGTGTGTGTGTTTGTGTCTGTGTGTGTGTCTATGTGTGTGTGCGAATTTTTTTGGGGTAGCACAACTGGACCCCAGTGAGGCCACCTCTCTTCCTTGTCTATACAGGAGCTGGGATGCTATTCAATTTTCTGACCTTGAAAATGGAGGGTGTAAAGACATTAGTCCCCCTGTAAGTCTACCCGGGAGGTTACAGCTGGTGGGTGGCGCCTCCCTTAAGAGGTTCAGTGTCCCGCCTCACACAGCGAGGGGCTTTTGAATAGTTTCCCATCACTACACAGGATTTGTCTGCTCACCCATCTATCCTGTCAACACAGAACTAGCCGGTCTGCCTGGCACTGTGGTTTACTGAAGGAAACCATCATTCGGGGACAGGGGACTTCTCTTCCCAGGACCCCTTCCTTTTTTAGGGCAGACCCTGACATTTTGGGAAGTTAAGGATCAGGGAAAGAACTCTCAATGGAACACCGGGAGTGGGCGTGGGCCCAAGAACACACCAAAATGCCTTCCCTTGCTCAGCTCCCACTCTGGAGGAAAGGTACTGGGTTTGATCTCTCTGAACTAAGTTCCAAAAGTTGAGACATCTGCTCAGAATTTTTTTTTTTTTGTTCTCCTTCCCTCTCTCCACATCTAAGCCTGTGAGCGAGTGAGGTCCCTAGCCTTAGTCTCCTCATCTGCAGATGGAGATGAAGCCAGGGTCATCGATGTAAGGAAAACACAAAGACAACACTTGCTGGGACTGAGCAAGCACCTAGCACCTAGCACCTAGTACTCAGCAGGTACTTAAGAACTATTCCCTGACATCTGGGGAGAGGACTTCGCTCCCACCCTCTGAGCTAAGAAGAAACCCAGCTAAAGCTGTCAAAGCTCCAGGCTCCTCACTCAGGGAGAGAGCTGCAGACACTGGGGGCTGGCTCTGGTGTCAGCCCCTAGGAAGAGAGACTGGTGACTGCTCCCTGTCTGGCCTCCGCCACTGACCCCTGACAGCTGCCCCAGAACTGGGCGGTTGGCTGCAGCCAGCAACGCCCTCCTGGAACGTGGAGCATTGAAAGTTAACTAACGGCTAAACTAGCCCCAGGGGGATGGAACACCAGGCAGCTGCTTGTGGCCTGTGTGGGGGGCCCCAGCAGTGGCTGGAGTCACACCCTACAGGATTCAATCTTCGGAGTAGTCCCTAGAGACACTGGAGGGCAAATGAGAAGCCATAAACCTCTATTATTCTGGGAGAAAAATGGGAGTGTTGCGCAGAGAATTATAAAATTTCCCTTCCAGGAGCGAGCGCCATCCTGGGCTGACTGAACGCCTTGCCCGGTGCAGGTACAAAACCCTTGTGGCCAGCCTGTTGATTGGTTTTCAGAGATTTCGTTTCACAGAGTGGATCAGAGAGGATGATAACTTGTCCACGGGTCACACAGTGGTGAGGTAATTTGTGACCTTTACCAGCGGCGGGGGAGAAGGGGTAAGATTAGGGACATGATCTAGGAGTCTGTAGCAATCTCAGATTTGAGGACTCAGAGCAATCACCCTGGCTAATCTCTGGATTCATTCCCTTACCAGCTTGTCACAGGAATGCTGTGTGCTCAGGATGGTTTGGGGGCAGCTGGTCACCACTTATCCCGAGAGTCACCATTTATACCGCAAGAGGTGGCAGTCTAAGACAAAGGGCCACCAGCAGTTGTAGCAAAGGTTTCTGGGGTTAGTGGTTTCTACCATCTGGATGCTTTAACTATCAAATAGATGGCTATACATGGGAAAGGTATACTGGGGTCCCAGCACCTCCGAATCTGGGACAGATAGCACGGGGCCTGCTAGTCCCGAGTCACCAGCCAATCAGTGAGCGGGATACACCTGCCATCCCCCCCCCCCCAAGGAGGCTCTCTGTCTGCCCTCCCCTGGGTTTAGAGCCGAGCAGTGCTGAAGGCAATCTCTGGCTTGCTCTGGCCTGGACATGTAGCCCAGCCTCCTCGCGCTGAGCCTCCGTTGGGTGGCTGATGGGCGGGTATTCGGATTCGGGGATCCCACCCCACACTCCCCGCAGGCTCTCTGTGGTTCTGACTCCTACACATCCCAACGTGGCTGAACTGGGAGCAGCAATAACAAAACTAGTTAAGCCGCCTGTGCCCCGCCAGCTTTGGCGTGAATCCTTGTGGCAGCCTAAGGCGTGACCGTTTACAGCTTTTATTTATTTATTTTTTTACCATGGGGTGGGGGAAGGACATCATATCACAGCACACATGTAGAGGTCAGAGGACAATTTGGGGACTCACTTCCCTCCTACATGGGTTCCAGGGATTGAACTCGGTTCACCAGGCTCAAACCACAAGCACCTTTACCCACTGAGCCATCTCACTGACAACAGTAGAGCCACCCTGAGCACATGTCAGGCCTGCTGGGTACCTGTTAACTGTAGGGTAGTTTCTCTTGTCCATGGTGTTAACCCAATGATGCCTCAGAGAGCACACCCCCAGCAAGCTGAGCCAGAAGAGGCTACTCAGTTGCCACAGCAACCCCATACCCCCTGGGGCCATTTGGCTCCATTTTACAGATAAAGAAACTGAGGTTTAAGAAGTGCCAGACAGTCAGAGAAGCCAGGTTTACCCAAGCTGGAGATGCTCACACAGCCTCCACTCACAGCAAGAAAGGAAGCCCAGAGGTCCTAGGTTTTGGGTAAGGCTTGCCTCAGTTTCCACACCTGAGTGATGGGCTCAGCAGAGGCCGGGAATGATGGGTACAGTAACTGATACACACACACACACACACACACACACACCACCACCACCACCACCACCACAAGAAAAACCCAGCTGTTTGAATCCTTGGCCTCCTTTGTGTCCTGAGACGGCCTTCTTCTAATTGGAGGCTGCCCGTGGCCTCAGCAGGCATGGCTGCTGCTGCTGCAGTGGGCCTCCCAAGCCAGACAGCCCCTGGGTAAACAGGGCTGATTTGAGGTGACAGCCTGGCCTTCCCGCGGCAGCCCCCATCGTGGCCCCACTACTTAACCAAGACATGGTGCTGGCTTTAGGTCCCTGGGAACCAGGTCAGGGTACTCCATCTCAAGGAAGAGAGGCTAGCAGGGGACTTTCCTTCTCTTTCTCTTCCCTCCTCCCTCCTCCCTCCCCGTGGCTCCTCACTGCGCTCTGCTCTGGACTTCAGTTCTCCCACCTGTTTGTTTGTTTGTTTGTTTGTTTGTTTGTTTGTCTTTTGGGGTTTTTTTTTTGGCCGAACCCCCAAATGGCTTTCCACAAAGCGGGAAGGTCTATGAGGCTCCCCCACGACCCCCACTTTGATCCCATTTCGAGAGCCATTCTACTTGGGTTTCACTTTCAAAAGAGACCCCGAGGTCATCTAATTCCACAGGAGATGAGAAGAAAACCAGGACCAGAGTGGGCAGAGGACTTACTAAAAGTCACACAGCCCAGGCTAAGAACTCCCAACATCCAGGGTGCTTTGAGGGGTGGGGAACATTTCCTAGAGCCCCTGCTGGAGTCACTGGATGGGGGGGGCAGCAGCTGCTGGGGTTGCCAGGCTGCTCACAGTCTGTAACCCAGGAGAGACGCTCCCTTAGAGGGGACAGGAAACTGCAGGGAGCCTCTGAAACTCACACTTTTCAGCTCATGGAAGCGGCAGACACCCCCACCAGCACGCAGCCCCGCCCTCACCTGTATTCCTGAGAAGGGCGGTGTTGGCTGTGCCCGGAGCTTCTGATCATTCCTGACATTCTGGACTGGATGTCACTTTCTATCATTTCCTTAGGGAGGGGGGAAAAAAAGAAGTAAAAGAAAGTTCCCATCAGCACCGGTGTAGGCAGGGCAGAGACCCGCAAAGGAGTCACAATCGCAGGAAAATCCTGCAGGGTTTAAGAGCCAAGGATGGAGAGTGAGTGAAATTCCAAGTTCTTTCAAATCCAAAGGGAAGCGGGGGAGGGGAGAGCCCCTAAATGGAAACGCCAAGCTTTGAAAAGCCCAAGCAAAATAGAAATCTGAAGAATTCCATTCGGTTCCCAGCCCCATTCCCCACCACTCTTCAGCTATGAACGGCTTGAAAATGAAGATATCATCAGAAAAAAATGGATCTTGATGAGGCTGGGGGACCATCCCTGGGGCTCTCGCCCTGGAAGGAGACCCCCACGGGTGCCGGCAAACCAGTTCATGCACTGCACCACCCACCCGGCCACCCATAAACATCATTAAATAAGACTCTGGGGGCGCCCCTAAATCCTCTAAGCCAAGTTTGAAGCAGGTGTGGGAAGCCTTCAGCCCCGATGG
Organism: Grammomys surdaster; assembly: GCF_004785775.1. Lineage (NCBI taxonomy): Eukaryota > Metazoa > Chordata > Mammalia > Rodentia > Muridae > Grammomys > Grammomys surdaster. The sequence continues at coordinate 2,291,481 of NW_021604612.1, forward strand.
GGGCCCCCGCGGGTGGGACGGGGCGCGCAGCCCGGGTAGTACCGTGGTACCTGAAGCGGATCCTGGGTTGGGTGGGGGCGGGCGGCGCTGCGTCAGGGGGACTCCCTTGCGCTCGCCCCCTCGCCGTCTGCAATTTGGCCACCGTCGCAGCTCGAACCGTTTTTAAATTTCCCTCTCTGGAGCTGTCCAACTCTGAGCATGCGCAGTAGACGTGCTGGGTTGTTGGGGGGTCCTTTCTCCTCCTTTTCCCTAAGGGTCAGTTACAGGGCAGGGTTAAGGAGATTTCAGCGGGTGGGCCCCAGCAACTCAGCCTCGTGCGCCCCCAAGGCTCCCGGTTCTGGGGTGGGGCAGTCACCGTGGGAGAGACACCCCTTTTCCAACTTTGCGAGCGGGGCCAGCGAGATGATGGGCAGGGCTGAGATGGAGATGCTGCAGGGGACCTGGGGTGGGGCGGCGGAGGAGCGAGAGGCGCACGCACAGAACCAGTGCCCCCACTCCACCCCCTACGCACACCCCGGGAACACGCCCGGGCCACCTGTGGCTCCGAGAAAGTTGAGCCCGTACCACGCAGGGGGCCAAGACAGGGTCCGGGAGTGCGGCTGAGTCAGGGGCCTGCCGCCCTGGATGCCACAAGCCGTTGGGGACTGTGACCCGCCCGGGCTCCCGCGTTGCTCCGGGCTCCGCCCCGCTCTGGCCGCGGGAAAGGTGGCGCGCAGCGCGCAGCACCGGCTGCCCGGGACAGGGCCACCCCCCCCGGGGGGGGGGGGGGCGCCGCCGCGCCGCAGCTCGCTCTGCAGCTCTCTCCAGTGGTCAAAGGCTGCAGGGTCCTCTCCACCTGGGATGCCCCCAGCCCGGTGCCACCCAGCCCGTCCCTCCTCCTCCTCCCGAGTTTCTCCTCGCCCCCAGCTTCGCATGGGCGCCGGTGGTCCTGATGCCCACCGAGCAGCTGCACCCTGCCCGACCCTGTCCAGTCAACCCGGGCTGTATCCCACACTGGGTGTCCCTCACTGTGACCCGGGAACCCTTAAGTTCAGGCAGAACCCGGGCTTCCCAGGGCTGGATGCCGGGTTCTCAGCACACACCCCCGTGCCACACCCCCAGGTGATTACGACCTTAGCGCCTGGCCAGGGCTTTCTTGTGGCACCAGGACTCCCTCACTTCCTCCTCCTCCGGCCCGAGTAAATACATAAACCCATGGTCTTGGGCTTGAGTTCACCCGGGAGAAATGTAGATTATAAATGTTGATCCAGGCTGTGGCTGGAGACCTCAGTTGTTGTTGTTGTTGTTGTTGTTTTCTCTCTCTCTCCTATTGACTTATGTTTAAAATCTGGATTTGGGCTGGTTACAAAGACGGATGAAACAGTTCACACAATCTGTGTTACTTTGAACATCCCTGGATGGCCCAGGACTAAGTCACCTGTTTGGTTATCCCAAGCGTTTGTGGGTATTTTAACTTCCCTTTGAAATAATCCAGCTTTCCATTAAGATTGGATATGGCTCCGGGGCTTGGTGGGGAGGTGGGTGTGGGGCGGCGAGGGGTGGGGAGTTTTGCGTTCTGAAGGCTAGTGTGGTCATTGATGAAGCCTGTAAATTTCTATAGAAAGGACGGCCAGGGATGGAAAGGAGGGGGTGGGGGAGAGGTGAGGGGAGAGAGAGAGAGAGAGAGAGAGAGAGAGAGAGAGAGAGAGAGAGAG
>NW_021604612.1:2293184-2321460 GCF_004785775.1 Grammomys surdaster
GAGAGAGAGAGAGAGAGAGAGAGAGAGAGAGAGAGAGAGAGAGAGAGAGAGAGAGAGGAAGAAAGAGAGAGACACTACTACCTTTGAAAACTGGCTTCTCTGGATTTTGGCTGGCGACTGTTTTTTTTGTTTGTTTGTTTTTGTTTTGTTTTTAAGGATGGAGATTTTTTAGTTCATTGCTCGAGGTTCAGTTACTTAAAAATGACACCTGAACACCACTGCTGGATGATTCAGAAACCCTTTTATTAGACTGACATTCCCAACACTGTGGTGTCTCTTTGCTTCCAGTCATTTAGTGACACTGGAACCTGGGCAGACATGGGCTGCTTGCCTGTATTCTTTAGCAAGGGTAGGGGGCGGACTGTACAACCGGAAGCTGAGTCAGTCATCTGTTCTGATGAGACTCACCGTAAGTCACAGGTGACCAGTCCTATCCTGCTTCTCTTTGTTAAATGACAAAGGACTCAGTTCACCTGTTCCCACAACTTCCAGTGTGGAGAGAGGACCCCAAGGCTTAGACAGGGTCTGATTTTGCGGTCATGCTTAAGATTCTCCCCTAGCAAGAGCCCTAGGAGGCCTAACAAACGCCAATCAGAGCCGTCTCCCTAGGAACAGGGTAGGTGGTTTTGTTTATCCTAATGGGGTGAGGTGGGAGGGTTGATGGTCAGTTCTCAGTATACTTGGGGTACCTGTATCTGGGAGGAAGTATTTGTCCCTCTGTGACTGTGAGGTCTGCAGGAGCTGGGGGCATTTCATTTATCCTGAGAAGCCCGTTTGGACCGGGCTCTCACTAAACACTGACAATACCAACTCACTGGCAAGGTCAAAGCATTTTTTTTTTGTTTTTTTGTTTTTTTTTCCTTGAGAAGTTCTATTTCATTACAGGTAACAACCAGTTCACCTTGCTTCTCTCTTGCTAACTAACTGCTCTGGTCCTTTGGGCGAGGAGGATCCAGGGACAGAGAGGATGGATGATATCTGCAGCATCAGGACCGATTCTGTCTTCTCATCAAGGAGCTGCTGCCCAGCCCCACTGAAACGGCAGGACGTGCCTGTCAACGGAATTACTAAGATCTTTCTTTACCCAGAACCGCCCAGGGTCACAGCCCCTGCACTGCATAGGGTGGGCACTCAAGGGTCGGGGTATATTTTTCCTGGCTTTGTCAACTGCTGGAAACAAAAACTACTTAGGTGACATGAGACATTTCTCAGTGGAAATACCTGTTCAGCTTCCTCCCTTCAACAGGCAATCGTGGCAGTGGTTTCTGATTCTGGTTTCTTAAGGTTCAATAGCCCAGGGAGACCACAGCCAACTGTCTGAACACAATTCCTGAATACTGAAGCAACAGGCTCTTTCTGGGAGAGACGTAGAGGGCTCTGGTCTCTTCTGTTCCCTTTGGCTGACCTGTGTGTCAGAGTCCCCGTGTTGGTATAACGTAGAGGGCCTACTGTTGCTAACTGCAGTTCCTTATTTCTGTCTTTATGAAATCCTGTTGTTTCTACCTGGACCCAGCTCGGTGGCTGTCCTATTTACACCTCATAAAAAGGCAGAGATCATTTATAAAATCAATCCTGTTAGGGAATGGGGTCCAGAAAGGCCCGTGGGAACAAACCACAGGAACTTCTGTTTGCTTTCTCCGTTTAGAATGACCTCACTTGACTTTGTCGCTATTATCAACATGTCCAAGGATTCCTATGTGGTCTTTTTTCCTTTGGGGTGTATTTCTTTCGAGATTATTTTTCCCTTTAGAATCTAAAGAACAAAATGAGGGTGGGAGGGCTTTTTCCTTTTGGAACTCGAAAAAAGTATTAAGATCACTGAGTGGAGTGTTTCGAGGATTCTTTTAATCAGTATAAACTCTCGGGCTTCTGGCAACCCTGGGCTGTATCTGAGTTGGCCTGAGCTGTCACACAGAAGCTGAGGGACTCACAGGCTGGAAACTGGTCAGAACAGACTCTAGTTCAGCACCAAGTCCATACACGGTTGGCAGCAGATACCCCCAAACAGACAGAGAGGAGTCCCGGAGTAAACACTTTGGGGATGAGCTTCACACTATAACTTCAGTGAATATATTCTTGACTGTGATACCACCCATAGTGCCCGACAGTTGCCCTGTTTGGTTTAACCATAAAAGAGCGAAATAAAAACATCGAAACTGTGAAGGGTGTCTACCATTCGAAACAGCTTCGTCTTGGCGGTCTCTTGTTGGCTATTACTAAATGAATGTCTCCATTATTAGACTGTTAAGTGGCTGTCATTAGGCCCGTAAGCTTCTGAGGTACCTTCCAAATCTCCACAGGCCTGATGGTTTTGTGTGGCATAATCTTAGCTGGAAGCATTTTGGGGGCGGGAGTAACATGTCTCTTCATCTCCAGCAGGGCGGCTCAGACTGTTTAGGTTTCCTTTCCCACCCTTTCCTAAAAGAGCTTCAGTCATCAACTTGCAGAACCGAGGCTGGAGGCTGGACCCGAAGCCTCGAGGGCACTCAGTGGTGAGGGCCAGGTTTCCAGGTGTTTCTGCAGGGTGAGCCTCCCAGATAAAGGCAGAAACCGACATGTTTGTTTTGAAAAGGACCTCAATTTTTCAACCGATAAAATTGGGTTTTCACCTAAATGGCCAGGAAGGTGTGCCCCAGCTAGGCCGTCGGGAGAGCTAGCTCCTTCAGGATGATGTCACCATGGTTCCATGCTATGACATCCTCTGGGTTCTTGCCCTCAAGCCTCATCAGGAGATAACATTACGCCGTCAGTAGTGGGAACAAACTGTCTTGCCTCTGAATTCTGTAACTGGTTTCACGTAGACTGTGTCTCTTTTATGGTGTGATTTTTTTTTTCTACCATGTAGGACTGACTGCTTACACCTCAAGATTCATGCACTGGGGCATGGTGCATGTAAGTCACATTCATGTTCCTCTCTCTCTCTCTCTCTCTCTCTCTCTCTCTCTCTCTCTCTCTCTCTCTCAAAATGAATATCTTATCGCTTCTCTTCAAAGCAATGGATTGTAACTTCTTCTTCAACAATTTAAATCAGATGCCACCATTAAAACCACTTCAAGCTGGGATTTCCAGCTTTGCATGGGACTCTGTTCTCTTTACCATGTGGGTCTTGGGAATCAAACTCACAGCATCAGGCTTGGCCTCACAGTGCCATTACCCACTAAGCCATCTTGCCAGCCATAAATATGTACTCTCTTTTGTCTCTGACTCTGTCTCTGTGTGTCTCCCGGTTCCTCCTCCTCCTCCTCCTCTCTCTCTCTCTCTCTCTCTCTCTCTCTCTCTCTCTCTCTCTCTCTCTGTCTCTCTGTCTGTCTGTCTCTCTCTCTCTCTGTGTGTGTCTTTGTGTCTCTGTGTCTCTTTGTTTTTGTATCTATCCTCCCCCTCCTGTCTCAGCCTCTCTCTCTCCCCCTCCCTCCCTCCCTCCCTCCCTCCCTCCCTCCCTCCCTATCCCCCCATGTCTTTTTCTGCCCAGTGATGTCCCAAGTACTCAGTCCCTTTCCTGGGTCTTCTTGAGGAGACCACAAACCTGTACATTTCCACCCATCTGTGAAAGAGGGAGAGAGTCCTGAGTTGAATCTTTGGATTTTGCTATGTCACATCTTTCTAGTTGACAGTGTCTGGGCATGGTGAAGAGGTGCTATGTCACCCCATCCCACCTGCCTCTCTGCACAGGTGGCTTCTGACAGGCAGGAAAACCTCAGCCTCTTTCTTATGGCCTGGGCAGATCAGCTGTTGCTGGTGCAGCTATGTACAGGGATGGGGAGTCTTTGCTCCCAACTCCTCCCTACAGAGGGAGCAGGTGTCCTCATTAGGTGGGCGTGACGTTAAGAATTTGAGAGGACCGTCTGCAAGCCACTTTACAACACTGTCATGTGACTGTGTCTGTCATGCCAGCCACATGGTCTGTGACAGTGAACATTTAAACACACCACAGACAGTCGAGGAAAATAACATTTGTACACACAGGCCACTTAAATAGAAAGTGAGAACCAAAGGGAGCACCTTAAAACTCCCTCTGCTGGCCTTCTTGTTCCGCAGAGATCTGAAATACTTAGATCAGCCGTTCTGAACCTGTGAATCCAGACTCTTTTGGGGCTCAAATATAAGATATCCTGCATATCAGATATTTACATTGCAATTCATAACACTAGAAGAATTATGGTTATGAAGTAACAATAAAATAATCTTATGGTTGGGGGAGGGTCACCGCAACATGAGGAACTGTATTAAAGGGCCACAGCATTAGGAAGGTTGAGAGCCACTCACGTGGGTAATGTAACTGCTGGGACAGTAGAGACAGTTGTGGCTTATGAAAAAAAAATGCATCTTTTTTCCTGCCAGCAGCCAGATCTTTTTTTAATATCACAGACTAATTTTGTGAGCAGCTTGATTCCCCCAAACACCGAACAACCTCAAACGGAGTTTGAAGATTCGCTGAAAATGCTCTCTCAAGCCTTAGAGCCCCATCTTGGTCTGGCAGGGCTCCCCTGTAACAAAGAGTCCCTCAGTACCCGTCTGTTCCCGAGGTTCTAGACTGGGCCGTTTGTATCTTTTCCCATTTGTTTCCAAAGTAAAGGTAAAGAGTAGCAGGGGAAATGTTTGCCTGTAGCACAAGGAACTGTTCCCATGTAGCACTGGTTAGCATGGGAACTGTTTGAATGGAGCACCGGTTAGCCTGGGAACTGTTTGCCTGTAGCACTGGACAGCCTCCTCTTTATTGCAAAGTAGCAGTCCCGGCTGTTTGTTTTAGAAGTGGTAATGTCCCATTGTAACAAATTATACTTAAAAATCATTTAGTGTGAAATTGCAGATTAATCCCACAGGGACCGGGTATTAACAATCCCCCAGCCCTTTGGAGCATACAGATGGTGAATCTGGAGTTTACAATGGGAACAATCGCTGATTACATGCATGGGTGTAACGGACTAAAAAGACCTCCCCATCTCAGGCTGGAGAATATGGCGGGGGGTCCTAGTGCCTGACCTGTTTGAGACACTCCGGCCCCTAACCATGTTAGCTTCATCTCCTACCGCACGGATGGGTTCTACAGCCGATCTGTGTCCTCTGAAATCTCTACAGCGAATGCATGCGTGAATGCGTTCTGTTCTTTGGGTTTGCTTAACCTTAATTCTCCAGAGTGTTGTCAGATGTTTAAGCACAGTATCACGGAGAAGCCTGTCACGAGATTGTGGCAGATGAGCCAGCTGAGAGTTCTTTATAGGAACAGATACCTGCTGTTCACTGTCGGAAAGAGTCCCCTGTGGACTCTGTAGATGGAGGTGGAGTTGTCACTGCCTCAGAAATTAATCAGTGCCTGACCTAAAAAAAAAAAAAAAAGATTCTTAAGTACAATGGCCTGATTTTGAGACTGTCAACCAGCTGAGCCCCCAACTGAAAATCCCTTGGCTTTCCTGATGTTGTGTGGCGTGCTTGGACACAAAGCCTTGGTTGAATATAGATCATCTTACAGTGAGCTGCCGGTGGTGTGTACTGGAAATGTGCTGGAGGATAGGTGGATGGGGTCGGGGCGAGTGGGTAGATAAGTGGATGGATAGATAGATTAGAGGATGGATGGATGGATGGATGGATAGATTAGAGGATGGATGGATGGATGGATGGATGGGTGGATAAATGGATGGATAGGTGGATGGATGGATGGATGGATGTGCAGGTGGGTGGGTGGATGGTTGATGAAGGGATGGATGAATGGATGGGTGGGTGGATGGGTGGCAGAGGTGGATGGATGGATGGATGGATGGATGGATGGATGGATGGATGGATAGATGGATAAATGAATGAGTGGAGGATGGATGAGTGGGTGGATAGGTAGACTGGTGAGTGGGTAGGAGAGTAGATAGGTGAGTGGATGTGTGGGTAGGTAGATGGGTAGATGGGTAGATATGGCTATAGATAGAGAGATAAAGATTAGCTGGAGAGATAAAACCTAGGGCCAGGTTCACGTTGGACGAGCACGCTATCACTGACTACAGTCCAATCCCTCTTTAATAATTGCTGATGAAGTTCTGAAATCAGAGAAGAACTATTTTACAGGTAACCCATATTCACATACAACTTCTGGAGAGCTCAAGCCCTCCACACTGGTTTCCGGTTTGACTTAAGACCGGTTTGACTAGAGGCCAAGGGAGGATCTCACAGGCAGGAGCATACACCGAGAAAAGCAAGAGGGCTCTGAAGGGTCCAGGGATGACGTCAAGTGTTTGCCTAGCCTGCTGGAAGCCTCTCCAGCACCCGTTATACAGGCTTTGTGTCTGCAAGCCTGGAACCCCAGCTCCTGGGAGGTAGAAGCAAGGGGGTCAGGAATTTGAAGTCATTGACTACGTAGTTATTTGTGGCCAGCCTGGGCTACCTGAAATCTTAAATGCTTTCCACCCACACCTTTTCTTCTGGCCCCTCTCCCGTGACAGTCCTGAGCTTTGCGGGAGTTGAAGCAGACGTCCCATCAAGTGACTGAGAATTTGATCAGTTATTTTCAGCTCTGGGACCAGTGGCTCCATGATGTCTGCATTAACTGTGGCCCACGGCAGGATGAAGCCTCCGAGGCTGAGAATAGTTCACGGCTATAAATGTGGATATTTAGAAGCAGTTTTAGTATCCACTTAGCAAAAGTGTGGCAGCTTCTGTGCAGGGATCTCTGGCCTTCCCAGCCCTGGATCCTCAACAGTACTGGCTTTGTCTTGTAAGTCTGTGCTCCCCACGTTGGTCTGTGCTCCCCATATTGGTCTGTGCTCCCCACCTTGGTCTGTGCTCCCCACCTTGGTCTGTGCTCCCCACATTGGTCTGTTGTTCTGTATGGCCAGGGGATTGACCTACAGTTGCTATACTTCCAGTCTCCAATGAGTACGTTTATTCAGCATGTCGCATGGAGGCTCGCTGTGTTCCTCTCTCCCTGTGCCTGTCACAGGGTTAGGGGATCAGTCTGACACAGGACAGAGAGTTTCAGAGGACAGTTGATGTAAACCAGCTAGAGTCTGAGCTCAGGAGGCCTCATCACCCCCAGAGTTTGCTTTCAACGGCACACGACGATTTGCCTAATACAGTATTACTGTTGCTTATCTCCGAAGCCAGGGATTCAGGGCATTGTTGGGCTGGCTGAGGAAAAATGGCAGTTTCTGTCTTCCAGACCAATTAATCACCTCTCCAGAAGGGGCTTATGGCCGGGTCTCCAAGGGAGGCCTGTAAGGGTCAGGCTGATGCCAGTGGTGCCTGCAAATGGTGCCTATCCAACTCTGTCTCTCTCTCTCTCTGTCTCTCTCTCACTGTCTCTCTCTCTCTGTCTCTCTCTCTGTCACTCTGTCACACACATACACACATACACACACACATACACACACACATACACACAGTCTCTCTCTTTGTTTCCCTCTTTCTCACACACACATTCTCTCTCTTTCTCTCTCTCTCCCTCTCTCTCTCTCACACACACACACACACACACACACACAGAGGCAAAACACCCACTGCAGATACACATGCAGGCTGGATTATGTCTCCTTCAGAGTAGTCAACAAAGCCTTTGCCTCAGAAACCAACAACCCTGTGATCTAGATTACAGCAAGACTCATTCCTTGGAAAGCCTTTTAAAAATAATAATAATAATCTTTGTGTGTGTGTGTGTGTGTGTGCACATGCACAAGTGCGAGTGTGTGTGTATGTGTGTGTGTGTGTACGCGCTCAGGCATGTGAGTGTGTGCACACGCGCATGCATGCCGTAGCACATGTATGGATCTCAGAGGAATCAGGAATCTCCTTCATCATGTGGGTCCTGGGATTGAACTTGGGTTTACAGGCTTGGTTGCAAGCACCTTTACCTCCATGCTGTGGAACCCAGGCTGGCCAGGTACCCATAATCCTCTTGCCTTGGTCTCTTGAGTGTTCTGTATATTGTATTCACATGTCCAGTTCAAGGTGAGACCCTGAGGCAGGGGAGGCTCTTCATTGTCCAGATTCCTAACCCCGGTCTGCTCCTAGGAGAGACTTCGGCATATCAACTCATGACACTGCCTGCAGGGTGCCCGGCCAATCTCCTTCACTCCTAGGCTCATGCAAAGCAGAATGAGCTATGATCCCACAGTGGAGGGCACAGGGAAACTGTCAACCACAGCAGTGGTGATCAGATCACAGCAGTGGTGTCCCTGATCTTGCTTGCAGCAGGAAGAGGAAATGAATGGGGAACTGGCGGAATTTAAATAAAGTTTAAATAAATGTGCCTGTATTCCCAACACTCAGAAGGCAGAGGCAGGAGAATTACTGAAAGCTTGTGGTCAGTGTGGGCTACAGAGCGAGACCCTATCTTAAAATCTCAAAAACCAAGATGGGATGCACCAACACCAGCCTCCTAGTTGAACAAAACACATCCTGTGCTAACAAGGGGCGGGAGATCTGTGGACACTCGACACTAGCTTTGTGGCTGTTTGTATTTTGAAATTACTGCAAAACACAGTTAATTGAAAAATCAAAGAATAGACCCACATCAATACAAACCCAAAGGAACCAAAAGCAGGACTGTGAACAGACACCTACCCATGTACACAGCCCAGACTGGAGGAGACTTGAGTGTCTTTGGACAGACGGATGAATTACAAGATGTGACACATACATGCTGTGGAATATTATTTAGCTTTGAAAAGGAAGGGAATCTTGTTATATGTGATAACATGGGGAACCCCTGAGGACACTGTGTTCACTGTAGTAAGCCAGCCACAAACAAAACCATACACCCTGCCAATCCCACTGATACGTGATAGGAAATGTAACGGTGGCTTCCGAAGGCTAGTCACGGGAAGCAAAAAGGGGGGTTCTACTCTGGGTTAAAGTGATGTTTCAGACTTTTAAGTTGAGATAACTCTGCTGCTCTTTGCACAATCCAAATGTGCGTACTGTTCCCGAAGTACATACTTGAAGATGATGGAAGTATGAAGCCAGGCTTATGACACACACACACACCTGCACTCAAGAATGCTGAGGCAGGAGGATGACACATTCAAAGCCAGCCTATGCTACATCATATTCCATTTTAAGAGATGGCAAATTTGGGGATTTTTTTCCCATTACAATTAATTTCTTTTTGAATCAAGTAAGTGATATAACAGCTGTAGTGTTTGCTCACTGAGGAAAAGGTGTCTGGGGTCTCAGGCTAAGGGGTGACTCCAAGACACTTTATCATTGGGTTGCTACAGATGATACGGAGCCCCACACTGGGCAGGCTTCCTGCTGAACTCCACCGTGAGTCCTCAGGCAGCTTTTTGACTGACATTACTACGTGTGTGTGTGTGTGTGTGTGTGTGTACTCACATTCCAGGTAACGATGTGTAGCCATGGGCAGTAATCAGGGGTCTGGGCAGTTGGCAACTCTGTCCCTCTAACCTTGTCAGGTTCTTAAATGATATTCTCATTATCTGGAAGTCTTCACGGTACACACACCATCTGGCTGGGAGCATCTGGGTGCAGCAGGGAGCCGGAGGCTGAGGGGCACACACCTTGTGGAGTGACTCTGGGGCTCTGTAAGCCAGAGGACTTCCTACTTCCTGTTTAATAACTAGACTCATAAGGGCTTGCGGAGCACGAGTGACCCGCACTTTGTCACCGGGCCTCCCTCAGTGACCCCTACCAAGATCCCTGTCCCAGTTCGTCTATCAGAGAAAGCTGAAGGGACTTCAGCAGCCATCAGCCGTCATTCCTCTAATTGGGTCTGGTGGCTGGAGCCAGGCCTCATTATTTTTAATTGGGGACCATCGTTCTGGAAGGAAACAACATGCAGATCATGCCTGGCTATTTGTGGCTTGCAAGTTCCAAGTGAAATTGCAGTTGGAGACTTCCAAGGACTCACACCAATCTCCAGTCTTCTCCATTGTCACCCAGGGTTGTCAGGCTCAAGATCGCCCTCGGCTTGGGCCAGTCTGTGTGTGTACAGAGACCTAGGCATCTAGGCACAGACTTAGCCACGGTTAAGACTTCACCAATATAACAATCCAGAGCAGTCGGATACATTGTATCAGTTAAGGGCAGTTGGATACATTGTATCACTTAAGTATCATTTAGATGTGGCTCTGGGCACGGCATCGGGAATAAATCAAACTTCCTTGTTGAAAGGAACTTATTTTCCCAATTGACTTCAAGACAAGTGACTCATCCAGTACAGCAGGCCTTTGAGATTTGTATCAGGCAGACTAAGAAATCCAGTTTGGAGAACCTTTAGCCATTTGCCTGCTTATTTGCCTAGAGACAGGGTGGCCCTAGGTAGTCCAGGCTGCCCCCAATTTCCAACCCCCTGACTTACCCTCTCCCATGTTGCAAGTTAAGAATTTCCCCAGCATATTCATCTAATAGTTAAAATATTCATTGATTTCAATCTTTAATGAAACTAAATATTGATATTCTGCGATAAGAATATCTAAGCTTAGGAAGAGAACTAATACTTTTTATGACCAAATATCTAAAGGACTTATTATAATGTTTGACTAATTTCTTTTAATAACTTTTTCTTAATTTAAAATTTGCATATATATATATATATATATATATATATATATATATATATATATATATCCTGCATGGATGTCTGCCACAGAGGCCAGCAGAGGGTGTCAGAACCCTCACAATTGGAGTTACAGGTGACTGTGAGCCACTATGTGGGTGCTGGGAACTGAATGCAGGTGAGAGCAGCTGTCTCTCTAGCCCCTGATTTGTTGTTTGTTTTGAATTTTCATGGAAGTGTGCATGAAGTGTTGAGTGTATTCCCCACACCCCCTTTGCCCTCTCCCATTCATCCTGTTTGTTCCCTGGGCATTTCAATACACTTTTGTGTCAAACACGGATATGTGATTTTACGTATCTACCAAAAATCTAGGCCCACAGATGGAAGAAAGCACACACCTCTGAGACAGGCTTAATTCCCAGAATGCAATCCGCTCCAGCTGTACCTAAGGTCAATTTTCAAAAGGTAACTGTCATTGCAAAAAGCTGATTCAACTAAAGGATCCCATTGGAGCATGTGGGGTGTCTCCTGTTTGTAAGCTCTCTGTGCGACGGCCCTTCTCAGACAGTGTGAAGCCTTCCTTGGGTGGGAATGGGATGGTAAAACATTTCAATACCAATTTTTTCATTTCTTCCTGCTGAAAACATTCAAAATTCTTCCTGGAGAGCTACTTTCCAAAGCACACAATGGCCAGATGTCAGGGAGGGTTGTCCAAAGGTGTTACGGGAATCCAAAAGCTACCCCTCTGGTCTAACACACCCAGAGCCCATTGGCTTCTGTCTCCATCCCCCTCCCCACACCTTTCCAAGCCTCAGGAGCCATTCACCCAACCTCTCCTCCTGAGAGATGAGGATTTTTATCATCCATCCTTTTAACACGCCATCTTTGAACTCTCCGCTGTGCATGTGCAGGCACAGGCGCAAGCGCAGATCAGTTGGATGGATGGACTTCTCTGAAGAGATGCTCGAATGTCATCTTTCTGTGATTTGAGCGTCTTGTTTGTCATAAGCAAGGAGATGTCGGGCCCCTAATGTTCCCAGCAGAATTTGTTGACTGACACCAATCAGAAACCAGAGGTGAGGGCTACGGACTGCTTCAGGCATCCGGAGCTTTCATTGGCTCTCCTGAAACTACTATGGATGTGTGTATCTGCAGGAATCTCTGTGTATATACACCTGAGCACGGAGCCTAGGGACTTGCCATTTGGCAAGCATTCTACCACCAAGTCGAGGTCACACAGTACAAACAAAAGGTGTTTTAAAAGAAAAACCGTACACCTGCAGAGTGGTTCTGTCTTGGCTTTGGTTTTTTTGTATGTGTGCAGGATCACGTGTGTGCAAAGACCAGAGGACATTGTTAACATTCCTCAGATGCCCTCTACTTTATGTTTTGAGGCTGGGTCTCTCTTCCCTATAGGCCGAGTGGCCGACAAGTCCAGGGAACTATCTGCCTCTATCTCCCCAGCACTGAACCAACAAGCAAGTTCTACCATGCCCAATTCCTGTAAAAATGCTTGCAGGGCAAGCAATTGCCTGAGTCACATCTCCGACCTGTCCTTAGGAGTCATGCTTTATAGAGGCCCCAGACCATGGTTACTTATTTGTAAATAACAAGTTCTTACACCTGGGGTTGGGTGGATACCGGCTCACACTACAGATGGGTACAAACAAGGCAGGGAAGTCAAAGAGGAGGGAGTTGGTTGGAGGCCACCGGTGACGTCAAGGACGGCCTGTTCAGTACCATCTCAGAATCCCAGCTCTCGGCCTGTAACTCAAAAACTGCCAAGTTACACCTGGGAGGAGACATTAGTCTATCTGAAATCTGCTATTGATCAGTTTGTCAGAAGTTTGCAGCTGTAGACTGGCTTATAAAACTGAAAAGGCCAGAGAGGGTGTGGGCTTCGGGCACAATTCCATCTAGTGTTTTCACAGTGGCCTACAATCCATGATTCTATTTCCAAGTGGTTTTGTTCAGTTCTGCCCTCCCTATGAAGCCTTCGTTCCTTAGCTGCACCAGACTTCTCGTGTCAAGTTGACACAAACCTAGACACACCTGGAAAGAGAGCCCATCTGTCCGTTTGTCTGTGGAGGAACTAGCCTCCATCAGATGGGCCTGTGGGCACATCTGTAATCTATGTTCTTGAGTATTAACTGATCTAAGAGGGCCCAGCCCACTGTGGGCGGTGGCATCCCTAGGCTGCATAAGAAAGGCAGCCGAGGGTGCCAGCAAACTGGCACTCCTCCCTGGTCTCTGCTCCAGTTCTTGCTTCCAGGGTCCCGACTCGGAGCTCCTCCCCTGGCTTCAGTAAACGATGGACTGCAATCTGTAACATGTAAGCTGAAATAAACCCTTTGCTCCCCCCAAGTTGCTTTCAGTCGTGGTATTTACCACAGCAACAGACTGGCACGGGTTGATAGCACTGGCAGCCGAGAGGCTCGCATGCTTGCATGCTCGTTGTCCCACTGTCCAAGGGGAGGAAGGATTTTTTTTTTCCTGGATGCTTCTAAGAGAGTGAACAACCTTGTTTCCCATTGGCCCATTGGACCTTGTGCTCCGCGCTGAGACTGAGTTAAGCATACCTGGAGGGAGGTGAAATCACGCCCCCATAGACATGTGACTGGGGTGCTGGGTGTGGGGTGGGGGAAAGGAACCATCCGCACTATGATCCATCGAGGCAGCTATCCAGTCACGAGAGAAAGCTTGTCTTGTGTGTGTTGGATAGATGAGGTGGAACCGGGAGCCATGAAGGCCGCCTTCAACACAGGCACTCTCACCTTCCTAACTGCAGCCTCGGTGTGAGGGTGTGGCCGGTGTTCCCCGTAGGTGTCTGTGGAACCGGAGTAAGTGCCAGCACAGCTCAGAGGCCCAACCTTGTCTCAGCAGGCATCCTCCCAGAGGGACCAATCAGAGGTCAGCCGTGGCGTAATGTGATCCAATGGGGTCCGGTTTCCACTGCTTGTAACCTCGAAGGGCCCGCTGTGTCCTCAGGTGGACAGCCGCAGGCACAGTCCCCGCCTCCCACGATGAATTATTCACCGTTCTAAACTTTGGCCGTCTAGAATCTCCACGGACCTTGAAGCGGAGTGTCGCACGTCGCAGGATCACCAGGCACTTCGAGGCAAGCTCTGCCCGGCTAAGAGTGGTGGTAACAACCGCTCTCCACTAGCACCATGGGATCCAAGGTAATAGGCGGAAAGGTGGAAACCTGTCTTCCACCAAGTCTAAGCGACAGTCCCTCACCCCCAGGCTTCCAAGACAAAAAAAGGACTGGGTTCAGCATATGAAATCCCGTACTTGTTGGGTGAAAATTTTTGTTTCAGGCCATCGAGTAGCTGATGACTCTTCATCATCCATGGGATGTGCCGTCATTAAGAACCAAAGTGCAGGAGGCGGGTGGGGTTTCTCATTTGTTTCGAACTGGATAAAGCATAGCTTTCTAAGATGACAGAATGGTCGCTATCTTAACCGTCCAGCACTGGAACCATGAGACCGGGGTGGTTTCTGGGGACTTGAGGAGTGGCTGGTGTATTGAGGGATGAAGGTGTTCTCTTGTCTTTTTAATGAGTGACACAGGTAGCTAGTGGTGATTGTGTCAGCCTGGGTACCTCGGTTGCTAACAGTGACCCTGTATTAGAGAAAGCTGTGGCGATTGGTGCCTGTACATGTACGTAGTGTGTCTGTAATTTTCTTTATCCAAGCTTCCTGGGTCAGCAGTGGGAGGGACCTAAAGAAACCAAAGGCAGAGAGAGCTTCAACGTAAACCTGCTCCCTATTTCTGGGAGCTAATTCTACTTACTGTACTTACAAGGGTGTTTTTTGGTTTTGTTTTGTTTTGTTGTTTTCTGTTTCTTTTCTTCCCCCCTCCCCCCACCCCAAAGAGTGATCTCAGCATGTCTGTTTAGAAAACATGATTTATTGATGGATCGTTTTTTCCTGGAGTTTAGTAGCCACACACAGGAGCCTCCCACACTGGGAATTCTAGCCATGGCCTGTCATGGATCCATTCAGCTAATTATCCACTTCTATAGCACCAAATACCGTTGCCTTGGCAACCAGCACTCGCCACTGCTTCGGCCTGAGGCCGCATATCTGAACGCGCAGGTGTGTGTACAGGGATGGCTTTCTGCAGACTGGCTCAGGGTGCGTGTGTGTGACTGCAAGAAGCCGCATCAGAGGGAGAACATAACCTGAGTGCTTGGTAGAGGGATGAGAGGTAGGCATGTCCTCAAACAAGGTCACGGGTCGCTTTTGATGTTGTGGCTGTGAGTGTGTGAGTGTGTGTGTGTGTTTGAGACAGAGTGAGGGTGTGTATGAATGTGAGCATGTGTGTATGAGAGAGTGTGTGAGAATGTGTGTGAATGTGTGTGTGTGAGAGGAGGAAGTGTGTATGAGTATGTCTATGAAAGCGCATGTATGTGTGAGTGTGTGTACATGTGACAGAGTATGTATGAACGTGAGTGTGTGTGAGTGTGTGTATGAGAGTGTGGATATGTGTGTGAGAGTGTGTGAGCGTGTATACATGTGACAGACTGTGTACGAATGTGAGCATGTGTGAGAGTGTGTGAGTGTGAAGGTGAGTGTGTGTGTGAGCATAGGTGTGAATGTGTGTATGTGTGTGTGGCAGAGTCAGTGTGTGTATGTGTATGTGAGAGTGAATGTGTGTGAATGTGTGAGGGTGAAGGTGCATGTGTGTGTGTGTCTGTGTATGCGTGTGAGACAGTCAGTGTGTGAGTATGTGAGTATATGTGTGTGAGAGAGAATGTGTGTATGAGTGTGCATATGAGTGTGCGTGAGACAGAGTGAGTGTGTGTGAATGTGTGTCGTATATGTGTGACAGAGTGAGTGTATGTGAGGATTTGTGTTTGTGTGTGTGTGTATGTGAGAGGGAGAGAGAGAGCATTTGTTTGTGTGTATGTGCGTGTGTATGAATGTGAGTGAATGTGGGACACATGTGGAGATGGGGACAACCTCTGCTGTCATCCTTTACCTTTCACCTGGTTTGGGACAGGGTCCCTTTTGTTATTTCCCTCCGTGTGCACTATACCAGCTGGCCGATGAGTGTCTGTGTTTGTTCTGTCTCTGCCCCCGTCCCCCACAGGAACTTCCTCCTGTACACACAGCACGCTTCCTCCCCCTTCTGGCTTTACTTGAGTTCTGGGGATGATCCTCCAGGTTGTGCAGCAAGTGCTGTACCCACTAAGCCATCTCTGCAGCCTGAAACACGTCTCTGAGCGAGCACACAGACCTGGCTGCCTTGCTTGCACTGTTTTAAGCTGAAACTCTCCTTCTTTGTGAAGTCCCAGACTCCCCTTGCAAGAGTCGAGTTTGTATCTGAAACCACTGCAGGTTTGGGAAGAGGGGATTGTCCCCCCTCCCCCTGCTCTTCCCTAGAGCAGCAAGCAGTGTCCATTCCTTTAGAAGTACCACCCGCCCACACCCATCACTCACACCCCCCCATAACAGGGCTGTAAATGAGCCTTGGTCACAAGAAACCAGGGCTTAGGGCTGCAGTGGGTGTAAGCAACTCTGTTCCCTGCAAACGTCCACACCACACATGTCACATCTGTAGCGTTACCACGCTGGTCCCGAAACCCTTCTGTCTGGCGAACCTTCCCAGATATATCATCTGTTGTCTAAAACTCATAAAAGGACCATTTAAAGCCATCTTTGGTTGGGGGCTGTATGTATATGACATGACGTGTGTGCGTGCCACTGCCCCTGTGTCAGTCTAGTCTTTGACTTTGTTTAAAGCAGGGTCTCTTGTTCACCACAGTGTGTGTTAGTGAAGTAGTGTGTTGTGGCGCTGGTGCTACCAAGCGCTTGTTCTCTGGCCTGTGGTGGTGTTCAGGGATGACGTATTTAAATCTCACTTTTTTAACGAGTGACATTTTTTTTTTTTAACAATAGTCGGGACAGTTGACTGTTTGTTCCCTCTAAGTGGATTTGGTAACGAGTTGGGAAGTTGTGTCAACCACTGAGCAGGGGACCCAGGGCTTGCAAGCATCCACGTCTGGTGGGCCACAGTGTTCCCAGCATACTCCCTGTTGTGGAGCATAGAGCATATTTTGTGACTTTATAGCATGGCAGACCAAAGGCAGCAGTCTTTAACTATTTTATTGAAAATAATTATAGACTCACAAAAATTGTAAAAACAAACAAACAAGAACAGAAAAGCCCCTATACTCTGGCCCTGGGGGCTACTTCACTCTAATTATGCCTTAATTCCTGAGAGAGGTTAAGACTGTCATTGGCACAGTGTCTGCTCTGTGACACATGGTTGCATCTGTGGCTTCTTGGGACAGGGCTACAACAGAGAAGAGAGATTTCTATCCTGAGTATTTGGCAGAGAAGAGAGACTTCTATCCTGAGTATTTGACAGAGAAGAGAGATTTCTATCCTGAGTATTTGGGTGCTAAGGCAGCTCCTTCATGCCTCTCTGTCCCTTGTCTGGTAAGGGATTCCCTCGAAGGCAGTGAAGTCACGTGTAACAAGTTGGGCTCAGGAAATAATGGGGTCAGATAGACTTCGTGGGTGGTAGTGTAGATTTCACGTTTAATTTTGCAACAGATTTCGGCGTGTCTAATTTAATTGATCATGTGTATTTTTTACACACACATTTTGTGTGTGTGTATGTGTGTAAGAGAGAGAGAATTTGTGTGTGTGTGTGTGTGTGTGTGTGTGTGATTCCTTGTGTGCTTGTCATAGCAAATGTGCAGGAGGCAGGAAACACTTTCTAGGACTTGGTTCTTCTACCATAGATATCCTAAGAATCTAACTCAGACAGTCAGGCTTGTTTGGTTTTGTATTGTTTTTCGAGACAGGGTTTCTCTGTGTAGTCCTGGCTGTCTTGGAACTCACTCTGTAGACCAGGCTGGCCTCGAACTCAGAAATCCGCCTGCCTCTGCCTCCCAAGTGCTGGGATTAAAGGTGTGTGCCACCACTTCCTGGCTCTGTCAGGCTTGTTAGCAAGCACCTTTACTCTGTGAGCTATCTTAGTGGCCCACAGTCTAATAATTTAGCATTACAGGATTGTCCAAGGCTAACCCAAAAAACAGGTCATTCAAGTTTTGCCAACCAGAAATAATTACTGTGTTCGAAGGGGGCGGGCATCACCCTTGCTACAAACAGATGGGGACAGGAAATCAGCACGTTTCTAATTAGATGAGCTATTTCCAAAACCCATTCGATATTACTAGAATCCAACTAAGGATTGGTCTGTAGGAAACAGAATTAGGAAAAAGAATTGCTATGCTTCAATGATTCTTGAATCAGGAGATTGTTTTATTAGAATAGCCCTCAAAGTAAAAAAAAAATATTAGTTTTCAATCAAATTAAATTTTCTTGATTTATTGTAGCAGGCACCACTCACATGCAGGCCTGCTTCATAAGGAACTCAGAGGAGGGTTTGCAGGGAATAGGTCTTTGCTCCCTTGATGGAATGGCGGCTTTGAGGCAAGCCCCCTTTACCCACTGAGCCATCTTGCCAGCCCATCATTCTTTATAAAGAAGATACTGGAGTAGCTCGTAGGAAGAGCTCAACCTGAGGCCGAGCTGTGGCCCGCCCTCCCCCCCCTCGGATCTTTAAGTGTCTCTGATTGTCAAGGCCCCAAGCACATTCCATCCTGACAGGCTTGAAGACTGATTTCCGTAGCTCTGTCTGTAGCTCTTTCCGGGTGACTCGCTGAGGAAGCAGAAGTGTGTCAAGAGCAGCCTGGTGCGTTTTCACGTGGCTGGTGTGAACGTCCTTTAAGTAGGCTATTTCCTTCTAGTCAAACTCAGCCAAAAAATAAACATTTTATATGGAAAGTTGGAAAGAAAGTTGTCATCTCACCATGACAACTAAGGATGCTAAAGGACTTCCTAATGAAGCACACTTTGATTGGCTTTTTCTCATTAAAAGCTGGGGGAGGGGGAGAGAGAGATGCAAGATGCCAGCGGCTCACAGTCCTGCCAGGAGAGCCAGTCCCCGAATTCCACATTCAGGTAAAGGCAGACTTAAGAGCTTACCTCTAGCCTCTGTGTACATGAATACACAAAGAGAGATTGTTGATTTCTAGGGACCAGGCACCTCCCATGATGCCTTGTACGCATGGCTCAGAGAGTATCTGCTGCTGTGCTCTAGGTATCAAAACAAAATCAAATTATAGTAATGATCATGGTTATGCTTGTGTCCCTAGCAATTAGAATTGTTCAAATTTCCAACCTGATGGTATTAGGTTTTTTTTTTCCCTACTGTAATGGAATACTAGAGGCTGGGTAACTTTATTTAAAACAAAACAAAGAAGCAAGACAGGTGCTTAGCTCACGCCTCGGGAAATTCAAGATCAGGAAGCTTGAAGAGAGAGCACTTTGCTAGAGAAGAGACGCCCATCCGCCCATGTCCCCAACCTCTTCCGCCTAAACTGATAAAGGGTCCCATGAGAACCCCCTCAACCCGTTCTGAGGGGAGCACTCTCAATGACCCAGGGAGCACTCTCAATGACCCAGGGAGCACTGGGCTCCTCCTCTCGAATGTATCCCCACCAAGGCTCCGGTACATGATCCTGAAGGGACAAAATGCACGAAGGCCCCTTGCTCTCCAAATTACAATAGAGAGTTAAGGTAAATCTTTACCATGGTCGTTTTACATACCACTCATCATTCCGTCATTCCGCTTCGGGGCTGGGAGACCGCTCAGCCAATAAAGTGTTCAAGTGTGAAGACCCGAGTTCAGATTCCTAGCACCCACATAGAAGCTGGGAGTGAGGGTGCATGTCTGCAACCCCAGGTTATACAGACATGAGTGGGAACAGGAGAGTCTATGAGGCTCACTGGCCAGCCTCATTGTTGAAAGAGAGACCTTGCCACAAAGGAGATGGGTGACGCCTGAGGCCATCCTCCACACGGACATATGTGCACACACACATAAACACATTAAAAAAATCCTTTAAGTGGTAACACTGACCAGAGGTCACCAGTGGACCCAGACAAGGTCGATGGAATCCACACATCTACAAGCCAGAAGACATCAGATCCTGTTACAGACGGTTGTCAGCCTCCGTGTAGTTGCTGGGAATTGAACTCAAGACCTATGGAGGAGCAGCTACTGCTCTTAACCACTGAGCCATCTCGCCAGCCAACCGGGACGTTGCTTTTCAAAGTGATACAAAGTATAGACACCATTATCTGACCACGCCCACACAGAGGAATGGTCTTTTCTCTTTTAAAGACTTACTAGAGGGGGGTGGCCTGGTGCTACTGCTTAAAAGCGCTTACTGGTCCACCACCAGGACGTGAGTTCAGATCCTCAAGACCTACATCAAAAGTGGGTGTGAGTCACTAACCCTGGGGCTGAGCGACAGCAGAAGATTCCTGGGGCACACAGGCCAGAGGCCCAGCCAGTCAGTGAGTTCCAGGTTTGATGAGAAATTGTTTCTAAAGAGGGAAGAGGGAAAACAGTGGCCGAGAAGGACACTTCACGTCCACCTTTGGCCCTACGGGCACGTGTGCTCACACATGTGTGATATGTGTTCACCCATACACATACACTCACAGGAAAAGTCCCCAGAGCTGTGGTATACATACATGTGTGTCTGTGTGTGTGTGTGTGTGTTCGCACGCGTCTGTGCATGTATATGTGTGTGCTTTTATGGCTATATGTATTTTTAATTGGCATGTAGTACGCATGTTTGGGGGGCTCTGTGCTGTTCTCTCTCTGCACGGTCGATGGCAGACCCCCACCTCAGTTATAATGGCATCGGAATGTTCCAGATCCTCTACAGCTTCTACTTTGCAGTCTCCGCTTGGGCACTATCTGCCACAGGCCCAGCTACACGGGATGAATGTCCTATTCCTCGCTCCCTCCCTCCCCCATGCTTTTCTCGGACCCTGGTTATCTCTTCTAAATCTCTGAGATCTGAGCTCAGCTTTCGCCTGTAAATGAAGTCACGTGGTCTTGTCTCCCTGGGTCTGGCTTATCTCACTTAACACGATGTCCCCATGTCCCATCTGGGGTGCTGCAAATGATGGGACTGCCTTTAGAGAGCTCTTTCCCTGTCTGTCTCGAGTGTGTGTGTGTGTGTGTGTGGCGTGTCTCTTGTGTGTATGCGGTGTGTGTGGTGATGATGACGGTCACAGTAGTGCTGTGTTATAGACTGAGTAGGATACCCAGCCATTGGCCTCCAGACCCCACATTACACATGTACTTCACATACGTGTGTGTGTGTGTGTGTGTGTGTGTGTGTGTGTATTCCACAAGCACCATTTTTTTTTTTTTTGGCTTTTTCGAGACAGGGTTTCTCTGTATAGCCCTGGCTGTCCTGGAACTCACTCTGTACACAAGGCCGGCCTCGAACTCTTGAACTCAAAAATCCGCCTGCCTCTGCCTCCCAAGTGCTGGGATTAAAGTTGTGCGCCACCACCGCCTGGCACCATTTTTTAAAAGATGTGCAGTCTACTAATTTTCCTTTTAGCCCAAAGAGAGTCAGACTTCAGTAAGAGGGAGGGGAGGTGGAGTCCACAGTACTGGTCCACACACACCCCACTGCCAGTTTCTGTCGTGGGCTCCCAGACCACGGAGAAGTTTCTGTTCTTGGAGAGAGTAGTCAAAGATGTCAGGAAGATGCTCCTGAAAGCGCCTTCTTCACAAGTTCGTATGCAAACAGCCCAACCAAGAACCTCTGTGACCTCAGGGAAGGCCCAGTGTGTGGCTAGAAACGGTTGCAACCCTCCACAGTTGTTTGTTTTTACATCTTTAATTTTTTTAAAGATTTATTTATTTATATATATTTATTTATATGAATACACCATATTTATATTTATTTATTTATTTATATTTATGAATTTATATTTATTTATATGAGTTCACCGTAGCTGTCTTCACACACACCAGAAGAGGGCATCAGATCTCATTACAGATGGCTGTGAGCCACCCTGTGGTTGCTGGGATTTGAACTCAGGACCTCTGGAAGTGCAGTCAGTGCTCTTAACCACTGAGCCATCTCTCCAGCCCACATCTTTAATTTTTATTCTTTTAAAATGATGTGCAGGTACTCACAGAGTCCAGCAGGGGGCGTGGAATCCCCTGGAGCTGGACTTAACACAGAACATGGGTGCTGAGAACCGGATACAGATACTCTGTAGCTGCAGCGACTGCCCTCCGCCCCTGAGCCGACCCTCCAACCCCATGAAGTCCTTCTCACTTAGCGTGTTTTAGGGAAAAAAAGCAAATGTGTCTTGGCTTCCACGCCTTCCTCCCGGTACTTAGACCGAGAAGTCAGGCAGGGCATTTATAACTATTCCCCCTCCACCTGTAACTCCCAGGAGCCAATTAACGCTCCTGAGCTGCTCTGCTTAACCAGCAGCCGCCCTAATCCTCGAGGTAATTTAGAGGCCTCGTTCAGTTTGCTGATATATTCCTAATTACACCCATTGGTGATTAAGAGGCCGCAGCTGGATAGTAAAACGCTAACTGCCTGCTGGTCGTTAGATCAAAAGATAATCCTTCATTTCAACTTCCGGGCTGCCAGCCTGGGATCCATCCGTCGTTGAACAGACGGTTGGTCTCGGTTTAGCTACCTTAGCACTCGGAACTAGGGAGAGCATCGCCTGAGAGGCTTCCTGACAGAGCCTATCTGCGTCTGTGACGTAGCCCAGGCTGGCCTTGAACTCTCATCCTCCTGTCTCGGCACCGGGAACACTCAGGCTCCACCAAGCCTGGCTGAGATTTAGCTTCACAAGTCCAAGTCGAGGGGCACAGGGTTGTGTTTGCAATCTCTGTTCTGTTGGTGCCTGCAACTTTAAGAACCGGAGAGTCAGGTACTGGGGACCTAAGGGAACCAGGCTAAGCTGGCAGGAAGCCTTCTCCACGCACTTTGGCTACAAGGCCCAAGAGAGCCTGGCATAAGCCTTGAGGCCAGGCTGACTCTGTGGCGGTCTTACAGTTCTACCATGAGACAGCAGCGCATATACATGCCACATGCACAGAATCACATACAAGCACATACCGCACACAGACATTCATAGAGACAGGGACACACATGCACACATGCAACACACACAGACAGGAACAGACACACCACACAGAGATGCACACTCCATGTGTATACACACAGAGACAGACACACACGCATGACATCACACACACACGAACACAGACACATATACACATTTCACACACAAAGGAACATATATAACACACAGAGACAGAAACATACACACCATATGTACACACACAGATAGACACACGCACACATGGCATATCACACAAGCACTAGACACATGAATAAACGCACACAATGCACAGAGAAACATATACACCATATGTACACAGAGACAGATACATACACATGACATCACACACAATATACATAGAGACACATGTATCTACATACACTATACATACATAGACACACAATGCACACAGAGACAGAAACATACACACAACATCACATATGAATACATAGACACATGCACAATCACACACTATACATACAGAGATACATACACATGGTACATATAACACACACACATAGACACATGCACACCCACACTAAACACACAGAGACACACAACACATAGAGACACAGAAACACACACCCCATATGTACACACACAGACACATACAGGTTGCACATATCACACACACAAACACAGACACGTGCACACACAGAGACAGACATGTACACATGCCCTGTCTCACACGCAAACACATAGACGCTCTTGCACACACTATACACACAGAGGCTGAAATAGGGCTGGCTCTGCTCCATTGAACACACACACACGGATGCTGAAATACGAAGGTCATGGACTTTTCTTGTGTCACCAAATATTTTCAGTCCCCTCCAGTCATTTCAACGGTGAGTGTGGTTTCGGCCTTCACAAATGGCCAGGGTCTGGATCACGCTTCCAGGCCAGTTGGCTGACCCCGTCCAGAGCGTGTTCATCTCTGTCAGAGCTCGCTGCAGGCTGTCTGTCTAGAAGCTCACTGGCCTGGCTCGGGGCCAACAGCTTCATTAGGAATTTCGATTCCCTCAGCATGTGCCACATTAGCTAGCGTAGCCTTGCTTGCCACTGGCTGACCGCAGGCAGGGTTTGTTTATTAAAATGCTTTGTTTATGCTTTTGTCTTATGTTTGTGTGTGTGTGTGTGTGTGTGTGTGTGTGTGTGTGTGTGTATGTGAAGGTCAGAGGACAACTGGAAGGAGTCAATTCTCTCCTCCCAACTCGTGGGTCCTGGGGATTGAACTCAGATCATCAGGCTTGGCAGCAAGTGCCTCTACCCACTGAGCCATCTTGCCAGCCCCCAAAGATGGTTGTTAATAACACATGATGATAACCAGAAGCAAGGGAGTCACACACGAGAGTTGCTCTGACAGGATCAGTCGCAGTACAGGGGTGTGAAAGCCAGCGCCGGTCAGTGGTCAGATGCTCAACCCCTCTTCCTTTCCCTCATGACTCCTGCTACTGTTGGTTTTGATACAAAGTCTCACTCTCTAACCCAGGCTGGTCTGAAACTCGTAATCCTCCTGCTTCAGACTCCTGACTTATTACAGGTGTAAGCACCACGTCCGCCACAGTGATGTCTGCTGGGGGCATCACCGAGTACCTGTGACTGACCTTGTTAGCACAGAAAGCTGGAACCCCTTTGCATCTGAGAGTGTGCATGTTTGCTTGGCCCTAGTCAGATGGCCTGGTGAGGTGTGCACGGTTCTTTCTTTTTGGCAAGGGTCATGATGGTCTTGATGAGATTGTGTGTGTGTGTGTGTGTGTGTCTGTGAGCGCGTGCGTGGGTGTGTGCGTGCTCGTGTGTTTTAAAGGTTTTAAAAATTTTCCAATCTCTCTGACAAGCAGGCTTCTGGCTTTGGATACAACGTCTTCCTTCCTTCCTTCCTTCCTTCCTTCCTTCCTTCCTTCCTTCCTTTATTTCTTTAAGCAAATATTTGGAATTTCAGGAGCAAAAGGAATATGCATAGAGCCCCATGGGCTGACATCTCTTGCCATGATAGCAAACTTTGACTGCTGTCGTTACTAAAGATGGTTTGCAGCCTCCGTGCCCGGGAGGTGGCATTCTATGGGGAGTGTAAGAAGTGGCCTTGGAACTGTCTCACCCGCTAACTAACCTAGCTCGGAGCGGGGTGTCTGGCCTCAACCCAGACATTTGAGAGCCTTGAGGGAACCTGACAGGCAATTGTGTTATGGAAACTGACATGCTGAATGGTCCCCTTTTTCCCATATTCTTCACCTGTCTCTTTGTGTTAAAGGGGGAGCTGGCAAAGAGGCAGAGGAGGGAGTGGACAAGGCGGGAGGGGGGAGGCAGGTGGGTGAAGTGTGGGGCGGGTTCCCTGCGCGCTCCGATGTAGACAGCAGGCAAGAAAGGGCTGCCCAGACAAAACTCTATTGTTCCCTGTCATCTTGAAATGAGTGTCAAAGTAGGCGGGGGTGCTTTGACCGTTAACCGCACAATTTAGCCGGCCTGTTGTGTCCTGCGGGCCCCACCTCCTTGGAGTCTCTCAGATTAGAAAAGAAGGCTCCAGCCCCTTCTAAATGGGCCATCTCTCGTCCTTTGTGCCCAGACTGCCCAGTGTGAAATCAACAGTGACGTTAAATGTTTTCTAATGAATCATTACTGAAAGGAAATGGAGGGCTATAAGTGTAATGGATTGTAGCGCATTAAAATGTTTTATTTTGCACACAAAAATGTTGTCCTTCACAAGCAACGTGATTGTCGCAGAAAGGCCTTTGTGCCGGGACCGTTTCAATGGATTATCCGCCAGTGTTTCCATCCCAGATGGAAATCAAAGGGCGCCTTTGGCTAACTAATGTTTTTCAAGATGGCAGCCATGAAGCACATTTAGTATTTAAAGTTGTGGTTGTAAAGGAATGTTTGAACTCGGGTGATTTTCTCACTTACACTCCCCCCACTTTGGGTTTGGGAAAGAGAAGCGGATCCCCGACCTCTGTCCATTCCAGAGGAGACGGCTTCTCAGTCTCAAGCCTGAGACCCCAGGGATGGGGGCCCCGGGTTCTCAGTTCATTACATTTTGTCTGTCTTTCCCCAATTCTATCTTTTCTGGCTATCTGATGTCTTCTAGGGCAGATCCTTGGTGCTCGGGTCTGATTGTTTACCTCTCTGTGGAAGAAATGGGAAGTCTCAGGAACTTCCAGAATGGGTGCAGTATTTCCGTGCTGTTCCGTTGCTAATTTGACAGCCAGCGTGTACAGGGTCTAGCCTGCTTCTCTCCCCCCCTTTCCTCTTTGTGTGTGTATGTCTTTCTCTCTCAACTTCACTACTAGTGGGAGTGAGGTGCTGGCCTGGAGACAGTGGCTTCCTGATGCCCGGAAGTGCATCAGGTTCAGCACTCTCTGGGGATGTGAGAACTGGAACTTCAACCTGTAAAAAAACAACAACAACAACAACAAAACAGTCCATACGTGTGGTGTTCTTCTGTCTAGAAACCTCAATCCGCAAACCTCAAACGTCTTCCATCTTGCTTCCCACCCCAAGACAGGAAGGAAATCATACTTAGTAGATAAAGAACGACTCTCTCGTCTGAGCATTAGAGCCATTGACAGATTTATAATGGATCTTGCTTGCAAAACGAAGCCTGAAAACCCTGCTCTCTGAAGCTTTAGAGCGGAGACAGTCTTGAGACTTTGTGGCAAATTGAAACAAAAACCTTTCAAAAGGCGGAGCTGGCAGTGACCTGCCCTGGTGGGGAGTGAGCCGATGTGCTTGCCCCACAGGTGTAAGTTTCCAGAGGAAAAGAGCCCGCCCACCTTCCAGGCTCCCTGGTACAAATATACACAGAGAATGTGAAAACGATAGCATAGCCCTCCGCAGAGACCAGGATCTTATCCGCTTCCCTCTCAGCCTTAGAACTGTGATGGAATGGCTTTTAAAGTCCTTTTATCATGGGATGTCGCCTGGGTACTAGCAAGTATGTAAAGTAAATGTGGGCCCTCCTGGGTTATTATAAACCATATGCTTGTCTAACTATCTGGATCTAGACAGGGTGTCCTAGCACTCCAGAAAGCCTGGCAGTGCCTGGTACACTGGCCTCCCTTCATAGCCACCAAAGGTGGTTATAATTTGTTACAATTTGTATTTTTCATAGGCTGTACGGATTCTCTGTCTCTCTCTGTCTCTCTGTCTCTGTCTCTGTCTCCATCCCTCTCCCTCTCCCTCTCCCTCTCCCTCTCCCTCTCTCTCTCTCTCTCTCTCTCTCTCTCTCTCTCTCTCTCTCTCTCTCACACACACACACACACACACACACACACACATTTCCTTCCTCCCCTCTTTGTCTGTCTTTGTCTGTCTGTCTCTCTGTCTCTCTGTCTCTCTTTTTCTCTGTGTGTCTCTGTCTCTGTCTCTCTCTTTCTCTCACTCAAAAAAGAAATCAGATCGGCTTCACAGAGTAAAAACCTCCAAGCAATGTTAGACAGCAAGAAAAGCAATTTGTCAGGCCTGGCTACACTTCTGTAACCCCTGCACTCCGGAGGCAGGAGGATTGTGACTTCAAGGCCAGCCTGGGCAACAAAGCATGTTTGAGACCAACCAGTGGTAAATACCAAGGGCTGGATAGGACTCAGTGGTAGTTAGTGTGCTTGTATGACTAGCAGGAGGCCTTCCGTTTGATCCTCAGCCCAGGTCGGGGAGGGCATAGGGTGGGGGTGAGGGATAACCGGAGGTCGGGGGGGGGGTTGGGGAGGGTAAGGATAAAGAATCAATCTGCTGAGCTGCGTTGAAGATTCTGTTACTTAAGACAGAAAGAGGTCTCTGTGGCCAGCCCTCTGACCACGGCAAGCACTGTGACGGAAGTGAAGGACTACTGGAATCAGAGGAACGTCCTTTGGTCGGGGTGGGTAGGTGGCTCTCTGTTTAAATCTGGGAAGAGAGGGCAGACACAAAAAGCATTTGTCGCTCAGCCACCAGAGGCTCGGTAGTTTTATAAACTCAAGGAGGAGTACCCCATACTATGAGTCCCGAGTATAGGTACTTGTTGTGGAGCATCTAGTGAACTTCGTGTTCCTTGGTATTTCCGGGGAGTGGGGGGGGGGGCAGGGCTCCACTTCCAGCCTAGCACTAGCACCCTGCCTCATCAGCATGCAATCTGAGATCTATTTTAAGCCAAAAAAAGATCATTTTTTTCTCTGATGTTCTTATTGCTACAAAATTGCCTCCTGGGCTAGCAATACACCTGCTCTTCCCAGTGACTCGAGTTGGCTCCTAGTCCCTGGGTGGGGCAGCTCACAGCTGCCTGTAACTCCAGTTGTGGTCCACCACGGGCACCTGAACACCCATGGCATATGCACATAGCATCAGTCACACAAACGTGCGTGCATAGGTGTTCAGTCTCAATACACTTCTCAAAACCAAAAATGGTATGTTAGCGTGCTCCGGCGATGGCTCCTCAGGGTGCAGCTGGGTGAGAGGGGCCTCTCGACCTGTGTCAGACAGAGCTAACCAGTGTTCCACCGCTAACCCTGAGAGTCAGGTTAATAAGAACAGGATTTACATTATTATATAAAGATATGGTTTGCAGTGAAGTTTGATCTTTTTATAAGCTGCCTCTGAAGTCAGTTATCAGAAGATGAACCCTGTGTCTGAGAGCAGTGGTCCTCCCCCCCCTCTCCTGAGTCCTCCACCTCTCTCCTCCCTATCTCTGCCTCCACCATGTCCACTCCCTCTTTCTTTATCTTTGTTTCTTTCTTCCTTCCTTTCTTTCTTCCTTCCTTTCTTTCTTCCTTCCTTTCTTTCTTTCTTTCTTTCTTTCTTTCTTTCTTTCTTTCTTTCTTTCTTTCT
>NW_021604612.1:2321470-2321927 GCF_004785775.1 Grammomys surdaster
TCTTTCTTTCTTTCTTTCTTTCTTTCTTTCTTTCTTTCTTTCTTTCTCTCTGCCTTTCTTTCTGCCTTTCTTCCTACCTTTCTTTCTGATCTCACTACGTAGCCCAGACTGGACTCAAACTCCTTAATCCTCCTGTCCCGGTCTTCTGAGGACGAGGATTTTAGGTGTGGGCCGGCCACCATGCCCAGCATAGACTCAGTGGAATGATCATTACTGTAGCTCTGGGTGTCTCTGACGCTCAAGCCCTGGAGTGAATCCCACAGTCCTGCTTCCTCACACTGGTTCTGCTGCTGAGCTCAGGCTGCCAAGTGAGCGCGCTGAGGGCTTTGCTGCTGGAATTCCTCCGTGGGGTTGGTGGTGTTTCTGTCCCTCCATCCGTCCCTCCTTCCTTCCTTCCTTCTGTTTCCTCTTCCTCCTCCTCCTCCTCCTCCTCCTCCTCCTCCTCCTCCTCCTCCTC
>NW_021604612.1:2326927-2335274 GCF_004785775.1 Grammomys surdaster
GTGTGTGTGTGTGTGTGTGGTGTGAGGTGTGTGTGGTGTAAGGTTTGTGTGTCTGAGGTGTGTGTGTGTGTGTGTGGTGTATCCCTGCTCATTCATGCATGTGTGCAAGTGCCCTCGCCTGTGTGTGTGCATGTGCGTGTGCAGAAAGCAGAGCTTGACATCCGGGAGTCTTCTCTGTAGTTCTCCACCTTAGTTTTTGAGGCAGGTCTCTCACTGAGAGCCTGGAACTTGCCATTTCAGCCAGGCAGGCTGGCCGGTGGTTCCTGGGTCTCCCTTAAATTCTTTGAATAGTTTATTGAAGTAAATTCCCCATAACATGAAATGCGCGCTCAGTGGTGTCCGTCAGTGTTTTCGATCCACCCCCTCTCTGGCTGCAGAACACTTCTACTGCTCCAAAAGACAATGCCCAACCCAGTAAGACCTCTCCCGACGTCCCTTCTGGCATCCTTTGGCAGCCAGCAGGCAGCATATGTCTCTGAGACTTATAATAACTTACAATGCTCTCAGCAGTGATCTTATGTCTTCTGTTACGTTTGTTTGTAAGTTATCTTCTAACTTCTTTATTATTTATATGGTGCTGGAATAGTTGCTCAATCAGATGCAAGCATGATGACCTTAGTTCAAAACCCCAGCACCCATAGAAGACCAGGCATGACAGAACACAACCCTGTAACTCTGGCGCTGGAGGTTGACCTCCCTGGCCCGCCAATCTAATGGACATAAACTCCAGCTGTGATGCATTTACGCACTTACGCATTTAAGTCACTGTCTTCAGAAACATAGCTGTGGGGCAGTGTTGGCGCACACCTTTAATCCCAGCACTTGGTAGGCAGAGACAGGTGGATTTCTGAGTTCGAGGCCAGCCTGGTCTACAGAGTGAGTTCCAGGACAGCCAGGACTACACAGAGAAACCCTGTCTCAAAAAACCAAAAAACAACAAGAAAACAAAACAAAAAACTAGAAACATAGCTATGGTCCCAGGACCACACAAATTATTACTTCCTTGATATAACTCAAGATTCAGATTTTCCCGATCATTAGAACCAATCAGAATCCACACCGGTTTTATGCTCTTGTTAAGTGTCCTTCACCTGCTGGGTTTTGATTGCATCTAAGGCTGGCGCTAACCATTCACATGCACTGGTTTTATCTCGGCATCACTCCCCACGTCCGTATACTGTGCTTATTGAGAGCACGCCATCACCTTTGCTGTGGGTATGCAGAAGAGAAGACTGCTCAGGTAGAGTTCATGCCATAGGAGGTCTTTATCAGCCAGCCAGCGACCGATGGGTGTTGGGCATCCCAGTGTAGCCTGAGCCTTTCTCGGGGTGAGCTTCTAAGCACAAAATCCACATCCTGGGTTGACATAGTTCATTTAACAAGAACAGTTAGCCAGGAGAAGAACCACAGAGGCCAACGGAAAGAAGGTCAGTGCATTTAGAGGCTTTTCTGGACTATGGATTTTGACGGACTGAGTCCTTCGGTTGTGGTGTTGTTGCAGGTGGTGCTGGCTGCATGCTGAGTTTTACATCCTGAATGGGATTTCCATCGTGCAGTCAGTTGTGCTAAGGTGTGGGGGCTGTTTCACCCTTTAAAAAGCGATAGCTTTACAGAGGCTGGAGAGATGGCTCAGTGGTTAAGAGCATCTGTTCTTGCAGGGGACCTTGGTCCTATTCCCAGCACCCACATTGTGGCTCACAAATGCCGGTAAACTCCAGTTCCAGGGGATTCAATGACCTCTTCTGACCTCCGAATGAACTCAGACATACGAACATACACATAAAAAAATAAAACAAAAAATGAAGAGTTTTAACCCACACTTGAAAATTTCATCACTGTTGTGTGGTTTTCGTGTCAACAGGGTCACAAGGCTCTCTCTGTGACATGATCATGTTTCCCCTGCTCTTGGGAGCCTGCCAGAGAGCAAACCCCCTGGGTCACGGAGTGACTGAGAAGCTGTCAGGCCGGTGAAGGGACCACACAGCTCAGTGTTTCCTCTGCTGAGGGTGGGGCCTCTCTTTTCTGCCTCCTCCCCAGCACGTGGGCTTTTCTGACTTGTTACATTGTTGCCATCTTGGCGAGAAGGAGGAGGTCTCTCAGTGTGCACTCCTTGTGAATTTTCCTCTCTCAACATACAGGCTCTCTGTAGAAGGCTTACATGTTTCAGGTACTCACGAACCTAAGGTGGCAGAATGGCTCAGTGGGTAGAAGTGTTTACTGTGTAAGTCTTACAACCTGAATTCCATCCCTGGAACCCACAGAGGAAGGAGAGAATTGACTCCAGAGAGCTATCTACTGATTTCCACATGCATGCCGTGGTCTCTCACTCCTGATGGTGATGGTGGTGACGGTGGTTTAAATGAGCATTTAGTGGCCACCCCAGCCACAGAGATCTATTCAAGGGAAACACAGACCTGTGCTCTACCTGGTGAGATATGTCTGGAGAACAACGAACTGATTACAGCTCAAAGTGTTAGGTCCGGAGAGATGACTCATTGCACTCAAGAGCACCGGCTGCTCTTGCAGGGGACCTGGGTTCAATTCCCAGAAACCACATGGCAGCTCACAGCCACCTGTAACTCTAGCTCCAGGGGATCCAATGCCCTCTGCTGACATCCGTGGGTACCAGACACACGAGTAGTGTGCAGACATGTATGCAGGCAAATCATTCATACATATAAAGTAACAATTTAAAAAAATCTCATAAGATCCAAACTGTTGTCACCATGGTGATACATTCATGGAATCTTAAGTCTTCAGGAGGCTGAAGCAGGGAGGCTGCTGGTTTAAGACCAGCCTTGCTATACTTTGAGACACTGTCTCAGAGAGAGAGAGAGAGAGAGAGAGAGAGAGAGAGAGAGAGAGAGAGAGAGAGGGAGAGAGAAACCCCTCAGTGGGTTAAAAAATATGAAGGTAAAAAGAGGAAGCATGGGGGGTTGTGGGTAATATGATCATGATACATTGTGTATGAAGTCAAAGGATACATTTCAAATACTCCTTAAGAAACCCAAGTGTTCAATAATTGCCTTGGTGACAGGGTTGATTTTTTTGTTGTTTTGTTTTTTGTTGGTGGTGGTGGTGGTGTTTTGTTTTGTTTTGGTTTTGTTTTTGTTTTTGTTTTTTTGAGACAGGGTTTCTCTGTGTAGCCCTGGCTGTCCTGGAACTCACTCTGTAGACCAGGCTGGCCTCAAACTCAGAAGTCCACCTGCCTCTGCCTTCCAAGTGCTGGGATTAAAGGCATGTGCCACCACTGCCCAGCTTTGATATTGTTTTTAAGACTCTACTGTATATATCGCATGGGACAAAGCCAGTGAGAATTTTCTTGGGTCTTTAATCTAGAATTTAAGCAAGGGAGGTAGGGAAGGATTTCAAGATAGGTACAGGGAATGGCAAGAGCGTCCATAACTGACTTAACAAGTCCACAGTACAGTAACAAGTACACATATGTGTGCAAGTGTGTGTGTATACAGATATGTGTGCAAATTCCCTAGTCTCTGGCATCCACCTACTCTCCCAATGAGAAACCAGAATCAAGGTCAGGGTCCTAAGTCAAGATAACCTTGGAACATCCTATGTTCTCTCTTCCCCCTCTCCCTTCCCCTCCCTCCCCTCCCCCTCCTCCCCTCCCTCCTCCTCCTAGTTCATCTTGTATATGATGAGCAAATTACCTTCACGCGCCTCTGTGCTTCACCTGTGTGCCTGTTGGCCACAGAAATCAGAAGAGAATGTCACATCCCCTGGAACTGGTTGTGAGCCACCACATGGGGGGCTGGGACCTCAACCCGGGTCCTCTGCAAGAGGAATGAGTGGAGAAACACGCCAGCTACCCATGGCCTGTGATAACCATGGAGCTCACTGGCAACTCTGGGTTGGCCCCATGGGGATTCACCCTGCAGGTGTCTGCCTGCCTTCCCCGTACTATACTGTGTGGTGGCTGCATACTCAAGAGGGGACGTTTCTCTTCCTAGGTGTTCAGCTGGGGCTGAAGGGACGGCTCTGCAGTTAAGAGCACCCTCTGCTCTTCCAGAGGACTCTTAGTTCCCAGCACCCATCAGGTCTTCTTTGGGTTCTGATTTCAACTGACCAATTATAAAAGACACCAAGGAAGGGTAGAGGTTAGAGGCCTCTGACTCTAGTAAGTTAGTGTAGGGAGACATCTGCTGGCCAATTTTGTTGTTGCTGCTTTTTTTTCTTTTTTTTTTTTTTTTTGCTGTACAAACTTTTTAAAAAAATTATGCATACAGGATAGCATCCTGCCCCAGCCCCGCTTCCCACTGAGTTTCTGTGTGTGCCTCCATCTGTCCCTATCCCCCCAGTTCCCTCGTTTTTATGGCTCTGTCTCATAAGAATCGATCAAGCACACCCAGGTTGAGAGCCACAGTGTTAGCGACTGACTAGCGTCTGCCCGAGGCTCGCTCATTCACAGCTCTATCGAGCACAGAAAGTTTCCATTGCTGCGCAGATGTCCTTCCCCCGGCAGCCCCCACCAGGCGACAATTGTTCCGAGTGTCCGCTGTAGATTAGCTCTGCTCGCCCCCAGACAGTCACACAAATGCAGTCGCACGGTTGCACGCTCTTTTGTAGCTAGATGCTTTCACAATGTCCGGGAGGGTCTTCCACGCTCTCTCGAACCCTTTACTCCGCTTTTGTCGCCATGTTCGGTCTTCGGTGCGGATGGGCTACATCCATTCTTCGGTTGATGGGTCTTTGGACTGCTTCCAGTTCCAGGCCATTCTGAATGAAGCCGTGCACGGGCTGAACTTGGTGTCCCGGCCTTTTGTGGACCTGGGTTTACATTGCTCTTATGTAAACACTCAGGGGGGGAAGCGTTGATCAAAGGCTCGAGATATGGCTGACTTCATTAGAAACTGCCAGACGTCCTCTCCTGCCAGCGACGCACATGGGATTTGGTGGCACTGGTCTTCACCTGATCTCCTCTGGTGGAATCCTTTGGGGTTTTCCGTTGCATTTCCCCCGACAGCCAATAATGGCCTTGAGCACTTTGAGTTGAGTGGCCAGTTTTCTATTTTCCTTTATAACGAATAACGTCTGTTCAGGTCTTTCGCCCATTTTTAAATGATTTTTTTTTCTTATGACTGAACTATGGCATTCGCTCCTCCGTGCCCCTCACTCTACCCTCACCCCCACCCGGTGTGTGCATCTATAAAAGCTATAGTCTTCCTCTGCGACTCCACACCTCACTGTCTTTGCTATTTGTAATTGGGTCTGGGCAAGATGTTTCTGGAGGTTTGGGCTGTTATTCAAGGAACTGAAATAAAGGCCAAAATACATTCGTGAAAGAAAACATAAACTTTATTCAAAAAAAAAAAAAAAAGAGCTAGACAGCTCAGAAGGAAAATATACTGTGAAGAATGTTAAGCCAGGCACAGTGGAGCATGCTCTTAACCGGACACTTGAGAGGCAGGAGCAGGTGGATCTGTATGAGGTCAAGGCCAGCCTGGTCTAAGAGTGAGTTCCAGGCTAGCCTAGACTACATAGAGAAAGAGCGATTGACAGCAGGCCATGGGAATGGGGGCACTCAGGCCCAGGTTATTGCTTCAGCTGCTTTTACTGAAAGAAGTTTAATTTTTAGAAATAGCATAGTTCTTTGCTTTAAACTGTTTGCTCTGTGTGTGTGTTTGCATGTTTGTGTGCGAATCTGTGTGAGTATATATTTGTTTGCATGTTTGTGTGTGTATGTGTGTTTGCATTCTCGTGTGTGTGTGTGTGAATGTTTGTATATTTGTGTATGTACACATGTGAGTGTATATGTGTGCTTGCATGTTTGTATGTGTGTGCATGTATGTGTTTGCATGTTTGTGTGTGAATCTGTGTGTGTATGTATTTGCATGTTTGTGTGTGTACGTGGGTGTGTTTGCATGTTTGTATATGTGTGCATGTGTGTATATGTGTGTGTTTGCATGCTTGTGTGTATATGTGTGTGAGTGTCTGTATATTTATGTGTGTATACATGTGAGTGAATATGTGTATTTGCATGTTTGTGTGTGAATCTGTATGTGTGTATATGTGTTTGCATGTTTGTGTATGTGTGCATGTGTGTGTGTATGCTTGTGTGTGAGTGTATATTTGTGTGTGTACGTGTGTGAGTGTATATGTGTGGTTTCATGTTTGTATATGTGTGTGTGTGTGTGTGTGTGTGTGTGTGTAAACCAAAGAACTACTTGTGGGCTTGGTTCTCTTCTACCATGTGGGGCCCAGGAATGAAACTCAGGTTATCAGGTGTGGCGATGGATTTGGATGAGGAGACCTTTGCTCGCTGTTCATGTTCCTCCAAATAATGTATCTAATTTCAATCATATGCATGCCCGACTGTGCCTATGAAATTAATAGGGGTTCTCTCTAAAATTCTCTTGAAGGATACAGTTTGCCTCACTGCATGTGCACCAAGCCACTGCAGGAGGGGGCGGTGTCCCCTACTCTCATACCAGACACAACTGGAATGTGACTGAATAGAATCTAAGTTTAACGGCCGTTAGGAGGAGAGACATACCCCATTGCTCAGAGGTGGAGGGAGTGTGCATACTACATGCAGATCAGGGTCCCAGGCTGGCAAATGCATCATCAGGAGAGAGGTGTGTTCATAGCCCAAACCTAGCAGAGTCCGGGGCTGCCACACTACTCCCTATGCTTGCCGCTTCACCTTGAAGTCGTGGTCCCCACTGAACGCAAAGCTTGCCATCTCAGCTGTGCCTAAGGTTTTATTAGCCGGGTGTTTTAATTCCATGTCATTAACTCTCTCACCACTAGAGGGCGCCAGAGGCCGTTGTAAAGATGGAGCGGCTCTTCCTTGTTCCTTGTTAAACTCCGGATTTTCTTTGATTTCTGGCTGTATGAAAGAGGTACGCAAGTAAGAGGCCATCTGACTGTGACATAACCCCTTGCCGACCGTGTTGTCACTGTCTTCTGACACAGAGTTCACACTCCAAATCTGGAACCTTCAGGGGTGACCACACCCTCCATACTCTGAGCCTGTGCCCCACCCCCACCCCCAGGGCTGATTCCGATTCCCACTGTGTAATGCTCAGGGTCTCAGCTTGACCCCTGAGAAGAAGGAAACAGCTGAGGGATTGCCTCCATCAGGTTGGTGGGAGGGCCAATCTGTGGGGAGGTTTTTGTTTTTGTTTTTTTAATTGTTATGGTGCACACCATAGGGTGCACCATCCCTGTGCAGGTGTGTCTGGGCTGCGTACGCCCCCAGGGTTTCACTTCAACTCTTCCCTCTAGGTCCCTGCCCTGACCTCCCCGAGTGAAGGACTGTATCTTGTAAGCCACATCAACCTTCCGCCCTGCCTCTCCCACCAAGTTCCTTTTGGTCAGTGATTTGTCTCAGATAGCAGACTGAGAAACTGAGCCGTCTCTCATCTGGGAAATCCAAGGTGAATTTAGACATTTAGAATTTAATTCTCGGGCAGTAGTGGCGCACACCTTTAATCCCAGCACTTGGGAGGCAGAGGCAGGCGGATTTCTGAGTTCGAGGCCAGCCTGGTCTACAGAGTGAGTTCCAGGACAGCCAGGGCTACACAGAGAAACCCTGTCTCAAAAAACCAAAACCAACAAATAAAAGAATTTAACTCTCATCAAAGTCAGAAAAGCAAGTTCTAGGTCAGGATACTTTAACTTCCGGTTTTAGCATGTGTGTGTGTGTGTGCACGCACATGCACATATGTGTATATGCATATAGGGGCCAGAGAACATCCCCTGTGTTCTTTCAGGAGCCATCCACCCTGGGTTGTCCATTTGCAATCTTTTTGAAACAATTTCTCGTGGCCTGTAACCCACAGGTCCACTGTCTGGCCGTCTGGGCAGCAAGCCCCAGGAAGCTGCTGACCGCCACCTCCCAAGAGCTGGACTGTGTGTACGCTGTCATGTGTATGCTGTCATGCCAGCTTCTCTGCATGGGCTCTGGGGTTCACACTCAGATCTTCATGGTACACGGCGCACATCTTACCAACTGAAATACCTCCTCGGTTCCCCCGCTGCTCTCACGCCCTGGTTCTAGCCTGGTTTTAGCAGATCTTGGCCGTGGTTTATAGCATCCCTCTGTTTCCTCACCGACCTCAGCAGAGCAGGAGTAGAATTACTATGGATGAGACGTTGAGAGTCAAACCTTCAGAAAGTGTTTTATACGATAGGTACTGAGTTTCTGTCAGCTGCCATTGCTGTCTACACACACACACACACACTATACACACACAATATACACACATGTAATACACACACGATACACATAATATGCACATGCACAATATACACACATGCAACGCACAATATACATATATACACAGACATACACATATAAATACATATCACATGTACATATACAATA
>NW_021604612.1:2335284-2336346 GCF_004785775.1 Grammomys surdaster
ATAAATATATACACATACAATATACTCAAATACACACAATATACACACAATACTTATACACACATACATACACATATAAATACATATACACACATAATACACAACATACACTCAAGCACACATATATATGCATATAAATATATACACACAATATGCACACAACACATACATACACATATATACATACATACACATAAATTCATATATACAATATACACATGCATACACATATATATACACAGATACACACAATATACACACATAAACACAACACACATACACAGAACTACATATATACACACACAACACACATATGTACACATATAAATGCATACACATTCATATATACAGACATATATGTCATATGGTATTGAATGGTAGATATGATCTGAGAAATGCACCGTCATTCAGTTTTGTTACTATAAAAGCATTATAGACAGATACATGTAGCCCACTGCAGGCCTGGACTCCAGGGCTTGTTATCCACACACACATACATGTGTGTACACATGTGCACATGCATTGGCTACACACCCAGATACGGTGTTATCTTAATGAATGCTGTGGTCAGTCTTGACACAACGGTGAGTATTTGTGAATCTAAACACAGCTAAGCATGGGACAAGCATGGTAAAAAACACCGGCGGAAGTATGTACTCGGGATACTTTGCCAGTCTGATCTCAGCCCATTGCTGTCTCAGGGTTTAGCGTCTGTTTCCTGCCGAGCACCAGACTCACGATAGACGTTTCTGGATAAATGAACTGCCGAGGACATTTCTGGTTATGTGAGCTGCTGGTTATGTGAGCTGCTCTGTTCCCCACAGAAAGAAGAAGTGAGAAGGAAACACATCCGCCTGCACATGGAAGGGGCGCTCACCGCCAGAGACAAGGTCGGAGTGCAGGACTTTGTGCTATTGGACGCTTACACCAGCGAGTCCGCCTTCCTGGAGAATCTTCGCAAGCGTTTCAGAGAGAACCTCATCTATGTACAGTAGCCGTTACCCAGCCGCCTTTCCTGTCTGTCTGTCTGTCTGTCTGTCTGTCTGTCTGTCTGTCTGTCTG
>NW_021604612.1:2336356-2349486 GCF_004785775.1 Grammomys surdaster
CTGTCTGTCTGTCTGTCTGTCTGTCTGTCTGTCTGTCTGTCTGTCTGTTCTCGGTGCACAGCCTGGATGACCAGGAATGACCGCACCACTGACATGGCCTGTAGGGGGCGCTCTCCACCCAGCCGGGACAGACATGCGCCACAGGGGACGTGCCATCATTTTCATAGCTTGGGATACAGGAACGGACCAGGGTTTCTGGCAGCCGCTGCTCTGCCTTCTTCTGAGGCCGATTCCTCCTGGTGTAACTGCTCTTTGCTGAGTGGCAGGATGACAGCCGGTTCCTCAGCTTAGCATCTTTGCAGGAAAGGAGCAGCATCTTCCGGGAGATATCCCTAAGTGGTCCAGATGAGGCGCTGGCTCACACCAGCTCCTCTTGGGTCCAGAGCCTGTCTCTCTCAGCCAATCCACACAGACAGGAAGGGGTTAAAAGCCAAGTCTGGAGAAGACACACAGCACAGTCCCAGCATCTTTGAGCAAAAGCTGGGACAGTAGGAATTCTTAATCATTTGGAGCAAGGAGACTAGATGCCAGACATGAAATATAAGACATCACCTCTGTACTGCTAAGTCTTCAAAGACAAAGAAAGCAGCTTTTTACTAAAAGATTGTTTTTGTCTTGCCTAGTCTGCATAGGACCTTAGGTTGGATCTCTAGCAGAAACAAAAATATTTGTCTTATAATGAGAAATATAAGCTGGGCGGTGGTGGTGCACGCCTTTAATCCCAGCACTGGGGAGGCAGAGGCAGGCGGATTTCTGAGTTCGAGGCCAGCCTAGTCTACAGAGTGAGTTCCAGGACAGCCAGGGCTACACAGAGAAACCCTGTCTCGAGAAAACCAAAAAAACAGAGAGAGAGAGAGAGAGAGAGAGAGAGAGAGAGAAATATAGATAATATGTTTATCTATTCATTATATTAATACATAATTATATATTATTGTTTATACTTAGATATAATATGTATATTATATATAATATGCATTATAAATCAATGTGTTGAAACCAAGGTTATTAGAAAAAATATTTCTTAAATTATGTGTTCCATCCACTGACTTTCAGAATTATCACCCTTAACTGTAAAAATGGAAACAAAGTTTCTGTACAAGCAAAGTGTAAATCACACAGGATAACAGAGACATCAGGGTTAGACCGAAAGTTGCCAGTTTCAGTGCGGAAACTTCAGAGACACAAGGACTTTCGGATCTCAAGGTCACTGATTGCATCGATTAAAGGAATGGAGATTTTTGGGTTTTTTTTTCCTTTCTGTTTTTTAATCAAAACACTCCTCTCTGTTCCGTATCTCCAGCTGATTTTTGTCCTAGTGTTTAGAGACATTAGTGGCACCAATGTGAACACCCATGATAGAGACTTCTGCCCCTCAGTGGGGTGAAAGAACAAATTCAGAATCTGAAAACACCCCCGTGTATTTTCAAAGGGACACACATGTTTTGGTTTGACACGAAGACCTCTGGCACTCTGTTCATGACTGTATTCCAAGGGGTCTTTTGTCAGTGTGTAGACCAAAGATGAACAGCGGAAACCTGGAGAAATGCTGGGGTAGCTTGTGTGCGGTTCTAGGGCGCCGGTAAGCAAGCTTGCCCCAGTGTTCAGACAGTGCTCACGGAGAGGACTGTGGAGCATTAACTGGGACCGGGCACTCCACCTAGGGGCGTTCATTCATGAGATAGTAGCAGGGGCTAGTCTTCCTTTCATCAGAGAAAGCACCTCTCTGTCACTGATTGTATTCAGAACATAACATCCGCTCCTGCAGGCTGAGGCATGGGCCCAGCCAGAATCTTCTCTCTGCTGCCTCTCTCCCTTCTCTCAGCTCCTCACACCCACAGCCTCTACCTGCACTGGCTGAGGACTGTCAGCTTTCCCCTCTGGACCCTTCATCCTAAAGCTCACTTCCTGGGCATGGCTAGCTCTTTAACCTTCAAGCTTCTGCACAGATGTCCACTCCTCAAACGAAGCTTCTGGAAGCCCACAGCTAATGCAGTCCTTCCTGATTGCTGCCCTCTGCACACCCCTGAAGGCTTCTCTGACGTAGCCTTGTGCCTGAGCTGCTCGTCCGCTCTCACCCCACCCCCACCCCCTGCACACAAGCTCCCCGTCAGCAGAGCGCACAGCTGACATTTGTTGGATGACATCCCCAGCCTGGAGTCAGTGTCCGGTGGTCAGAGTGTGGGACACTAGCTGTACCCTCAATTCCTCACATATGACGTTTGTCCCTTCCTTCAGACGTATATCGGGACGCTGCTTGTGTCTGTGAATCCGTACCAGGAGCTGGGAATCTACACTGCCAGCCAGATGGAACTTTATCAAGGGGTCAATTTCTTTGAACTACCACCACATGTGTAAGTGGCTTCCCCAGGAGCAGGTCTGGGTCCAATTTTCTTTTTTCTCATTCTATATTTTATCCTCCTTTCTTCTTTCTTCACATTCTCCCATCTGTCCACCCACCCCCCATCCACCCATCCATCCATCCAT
Source organism: Grammomys surdaster (assembly GCF_004785775.1). Taxonomy (NCBI): domain Eukaryota; kingdom Metazoa; phylum Chordata; class Mammalia; order Rodentia; family Muridae; genus Grammomys; species Grammomys surdaster. Next base: position 2,338,841 of record NW_021604612.1, read on the forward strand.
CCATCCACTCACTTCCATTCTTAGGTTCTGCACTCTTGCATGTCAAAGCAGCAGAAAATGTTAGTCCCTTTTGCATCTCAGCCTAAGTGAAGAGGCGGGCTCTTTGCGGAACCTCCATGTGGCCAGAAAGCAATCTCCAATGGGATGCAGCTGCTGTGGCGCCACCTACTGGTGCCAGCGTGTTACTGCAGCTAAGAACCCCTGAGCAACTCCTTGCCTTGTCTGCGGTCTGCTTTTGCTGAGCCTCGAGCTTTGGTTGAGGCTTGTGTCTCTCTTCCGCCCTCATCTGTCTGGGAGGCTAAGCCATTCCTCTTAAAGCATCTATAATTTTTTTTTTCTCATCGGCACTGTGAATTGTTCCACCACTGAGCCCTGAGCTCACGGGCTCTCAGGAGAGCGTTGTGTTTGATTAGGAGCCTGGGAATAAAATGCTTCCGGTAGGCCAGGCAGTGGTGACACACGCCTTTAATCCCAGAACTTGGGAAGCAGAGGCAGGCGGATTTCTGAGTTCTAGGCTAGCCTGGTCTGCAGAGTGAGTTCCAGGACAGCCAGGGCTATACAGAGAAACCCTATCTCAGAAAAAAAAATGCTTCTGGTAGCTTCTCTTTACGCAATAGGGGATCAGAGTTTCTAAGCTTTGGTTTCCCCTGCACCCCGGGTGTTCAGAAAAGAGAAAACAGTATTTTATCATATTCGTGGAACTATTGAATATTTAGACAAGATACTGTATCTGTGTACACTGAATAGATGTCCCACAAGGATGTAATTTAGCATCTGGCTTATTCCCAGAAGAAATGTAAATATATTAAAAAAAATATTTGGTGGGGTTGTATTGCAGCTTGGTAACAGACTGTGTTTGAGATGCATAAAGCCTTAGGATTTGACCCGGAGGGTCAAATCAATCAGACTGCCTTAGTTACTTCCTGTTGCTGTGATCAGATACAAAGGCAGCTTGAGGACAATAGGGTCCATCCTGGGGAACAGCTAAAGGGCAGAGTCCTCCACCGTGGGGAGTAAAGGAGGCAGCTGGTCACACTGTACCCACAATCTGGAGGCAGAGAGCTCTGCTGCTCTGCTCTGTCTCCAGTCACACAGTCCAAGACCCCGGGCAGGGAATGGTGCCCGTGGACGGCCAATCTTCTTCTCACCTCCGTCTCCACAGGCAGCCCCATCTCCCATGTGATTCGGGATTCTATCAAGTTCCACCAACCATCACGCGGGTAGATTTGGAAGACACATCCTTTGTTTTGTTTTTAACTCGTGTTATTGAAGTCTGTCAGCTAATACTCTTGGTACCAGGTCACTCAGGCGTCCTGGCTGAGGAGCTTTCTGAGGTGGCATAGTCTAGCCGTGGCTTCCCGGAGGCAGGGGATTTTGTCTCTTTGCCTAGTAGGTGTTAGAGTCAGGGCAAGCAAGCAGCACAGAGAACCAGCGTGCTTCTGTCCGCTCCTTCCCTAGCTACGCCATCGCCGACAACGCCTACCGCATGATGTGTTCAGAGCTCAACAACCACTTCATCCTCATTTCTGGAGAGAGCGGGGCTGGGAAGACGGAGGCCTCCAAGAAGATTCTCCAGTACTTCGCAGTGACCTGTCCAATGACGGAGTCCCTACAAATAGCCCGAGACAGACTGCTGCTCTCCATCCCAGTTCTGGAGGTGAGTGGCCTCCAGGAAGTCCCCAAGCAAAAGCAGTCCCCTGCCTGGGTATAGCAGTAAAACTAGGCATGTAACTACCGAGGACAGGGGCTTCACCAGCATTGTCACAGCGAGGGATATGACCTCAGAGGTGGGCTTGGATGTAATCCAGCAGGTTTCAGCACAGCCCATGTTCCCAGCTGAGGAGTGTGTCTGTTAGGAGTATCGGACTCTCCAGAGCTCTCGAGGGTCCAGTGGGATGAGCGGCAAAAACACGTGGGGTTAGTAAGCTGTAAAGCACACGTGACTTTTACTGGAATCAGTGTCATCTGGGTTGCCGTTTCTTTTTTTTTTAAGATTTATTTATTTTATGAATATGAATACACTGTAGCCGTCTTCAGACACACCAGAAAAGGGCATCAGATCCCATTACAGACGGTTGTGACCCACCATGTGGTTGCTGGGAATTGAACTCAGGACCTCTGGGAGAGCAGTCAGTGCTCTTAACCGCTGAGCCATCTCTCCAGCCCTGGGTTGTGGTTTCTACTGTGACAATGTAATGTACCCATTTGCATTTCTGATACAGAACAAGTCACTGTCTCCCGTGTGGCTGTCCTGTCTGTAAGAGATGCCCAGGCTAGGCAGGGGGTTGCAACTGGCCCTTAGGTGTGAGGAGGGATGGGGTGACAGGCTGCCAGTCACAGAGCATCGAGGGTCACATACCTTTTTGGGTCATTTCTAACAGATTCATCCCTTCGGAGCTTCTAGAGGGGTCTCTCCCCTGCTTTTCCTGTGTCCAAATATGGCACTAGGATTGTATCTTCTGAACTTAATGACTACTTTTTAAGAAGACAGTGTGGTTTCCCTCCCTAGCGCCCCCTACTGTCCCCCACTGCCATATCGTTTGGGGGCAGAGAGCCAAGGATAGTGAGCCAAAGTGACTGTGTGTGACGTTTGTGTTCAAAGGCTTTTGGAAATGCCAAGACCCTCCGTAATGACAACTCCAGCAGATTTGGGAAGTACATGGACATACAGTTCGACTTCCAGGTACGTTGAAATTCCTGTACACGGCTCTGGAGACCCCTATTGAGGCAAGGTAACCCTCAGGAGAAGGGCATTACTGACCCAAACAGTGGGAAAATGCAGGTCAGGATAATTTGTTAAAGTGTGTAGGGGTGTGTGTGTGTGTGTGTGTGTGCTCGAGCATGCATGTACACATGGCTACATTCTTGGGCATGTAGCGTGACACCCACGTGGAGGTCAAAGGACAATTTCTGGTGTCCCCATCTTCCACCCTGTTTGAGACATGGTCTCCTTTCAGCACTGTGAGTGTCAGGCTAGCTCATCTGTGAGCTTCTTGAGAATCTCTACTTCCGGTCTCGTTGAAAGCGCTGGGATTACAGACGTGTGCTAAGGATCCCAGCCCAGGCCCTTACACTGGAGAGCAAGCGCTTTACCTCTGAGCCAGTTACCATAGTTCTGCCCGTTGATGGTCAAGAATAACATCTGAGAACGCTGGGTGTGGGCAGGGCCGTGGATGGCTAGGAACTCACACCCATTAGAACCCATTAGCAAATGGCCATCGCTCTAACATAGGCTCTTGGGTACGGAAGCTGTTGTCATGTAATCAAGGGGACAGCTGGGTGCTGTGGCACGCAATCCCAACACTCCAGGAGGTTGAGCAGAATCCAGGCCATGGATTTGCGGCCAGCCTGGGCTACAAAGGGCTAAGGGGTCTGCTGCATAGGACCTGAGTCTGGTTACTGAGACCCACATAGTAGGAGAGCACCCATTCCTGAAAGTTGCCCTCTGACTGCCTCACAAGTTCTGTGGTATGAGTGTGAATCCCCACACACACCAAATATATTTTTTTCAAGTGGACAGCTTTGTCTAGAGCAAATAGGCTTTCCAAAAGTATCCTGCTGACTAGGAAAGCCAGGAATGTAATATATAATACACTGTGTTATATTATATAATGTATTATATTATGCATATTATATTACATAATATAATACAGTGTATATAATGTAGTTATATACACTGTAGCCCAGACAGGCCTGGAATTCAATGTTATTATATACACTGTAGCCCTGGAACTTACTACAAAGCTCAGGCTGGCCTCACATCCATGGATATCCTCCTGTCTCTGCCTCCTGAGTGCTGGGTTGTGTGCCACAGAACTCTGTATTCTGGGACAACAGCTTTACTCCACAGGAGCCTATGTTAGTGCAATGGTCACTTTCTAATGGGTTCACCGTGAGCCCCAGCAGCCATGTGTGTGGGATCTTAGCCACCCACGTCTCCACCCACACCCAGCATTGTCAGATGTAATTCTTGACCATCTTAGGTAGAACGGTAGTAATTTATTGAGGCCTTTAGATTACTACAGGGTTGAGGTGGGGCTGGGGAGATGGCTCAGCAGGTAAAGTCACTGGTCACTCTGCCTGATGGTCTGAGTTCAATCCCCACGCCCCAGATGTTAGAAGGGAGGAACTTCCTCCTGCACGTGAGTGTGAGTGGTCCTCTGACCTCCACACCCAAACTGAGGAACGCGTGTCTTCCCCTCCCAAGACACACACAGCTATTTAAATGTGATTAAAATATCTAAGCTTTAAAAATCTGTGTTTATGGATGTGTGTGCCACATAGCTGTGTCTGAAGATAGCGACAGCGCACTCATATACATAAAATAAATGCATTTAAAAAAAAATCACCACTGAGATTCAGCAGGGATGATGTCATCGTTCCAATGAGTGATGCTTTTATTGACTCGGACTGTTAATAATGAGTTTAGAAGAGGTCTGCCTCACGCCACATACAAAAATGAAATAGTGTCGGTTGGCAAGATGATTTGGTATCTACAAGTACTTGGTGCACAAGCCCGATGGCCAAGGTTCAATCCCCGGAACATCCACCCCCGGGGGGGGGGAGGCAGGGGGGGAGAGAGGGGGAGGGGAATAAAATCCTGAAGGGCGTTCTCTGGTCTCCACATACATGCTTTGGTGTGTGCATACGTGCGCATACACATATATACACACCAATAAATACAAATTTTAAGTTATTTTAAAATGAGCAGGCTGGACCATAGTCTGGAACATTAAACGGTAAAACAAGTAGAGAAAATATCTCTGTGATCTCGGACTGAACAAAAACTGAGCCTAAGGAAAAGACATCAACCTTTGACCCTGAGAGATCATCCTTTGAGCCTGAGAGATCATCCTTTGACCCTGAGGGATCAACCTTTGACCCTGAGAGATTGCTGTTCATTCACATTGTAACAAGGCTGAATTGGCCACCATGCTTTACTGTAATTTTAGTGCTTGGGAGGTGAGGCAGGAAGAACATGAGTTCCGGGCTAGCCTGGACTACATGGTAAAGCTGAAGCTAATCTGGATGGATAAGACTTTCCCCTCCTCTTCCCTGCCCCCTGAAAACGTCACCTAGGCTAAATCGCTGCTGTTTTTCCGGGTCTGCTGTGGGAGGGGCCTGTCCTCCACCTGCGTCTTCTTCTGTTTTGAAGGGCGTTCCTGTAGGCGGCCATATCATCAGTTACTTGATCGAGAAATCCCGAGTCGTCTATCAAAACCACGGCGAGCGGAATTTCCACATCTTCTACCAGCTGCTAGCGGGTGGTGAAGCGGGGCGCCTCGCTTCCCTGGGACTCGAGCGAGACCCCCAGCTGTACAAGTACCTCTCACAGGTTAGAAAGAGCAGTGCCCGGCTTCAGCCGCCTCTGGGAGGAAGGGGTCGGGGGTGTCTGCGGCTCTACCTGTTCTCTCCTCCATGAAGCTTGTCCCAAGCAAGCTAACGCATCTTCCCTTCGAGACTGACATCTCAGGGAGGCAGCCCAGTGTCTGGTTCCCAGCAGAAGTTAGAATCCTCTGAGCAATCTTAGAACCAAAGAGAGCAGTGGCTTCTTGCATTACAAGTCCCTGGGTTCAAAACCCAGCACTGGGTGAAGAGACAGATGTTAGAGCTGACCTTCCAATATTTTAAGTCCTTCCAGGGTGGGAAGGGGCTGCCGGAGCTGTTTAAAAATTTAAGCTTCCTTGTTATGAGGATTCAGCTCTGTGGTAAAGCACCTGCTGAGAATGCCCAAGGTCCCAGTTTGGAGTCCCAGTGACAAACACCTTCCCCTTAGATTGGACACACAACACACACATACACATATACACACACATATACACACAGAGACACATACACACACAGAGAGACACATATACACATATACACACACATGTATATATACTCAGAGACACACACACAAATACACACAGAGAGAGACACATACATACACATACACACACACATATACACACAGAGACACACATACACACACATATACACACAGAGAGACATATACATACACAGAGACACACACACATACACACATAAAGAGACACATACATACACATAGACACACACTCAGAGACACATACACAGAGAGAGAAACGCATACATATACACACAGAGAGACACAGACACACAGTTAGTTGCTGGCGGGTATGGGGTGGGGGTGAGGTGTGACAGGCATGGCAGCTCCTCTCTGCCCAATCAAGAACTCCTTGTGCTCTGCTTTAAGAGCTCAGCTGCAAAAGGAAAGCAGCTCAGACCAGTCCTGGGAGCTAGCCCTGTGGACGGACCTTCCATGTTTAACTCCCAAGCATTCATTTTTCCGCAGCCTGTGCCAGGGTTATAAGATGCCCCGGTTGACTAACACCTTTCTTTGCCTAAAGCTCTTCTCCCCCCCACCACCCTTTTCTTTCTCACTGGGCCTGGCCTTGAGGTCACCTGAGGTCACCAAGCAGAATGAAGGAGAGAGAGAGAGAGAGAGAGAGAGAGAGAGCGCTTTATAAAGTGAGTAAGCTGAGGACTGGTGTTGCCCAGAGCCCTCAGGGAGAAAGCTTGAATGAATTAAGGAGATAAAAAGGATCAAAGGTTCCTGATGAGCTGGCAGCTGGTCCTCAGAACAGAGAAAGACTTAGTTTGTTTTGCATTTCTTAAAGGGACCTGGTTTTCCCAGCCTGGCCACGTGTCTCTGTCATTTCTGTGCATGGCTAGAGGGATTGACTGGATAAGAGGAAAATGACAGAAACCTCGCTCTCTTCCCCAAGCAACTTCTCTGCCCTCTGAGAATCACATCTCTATGCTGGGAGGTCCAAGAGAGACATGGATATACACGTGTGTGCATGTGCGCGTGTGCGTGGGCACACACACAGAGACACATACATACACACAGAGAGACACGGAGACACAGAGATGCAGACATACACACAGAGATACACATACACACAAACACACACAGACACATACACACAGAGACACACAGAGGCACATGCATACACAGAGAGACACAGAGATACAGACATACACATACATATACACACACAGAGACATATACATACACAGAGAGACTCAGAGATACAGACAGTCAGACAGACACACATACATACATACACACAGAGAGACACGGAGACACAGAGATACAGACATACACACATATATACACACACAGACACATACACACAGAGACACACAGAGACACATACATACACAGAGAGACTCAGAGATACAGACAGACACACACACATATACATACATACACACACACAGAGACACACAGAGATACAGACACACAGAGGAAGACTCAGAGGCACATATACACACAGAGAGACACACAGACACAGAGATAGAGACATACGCACACAGAGACACATACATGTACACAGAAATACAGACTCACACACAGATACTCAGAGATATATATACACACAGAGAGAGACACACATACAAGTGTGTGCACACACACATATACACACACACAGACACAGAGATACATACATATATACAGAGAGACACAGATGCACACACACACACACACACACCCCTTTTTTCTTATAGATTCTATTCCTGGACCTACTGCTTCAATCAAATCCCTATGTGCCACTGTGGTTTAGGAGCAGTCCTAGCAATTTGCTAATGCGGGTTTGTTTTGCTTTGACTCTGTTCCCTGAGACCCCACAACACCCGGGAACTCCAGCTTCATTTTGCACTTCGCACTGCTCTAGACCAAGTGTGTGTCTCGGAGGGACAGATCTGCACACCCTTTGCCTGCAGGAGGCAGGAGCAGATGTCATGTGTGGAGGGAATAGCTGCTCAGGTCCCACGGGGACCCATTCCAGGACCCCTCATGGATGGCAACATCCAAGGATGTCTGAGTCTTTTATAGAAAAGGGCGAAGTGTTTGCACATGACAGACTATGCATCCTCCCATATGGGCTAAGTTGTCCCCAGGCCCAGACACTATGTCAATGCTAATTTCCAGGTGGTTATGTGGGCCGTGGACATGGCTCAGTCAGTCAAAGGGAACCTGAGTTTGAACCCCTCATAGCCACACAAAAAGTGAAGAAGCAGAGACAAAACGGAGGAGCCTTGTGGCTCCTTCCAGCCGGTCTAATCAAATCCATGAGCTCCATGGCCAGTCAGAGACCCTGTCTCAAAAATAAGGTGGGGGTTCATCAAGAAAGACACCCAGCGTGGACCTCTGACCTCCACACACAGACTTGGAACTGTGTGCACACAGAGACCATAAATAGCTGTTACACTGTATACACTGTGTACACTGTTACACTGTTTAGGAGAGTAAGAAGAAGAGATGTCTCCACACGCTCAGTGAGATACAACTTACCTGAATAGTTTTGGTCGAATGTGAGGCTATTAGAACTCACAGACATGAAACTCTTGTTTCCTAAAATTGTGAGTTTTGTCTGGCTGACTCTTTGACGGATGCTGTGTATAATACAGAAATATCCTAAGACGATAAACCTTCAGGTAACCAGCAAACTGGGAGTCCCTTATACCCCAAATGCGAAATAAGTTTTAAAATATCTACACTGTTTCCTCTTTAAATTGTGACATTGTTGGGCCAGCAGCACAGCCTAAGGAATAAAGTCACTTGCCTCAAAGTCTGACAGCCTGAATTGAATCCTGGGCTTCCACACGGCAGAGGCAGAGAACAGAACCCCCGCAGGGTTGTCTCTGATCTCCACATATGTACCCTGACATACATGTGCCTGCACACATGTACACACATGATAAGTAAGTGCACGAGATTTAAAATATGACATTAGTGGGTCTGTTTCTTATTTAAAAAGCAACACAGAATTCATTGAGAACTCTGATGCCACCTCTGCTGCCGGTCTGTAAGTGCACACAGCCTCTCCTTCAGCAGAGTGGCCTCCAGTCCTATCCCTACAGTCAGGAGGGTTTTGCTGAATATCCCCAAAGTGCATCAGGGCCATCTTCCAAGTTTAAGCACGGCTGTTTCTTTGCACGGGTCACCATCTTCCCTTCTAGACACATGACTTCCAGTTTTTTAACAAAACCGAAAAGGTGCTTTAAGACAGGTCCTGAAAATATAATTCAGTAGCTATGAAAGTTTCTCAGGACAGGGATGTTTTAGAGATAAATTTGGTTTTAGAAGGAAAAAAAATGATCTCTGCTAGGTAGATTAAAACCTTCTTGTTTACAGTTCAGGACATTACAGAAGTTGGTTCTCCATGGTTAGAAAGTCGCTTAGAGCTAGGAACAGGTATCTGCATCCTCCATTGTCCTTAAAAATACCACTCATTGATGCAGTTTTACCGCAGGGTCACTGTGCCAGAGAGTCATTCACCAATGACAAGAATGACTGGGAAACCGTGTGCAGTGCCTTCTCCGTCATTGGTTTTACTGAAGCCGACCTTGAGGTAAAGGCCTTGGAGTTTTGTCTGGGTGGGGAACCACCCTGTTTTCTTGGGGCTTGGTTGATATAGGACCACTGTACTCAGCAAATAAAGGCCCAAATCAGGGCCAGGGTGATGGTGCCATCAGCAGAGAGCTAGAGGGCCCGAGCTTGAGCCCCAGAACCTGTATCAAAAGCCACGTGTAGGGGCTGGAGAGACAGCTCAGCAGCTAAGAACACTTGTTGCTTGCAGACAGCTTGCGTTTGGTTCCCAGCACCTTTGTCAGGCAGCTGAGAATCACTTAAAACTCCAGTCCCAGGGGACCCAATGCTAAATAATAATAATAAAAGTCTTTTTCTAAAACAGACTTTTATTTTATATAGATGAGGGTTTTGCCTGCATGTATGACTACAAATCACACGTCCCTGATGCCCACAGAGGCCAAAAGAAGGCAGCAGATCCCCCGGATCCAAAGTTATAGATGGTTGAGAGCTATCTTGTGAGTGCTGGGAGTGAACCTAGGTCCTCTGTTAGAGAGAGAGCATGGGCCGGGCGGTGGTGGCGCACGCCTTTAATCCCAGCACTTGGGAGGCAGAGGCAGGCGGATTTCTGAGTTCGAGAGTTCGAGGCTAGCCTGGTCTACAGAGTGAGTTCCAGGACAGCCCAGGCTATAAAGAGAAACCCTGTCTCAAAAAAAAAAGAGAGAGAGAGAGCATGGGGTCAGAGTTCAGAGGTGACAGCCATCTCTCCAGCCCTCTAAAAAATTGTCAGGTGTTACAGTGCACACTTGTGATCCCAGCAATGAGAAGGCAGTGGAAGGGGGTCCCTGGACTCACTGGACAGACAGCTTAGCTTACATGGTAAGCTGCAGGCCAGAGAGAGAACTAATAAAAATAACCTAACAAAAGATAAACTTGATGCCTGTCACATGACCCTCAAATTGTCCTCGGTTCCACGCACACAAACACGGACGTGCACATGTGTACACACAAACATACATCGGGTGAAAGATAGGACATCCTGTAACACAAGTACTTTGAGTTAAATAATGAAGAATATTTAGTATAAATATGCCTCAAGTATTGTATCTAAACAGTTCTAAAAGATCAGACGTAGCCTATTCTCATAGTAATTGGGCATTTTGCCTCTTTTCTGTCAGCGTAAGTTTCTCTAGTGTTGTGTAGAGGGAGGTGGTGTGGTCCTCCCCGGGTAATGTGGTACCCCCCAGGTGGTGTGGTCCTCCCCGGGTAATGTGGTACCCCCCAGGTGGTGTGGTCCTCCCCGGGT
>NW_021604612.1:2349586-2354320 GCF_004785775.1 Grammomys surdaster
GGTCCTCCCCGGGTGGTGTGGTCCTCCCGGGGTGGTGTGGTCCTCCCGGGGTGATGTGGTCCTCCCCGGGTGATGTGGTCCTCCCGGGGTGGTGTGGTCCTCCCCGGGTGGTGTGGTCCTCCCGGGGTGATGTGGTCCTCCCGGGGTGATGTGGTCCTCAATTAGACCAGTCTTGATTTAGATCCACTGGACCTGCACATTTACTCTTTATTTACTCTTCTATTTTAAAATGAATTGCATCATGGGTAAACATTGGATAGAATCTTGTCACTTTTTTTCTGTTTTGATTATAACTCTGTTCATCTTTCAAGAACCAAAATGTAGTCTTATAAAATTATGATAATATTGGAGACCATGCTATTAGAAAATTTAGCTTACCTGTTGGGTTGGTTGGTTGGTTTTGAGACAGGCTGTCACTATGTAACCCAGGCTGTCCTGGAACTAGTGGATCCCCTGCCTCAGCTGCCTGAGTGCTGGGGTCACAGGCAAACACTAGCTGGAAGTCTGTTTTACAAACAGCCCTGGCTGTCCTGGAACTCACTGTTGACCAGGCTGGCCTCAAGCTCAGAGAGATCCGCCTGCCTCTGCCTCCCAAGTGCTGGGATTAAAGGTGTGCATCATCCCTGCCTGGCTATAAAATGCTTTTATAAAATGTTTATGCGTTTATATTTTGTGCTGGAGGCTGAGTGGCTCCCCTCCAGCCCCCCCCCCATTAAGATAATTAGGGCTGGAAGTGACCAGAGCCCATTTCTAGGGAGTTGGCTCTGTGAACTGGGTTGGGGTTCAGGGAAGGGATGTATCATCACCAATTGTCACGGAGGTACTGCTGACTCCTCTATTGTGTCCCCTGCCTTCCTACATCTCTAGAACCTCTTTGGGATCATTGCTAGTGTCCTACACCTGGGCAACATTTGTTTCAAGGGGAACAAACAAGGCTGTGCCAGTGTCCCGGATACCCACGAAATCAAGTGGATTGCCAAGGTGACCTTCCTTTGCTAATGAACTTAGAGGGTGGGGTGTGGAGTCTGAACACCAAATATCCACAGCAATGCAAATGGTTAGCACCACATTCTTTCGAGGTTAGGAGGGTTAGAAGGAGCTGCGACTGGTGAGCTTGCTTCTGTTTGATTTGGTTTGTTCGGTTTTATGATAGGACCTCATTATACAGCCTAGGCTGGCTCTGGACTGGCAATCACTCTGGGTGCTGAGATTACAGGCGTGTACCACCATAGCTGGCCCAGGGAAGGGAGGGTGGATGACCCTGACCCCAGAGAGGCCACAGGCTCTGTATAGTCACTGAATGACGACTGGATTCTCTCACACAGCTCCTGGGAGTCTGCCCAGCTGTTCTTCTGGAAGCTCTCACCCACAGAAAGATTGAAGCCAAAACAGAGGAGGTAACTAAACAGTGCCGGGAAGATGTCAGCCCCCTGCTGTGTCGGCCCCCTGCCTTGGCTGCCTGACTCAGTCCAGCACTCTGGTGTCCCCTGTGGGTAACAAACCCTCTACCCAGCCTACTAGGTCCTGAGTGGCTCAGCTCTTGAGGGGGTCCCAACCTCATCTCCCCACACCCATACCCCCATTCCTCCATCTCCTATTTCACCCCCCCCATTAGATCATCCCCAGCTCTTATCCCTTGTGCCTTACCCCCATCCCTCACCCTATCCCCCGCCCCTTACTCCCACCCCCACCCCTTACCCACCATTCCCACCCTTTACCCCCTCATCCCACCCCTTACCCCTTTATCCCACCCCTTACCCCCTCATCCTACCCCTTACCCCACCCTTACCCCTTACCCCCCATCCCTCCCCAGCTCATGTCTCACCCTTGCCTAACCCTTCCTCACAGGGTCTTTGCACATGCTGTTCCCTCTGCTGGAACGCCTTTCCCTGTCCTCCAACCTTCAGCACCCAGAGCCCTGAATCAGGGACCCTTCCCCCCCATCACCTACCTTAGCCTCTTGGTCGTCCTTACGGCACCCCACCCGTCACTCTAAGCCTGCACCAGGACTCTTCCCTCGTGTGAGTGTCTGGAAGTCCTGACAGTGCTCTGACTCATGAGCCCACAAACGCCAGGCCTGTGTCTGGGTCCTGGTCTCCTAACTTGTGTCCAATGCTCAGTTACTGTCAGAGACTGGTGTGGACCCTGAGGATATGGCTCATCCTGTCTATAATGACATCCCTTACCCGTTTTTCCAGGTGATATGTCCATTGACCGTAGAACTCTCTGTTTACGCCAGAGATGCCATGGCAAAGGCTGTTTATGGGCGGACATTTACGTGGCTGGTCAATAAAATCAATTCTTCCTTAGTTAACAAGGTGGGTCAACACACGTTGGATGTCCTGTTCTCACTACAGTGGTAGTGTCTTGTGGTCATCATATTGATGCAAAGCCCCTGTGAACATGACCCATAAGCTCCTCATGGGCAGGGGTGATGTCTTCCAGTGCCTTGCACACAGTAGGCTAACGGGTGTGCACACCTGTTGGCTTGAAGACACTTTCCAAAGTCCGGTATCCACAGCACCTGTGGTATACCAGATGGCCTTCTACAGCCATATACTTTTAATGTGTCTGGGAACACACAGCTGACCTTCAAACTCCTGCTTAGGTCGTGTTTCGTTTTTACATAGGAATCAGATAAGATGGGAGTTTATTTGGAGCTAGAAATCAAGGCATGACTCTAGAGCCTGGTGTGCAGAATACAGACTGGGAGGCAGCATCTCAGTCCAGTCGGACAGAGGAGTCTGCTGTGTCCCTTTAAGAATGATTGGGTGAAAGGGGACTGGAGAGATGGCTCAGTGGTTAAGAGCGCTGGCTGCTCTTCCAGAGAACTCAGGTTCAGTTCCCAGCAACCACATGGCAGATCGCATCTGTCTCTAACTCCAGTTCTAGGGGGTGTGATATCCTCATACAGACGTGCAGGCAAAACACCAATGCACGAGAAATAAACAAAAATGATGATGAGGAGGAGGAGTAAGAAGAGGAGGAGGAAGAGGAGGAGGAGGAGGGGGAGGGGGAGGAGGAGGAGGAGGCAGAGAAGCCAGGCTAGATGGCTCAGCAGTGAAGAATGTTACTGTCCTTGTAGATGACCCAAGTTCAGTTCCCAGCATCCACAATGGGTAGGGCTCACAACCACCTTTAATCCCTATTGCAGGGAACCCTGAGAACCTCTTCTGGCCTCTGTGGGTATCCAAACATATGGGATATGTGTATGTGTGCACTTGTGTGTGCATACATGCATACACACACATATACACATACAGACACACACACACATACACACACATACACACACATATACACACACATACACACACATACACACACATATACACACACATACACACACACAAATCTTTAAATGAAGAATAACAAGCATGTCCTCGGTTCCTATGTTATAACTGGGTGACTGATAAAATATAGAAGTTTACTTAGCTCAAGGTTCCAGACACTGGGGAGTTGGGAGCACAAAGCCACACCTAGTGGAGTCTCCTCCAGCATCCTGACATGACAAGGGACCTCTGCATCATGGTGGCCCTGCCTCATGACCTTGTCTCCCGAATACCGATGACATGAGGCTGAAGATGCTGATTCTGACAGGTGAACTTTGGGGAGATAAACTGAGACCAGAGCCTCACTGAGAGGTGCCCACCCTTGCCTGTATGAAGTGACAGTCACGCCTCTGCCGCCTCTCACCTGGGCAAGCGCTTCCTGGCAGTTCGTAGGTCACTTTCATTGTTGGTTTTGGAGGGGACGCAAACTGGTGGCTGGAGAGACATGAAGCCATGACGTCAATCAGAAGCCAAGGTGTTGCTTACCGAGGGAAGCCACAGGCAGGTCCAGCTGAGGACCAGGCTTAGGCCCCAAAGGTTACTACGAGCCCCTGCTGAAGAGAAAGGCAGGAGCCACGTGCTTTTTACCTGAGTCCCAGGTTTAGGGACAGCAACAGGGATTGCAAAGACAAACTTAACCAAATCGGTCCATTTTTTTATTGCTCTAATGGTGACCCAGGAAGAGAGTGTCACACGGCAAGAGAGAGAACATGGTCTGTGTATCTTTCTGGTCTGGTCCCTCTCTCTTTGTAGAAACCATCAGGTCCTGGGGGCTCTGCTCTGATGGTCTTATCTAGCTGATGGACCCCCAAAGGCCCCACTTCCAAACTCCGTAGTCAAATTTAGTTTCCATCTCTTAGAGCCTCGCTGTGGGGATGGAGTTTCAACATCAGAGTCTTTGGGTAAGAGCTTGAAAGACGGCTCCGTGGTTAAAAGCACTTGTGGCTCTTGCAGAGCACCCGTGTTTAGTCCCCAGCACCTATATCAGGCAGCTCACAGCTGTCTGGAACACCAGTTCCTCTAGTCTCCACGGGCACCTGCACACAGATGGTAGACAGACATATGCACCAAGAAATGCTTGGGAAGTGAAGACGCTTTGGGAGAGCCGCAGCACTCACAGCTAACGGCATGCGTTGTTTTCCCCACTAGGATTTCACCCAAAAGACCGTGATCGGGTTGTTGGACATCTATGGCTTTGAAGTCTTTGACAAGAATGGGTGAGTTTGCCCTGTGTGTCTGCCCTGTATGCACTGCCTGCCTGCCTGTACTACCAGCCTGTCTGCACTGCCTGCCTGCCTAGTACACTGCCTGAACTGCTTGCACTGCCTGCCTTCACTCCCTGCCTGCCTGCCTGTTTGCACTGCCTGCCTGTTTGCACTGCCTGCCTGTTTGCACTGCCTGC
>NW_021604612.1:2354330-2361760 GCF_004785775.1 Grammomys surdaster
TTGCACTGCCTGCCTGTTTGCACTGCCTGCCTGTTTGCACTGCCTGCATAGCCTTCACTGCCTGCCTGTCTGCCTGCATTGCACTGCCTGCCTGTCTGCACTGCCTGCCTGCCTGCTTGTCTGCACTGTCTGCACTGCCTGCCTGCCTGCCTGCACTGCCTGCCTGTCTGCACTGTCTGCACTGCCTGCACTAACTGCACTAACTGCACTGTCTGCCTGTCTGCACTGCCTGCACTGCCTGCACTGCCTGCCTGTCTGCCTGCAGTGCCTACACTGCCTGCACTGCCTGCACTGCCTGCCTGCCTACTTGTCTGCTTATCTCTTGGTGTCAGAGTCTGCAATTGGTTTCCCTGCCCCTAAAACAACAGATCCACAATCCTCAACTTATACATGGTTCCCAGCAAGTGTTCCACCCACTAGCCATCCCTAGCCAATCACACGCTGCACCGACACTGCGGACAGCTCTATAGATAAGATCTGTGTCCTCACAGAGAAGCAGTTTGGCTGTGCCTGATCTGTGTGCGTGAATCATACAACCGAAATCCCCTGTATTTCTAGTTTTGAACAGTTTTGTATAAATTACTGCAATGAGAAACTACAGCAGCTCCTGATAGAGAGGACGCTGAAGGCAGAACAGGCCGAGTACGAATCTGAAGGCATCGAGGTGAGCATTGGATGTGTGTCTAAGAGAGAAGGCGGGGAGACACACACACACACACACACACACACACACACAGAGAGAGAGAGAGAGAGAGAGAGAGAGTCAGAGACACAGAGACAGAGTCAGAGACAGACAGACAGAGAGAATAAGCATCTGAAACGGAGGTGGGTGGGAGGAAGGAGAGAGAGAGGGAGGGAGGGAAGGAGTGGGTGCAGGGCTGACAGTGGATGCACAGCTTTGAACACACTGGTAAAACACTCTACCTCCTAGCTCCACCCCGACCCCTCCTCATTTCTTGAATTGAGGACTTCCTAGGAAAATAGTTGGGATATCTAGAAAGTATCTGTAGTGAGAATTTTAGAATTGGGGTTTCTTTAAAAAAATACAAATGTTATAGGAAATGTGTTTTCATTTTCATCCCAGGTGTGGGTTATGGGGCCACTTCCGACCATCCACAGCAGCTGACTATGATTTGCCTCGTGCTCTAGCAGGGGCGTGGTTTTGCCAGCTGCAGCTAGTTTCTGTGCTTGTGCGATGTTTGGGATTCTGGGAACTTTTCAGAGGGTGGATAAACGCTAGGGCTCCAAGAGAGTTGTTTGTTGCCAAGAGGAGGTATGGTTGGTGGTTGATTGTTGTTGGTCTCGGTTTTTTAAGTAGTCATGTGCAAAAAAAAAAATTAACAGGGGCTGGAGAGATGGCTCAGTCGTTAAGAACACTGATTGCTCTTCCAGAGGACCTGAGTTCAATTCCCAGCAATCACATGGTGGCTCACACCATCTGTAATGGGATCCAATGTCCTCTTCTTGTGTGTCTGAAGAGAGATTCAGCATTCTTATATATACATAAAATAAATAAATCTTACACACACACACACACACACACACACACACGCATGCACGCACACAAAATCAGACATCCTGACAGTGAAGATTGAACTTCCTCAAGGACCCCGATGCCCTAATCAGCAGGAATTAGTCTAACAATATAGGTCACCCCCTTTCCGACCCCGACTTTATTCAGGATGTCTTTCCTCTCTGTCCTTTTCTCTCTCTCATCTGGTGTTAGGGGTTGACAAGGTGGAAGAAAAATAACCCACAAGGTAGCAAAGACTGGCAACAAGCATCATTTAAGAATTTTTAAGTTTCAGCACTGTGTGTGTGTTTGCGTGTGTGCCGTGGGTACAGGTGCACATCCAGGGCACAGAGGTCACAGAGTCAGTCCCCCCACCCTCTTTTCGTGGGTTTCAGGGATCAAACTCAGGATATGAAGCTTGTGCCGCAGACACCTTTACCCGCTGACCCATCTCTCCAGCCTCAAAATTATCATTCTTAAAAAAGATTTCTCTCTCTCTCTCTCTCTCTCTCTCTCTCTCTCTCTCTCTCTCTCTCTCTCTCCCTCCCTCTCTCTCTCTCTCTCTCTCTCTCTCTCTCTCTCTCTCTCTCTCTCTCTCTGTGTGTGTGTGTGTGTGTGTGTGTGTACCTTATTGCAGGTGCCTGTGGAGGCCAGAAAAGCATCAGGTTCCCCTGGAGCCAGAGTTATAGACAGTTATAAGCCACACGATGTGCATGCTGGGAACTGAACTTGGGTCTTCCTCCATGAGAACAGAAAATGTTAACCCCTGAGTCATCTCCCTTGTTCCCCAAAGTATAACTTTTTAAGGTTAGATATGAAAATAAGATTTAGAGATAAGGAAATATTTGGAGGATCCAGGTCAGGCCAGTGTGCTCGATGCCCTGTGCATGCTGGGAGAGCCCTTCCCTCTTGTCCTTTCAGTGGGAGCCTGTCCAGTACTTCAACAACAAGATCATCTGTGATTTGGTAGAAGAGAGACACAGAGGAATCATCTCGATTCTGGTGAGAAAACTGTGACCCGGGTCACTGACTAGGTGTCTGCCACAGGCAGATAAATGCTGCCCAGGGCTCAAAGGCCTAGAGGGAGAGGCCTGTGTAACCCCAGCAATGAGGGAAGTCTGAGGCCAGCCTGCTGGACTACATACTAAATTCTATAGACTAGGCTACAGAATGGGGGTGTCTCAGTGTGTGTGTGTGTGTGTGTGTGTGAGTAGGTGTGTGGGGCAGGTGAGTGGGTGTTGGGCAGTGATTGTGGGGGGAGGTATGTGTGTCTGTGTGTATTTGAGTGAATGGGTGTGTTTATATGCGTCGGTGTGTGTTTATGGGGGTATGTATGTGGGGGTGAGTGTGTGTGGGGAGTTGTGTGTGTTTGTGGGGTATGTGTGTGTGTGTGTTTATATGTGTCAGTGTGTGTGTTGGGTGTGTGCGTGAGGAGGTGTGAGTGGGTGGGTGTGTGGTATGTTGGGGGAGGTGTGTGCGTTTATATGTGTCAGTGTGTGTGTGTTGGGTGAGTGTGCGTGAGGAGGTGTGAGTGGGTGGGTGTGTGGTATGTTGGGGGAGGTGTGTGCGTTTATATGTGTCAGTGTGTGTGTGTTGGGTGAGTGTGTGTGAGGAGGTGTGACTGTGGAGGGGGCGTGAGTGGGTGGGTGTGTGGTGTGTGTGGGGAGCAGTGTGTGTGTCAGTGTGTTGTGTGGGGGGGATGTGGGGATGTGTGTGTGTCAGGTGAGTGTGTGTGAGGATGTGTACGTTGACTGTGGCCGACTGAGTAGAGTCATTGTTGAGGAAGTTAGCTCGCAGGGATAGAGAGAGGCGTGGTCCCGGCTTGGCTGCTTCTGCAGCTTTCTTCCCACGAGGCCTTCACGCTGTGCACGCAGTTGTTCCTGCTCCGTGATCGCTGGTTAGGAGTGTTTCAGTAAGCTGCCTCAGCAACCCTGAGTGTCTTCGGGAAAGTCTGAAGATACGGTCAGACCGGGGCATGGTGGGGCACGCCTCTTATCCCAGCGTTCAGGAGTCGTGAGCTGGAGGCCAGCCTGAGCTACGTATCAAGTCACCAAGTGTCGGAGAGGAAAGAAAAATGAATCAGACTGGGATGTGACGGTGCACGCCTGTCACTCCAATGCTCAGTAAGCTGAGGCAGGAGGATTATAAGACCACTCCAAGCTACCCAGCAAGATCCTAACTAAAGGCAAGGGAGAGGGAAGAAAAGAAAGAAGGGAAGGAGAATGAAATGAATGAATAAATGAATGAATGAATGAATGAGTGGGTGAGTGAATGAAAAGATACAGGCCAGCGTGTGAGCTGGCCAGCACCCGTAACCTCAGCACTGAGAAGACTAAAGCAGGAGTTTGAGGCAACCCGGAGACACAGCCAAGTCTTGCCTCAAAAGGAAGGATGAGGGGAATGAAAAAGGAAGCAGAAAAACACTAGTCAGATGCAGGGAGGTTGACTCTGCGGCATTTCTCAGTTCTCTGGGGTGGAGGCTCCCTCCGGCAGCCCCGGGGTCCCAGCATAAGTGATGGCTGACCCCTTCCTCTCACTGGCTTCGTGGAAGGTGACAACATTTTTTTTGTTTGTTTGTTTTGTTTTTTCAAGACAGGGTTTCTCTGTGTATCCCTGGCTGTCCTGGAACTCACTCTGTAGACCAGGCTGGCCTCAAACTCAGAAATCCGCCTGCCTCTGCCTCCCAAGTGCTGGGATTAAAGGCGTGCGCCACCACCGCCCGGCTAGGTGACAACAATTTAATCTAGGACATTCAGCTGCTGCTAGTGGAAGCTCTTAGACCTCCGAGTCAGTCAGCGCATGCGCTGGTGTGAGGCTGAGCTGTCTTCTTTCCATTTGAAAGGATGAAGAATGCATCCGTCCAGGCCCCGCAACGGACTTGAGTTTCCTGGAGAAGTTGGAGGAGAAAGTGGGCAAGCATGCGCACTTCCAAACGTGCGTACTTCCAAGCATGCGCACTTCCAAACATGCAAGAAAGTGGGCAGGCATGCGCATTTCCAAACGCGTGAGAAAGTGGGCAACCATGCGCACTTCCAAACGTGCGTGCTTTAATTATTTGAAGGGCTGTTGTATGGAGAGAAAGTTATATTTCCTTTATTGGACCTGTATCCAAGTACAAGTACTTTAGGGCCGGAGAGGTGGCTCAGTGGGTACCTGCACTTGTGCAAGCATGAGACCCCGAGTTCAGACCACAGCCCCCACCTAAGAAGCTGGGGATGGCTGCACTGCTCCATAAGCCCAGCTAGCTGCCAGCCTAGCTCCAGGTTCTGTGAGAGACCCTGCCTAAAAGAAAGAGGCAGAGATGATCGAGCAGGACACCAGTGCGTGTCCTCCTCAGGTCTTTGTGTGTCCAGCACATATACATGTTCACTCATACCACACGCATGCGTGCATACAGCGCAGTGACCTCACACACAAACACAGCATCCTAAAAACTGGCTCATGTCAGTATGGTCTTGAGAGTAGAAATCAGACTGATCGGAACAATTTAGGTCAAGTAGGGACAGCCAGATGCGATGACACGAGCGGGCTTGCCATCCCAGCGCTTGGTCAGGAGGCTGAGACAGGGAATTGGGAGTTCAAAGCCAGCCTGGGCCACACAGAAAGACACTGTCTCAAAAGACCTTAAAGCAGACAAATATGTGGGACCTGCTGACAAGGGCCGTGGTTAAACCATGTCTCAAAAAAGCAAACAGAACCCCCCTCGCTGGTTCGCGGCTAACCACGGAATTGAACATAGGACATAAGCAAAAGCAGCATCAACAGCCGGACGTCAAGAAAGCCACATCAAAGATGGCGTCCCTCCTGAGATCTCAAAATGGCTTGACAGGGAGTCTCCAAATATTTTCTCAAAATCTGATTTTCATATCCAGTGCTTTTTTAAAAAATATTTTAAAAAGATTTATTTATTTATACGCATGCACTATAGCTGTCTTCAGACACACCAGAAGAGGGAATCGGATCCCATTGCAGATGGTTGTGAGCCACCATGTGGTTGCTGGGAATTGAACTCAGCACCTCTAGAAGAGCAGTCAGTGCTCTTAACCACGGAGCCATCTCTCCAGACCCCCATATCCAACTTTAAAAGACTAACTTTAACTTCTGAAGGCTGGAGAGATGGCTCAGCAGGTAAGAACATTTACGGACAGTCACGGAAGAACACACATCAACACGGGTTCATAAATAAACCACGGTTTGTACAGAACTACTTGAGTTTGAACACTGGGAGCATGGCTCAGCAGTCAAGGCATCTATGTCGGAGCCCTGGATTCAGCCTCCAGCACCGATGACAAACAAAACAAATCTGGCTTTGGAGAGCAGCCCCAGCACAGCCTCTTACTGAGCGGGAGAGATGGGCGAGCAGTCTGTCCTGCAGAGTAGGCTGTTTCCATATTCAGTGACTGTCCACAGAAATCACCATCTGCAGGGCCCCATCTGACACGGAACCATATAGATGAAGTTTATATGCAAATGAAGTGACCCTGGAGAAACACACTGCCCTATATTCACAAATGGCCTCTCACTGGGACTTAGGGTCTGTCCCTTAGGCTAGGCTGGCTGGCCAGTGAGCTCCAGGGACCAGCCTGTCTCCAACCACCACCCCCCACACACACCCCCGCCTGGGTTCTGGAAATCAAACTTGTGTCTCGTGTTTGCATAGCAAATGTTTTGCCAAATGAACTATTTCACCGTGGATAGGTTATTTCTCCGACGCTGGGGAAATGAGCCAATTTAAACCAGATTAGATTAGATGAGGAGGCAAGTTTACTGAGAAGCTGCTCTTGGGTGGCCCCAGGGACCGAGGCCAGGGAAGTTGCCATGGGGAAAGTGGGGGTGGGGAGTAAGGGAGGAAGAGAAAAAGAGGTACACACACAGAGAAAGAGGAAAAGAAGGAGAGAGAGACCAAAATGCCTGGATTGTATAGGGAGGAGCCTCTGGGGGAAGGGCAGCCCAGTCCCTGGGCTAGAAAGTTCAGGGTTGGGGGCAGGGTATGCCAGGTAGGGACTGAGGGATGCTGGGAGAACCTGGAGGCCAGGTCTGTACAATATGTACTTCAGTCCCTTGTCCTAGGGTCTGAAACCAAACAAATATACCTTTAGAAAATTACATATATTAATTTACTTATTTGAGTGTGAGAACATGCCCATGGATACATGTATCACACTGTTTGGAGGTCAGAGGACAGCTTGGGGAGGGCGTCAGTTCTCTCCTTCCACTAGGTAGGTCCCAGGGATTGAACTTGGGTCATCAGGCTTGGTGGCAAGCCCCTTTTCCTGCTGAGCTGTTTCATTGGGTTGGGTCTTCCTTCTCTTCCTTTGTCTTCCTTCTTCTTTCTTCTTTCTTCTTCTTGGCTCCATGATTCTCTGAAGAATGACAGCCCAGATAGAGCATTTTATTCTACAGAAGTCCAGCATGCTGAGGTCTACCGTCTACAAGATGGAGGTACCCCAGTGAGCTCGAAGATCCTATTTAAAGCACATTAGGGAATCCTGGGGCGGGGTAGGTGACCTCTATCTTAATCTGTAGGCTCTGTCTCTAGGGATATTCCAGAACCATTGTTGGGGTGTGGAGGTGTTGAAAACTGTTGCTGGGGAAGTCTGGAAACTGTTGCTGACCCATTGCCCTCACCTCAGGCTAGGCGGCAAGGCAGCTTCTGATGATGGGGCAGCTTCTGATTGGCTGCCTGAGGCCTGGAGTTTTTCCAGTAATTGACTTTCCTGGACTTGCTCAAAAGCAGAGATTTGGGCCTAGTTTCCTTCCTCCCTCTCTCTCTTCTCCTCCTCCTCCTCCTTCTCCTTCGTTCTTCCTTCCTCCTCCTCTTTCTTCATCTTCTTCCTCTTCTTTCTTCCTTCCTCTTCTTTCTCTTCCTTATAGTGGGACTTTCTAGATCTAGACCCACCAGTGGTTAAATAACGAC
>NW_021604612.1:2366760-2394323 GCF_004785775.1 Grammomys surdaster
TCTGATTTCCCTCGTCAGCGTAAGGTTTCAAGCTTCCCCCGTGGTGCCATCCGTCTTCATTGTCCAGTAATACTCCTTTCTCTGGGTAAGCTTCTCTGTGTAAGCAGTTCAGTAGCCACTCGGGGTGCTTCTCCTTCTAGCCATGGTGAAAACCGATACTTGGAATACGCCTGCATATTCCCCTCCCCCACAGTACCAGCGACTGCATCTGGGGCCATGCATGCATGAAAGGTTTTAGAATTTAGGGACAGTCTCACTAAGTTGCCCAGGCTGGCTTTGAACTTGCCATCTTCTTACTTCAGCTTTCTGAGTAGCGGGGATGACCAGGTCGCTTTAATTTTCCTGGGTGGATAAAGAGGAAGGGGGTAACTGGGTCCCATGGAAGTCCCTGCGTAGTGTTTCCAGGAGCCTTCTGACTGCTTTGGTCTTAATTTTTTCTCATCCTCCCCAGCACCCACAATGCACTGCTAGCAGCCTTCTGGGCATGTGTGGAGACCTGCCCTGTGGTTCTCCTGGTAGCTAGTGATGCCAAATGCTCTGTGTCCTGGCCAGTCATTTGTATATCTTCCTTGGAGAAATACCTATTGAGATACTTTGCCCATTAAAAAATTATTGTTGAAGCCGGGCTGTGGTGGCGCACCCCTTTAATCCCAGCACTCGGGAGGCAGAGGCAGGCAGATTTCTGAGTTCGAGGCCAGCCTGGTCTACCGAGTGAGTTCCAGGACAGCCAGGGCTACACAGAGAAACCCTGTCTCGAAAAACCAAAAAAAAAAAAAAAAATTATTGTTGAATCATGAGAGTTCTTTATATATTATGGACACTAGACCTTTGTCAGATATAGAATTTGCTAGTATCTCCCCCAGTTCTGAGAACTGACATTTTGAGAGACAAGATCTTTTAGGTTTAGACTCCATGTTAGCCAGGTTATTCCCCAACAAATCTGTACCCCCGGGTTATAAGCCTGCCCCTGACACCTCGATTTCTAACCACTACCAACTGGGAAAGCAGAAGTTAAGTTTATGGTTTGGCTCCTAGCACCAGCCAACTATGTTAAAGGCCATAACGGTCCCCCAGTCAGATGTGTGCCAGGTTAGATACCCCCTTCTTGTCTCTATAAATGCTTGCCTGAATCCACTCCTCGGTGGACTTTTGGGGTTCACAAAAGCTTCCTAGCATAACACTTTCTTTTTATTGATGGGTATCTTTCAAAGCACCAGAAAGAATCTTTTTATTATTTTGTCTTTTTTTTTTTTTTTTTTTCAGAGCTGAGGACCGAACCCAGGGCCTTGCGCTTGCTAGGCAAGCGCTCTACCACTGAGCTAAATCCCCAACCCCAGAAAGAATCTTTTTAAAGTAACAGAATACATTTTAAGGGTTCCCCCCCCCTTTAAATGCAAAGCAGTGCAGAGCACTTTTAAAAAAGAAGAATAGATCGGCTTTCTGTTGAGATGATTCTGATTCGGTTTATATTTCGAGGCTAGCCTGGTCTACAGAGCCAGTTGCAGGCCAGTCAGAACCGCATGGCAGGACCTTGTCTCGACTAAGCAACAAAACCAGAAAAGCACCAGAGAGTGGGAAAGGACACCAGGGGGATTTGTTTGCCTTTGTCAGTAGGGCTGAAAGTCACATGGTCTCAGCTCGCTTCCTGGGGTTCAGCGCCTCCCACTATCTCTATGGGTCACAGTCATTACTACTGGGTCACACTGAATCAAGGCCACACATCATACAACAGCCTGCTGTAAACTTCCCTCTGAGGACCTGGCTCTCAGCCTGGGAAGTTGTCCCCTAGAGTACCTGGCACTTTAGAGTTATACAGGGAGGGTGTTCACCCAGAACGTCTGACTCTCTCTTGGGGTACACAGGGAAAGTGTTCCCCGTGAGGTCTGGCTCTGTCTGATGTGGATCGTTGCAGAAAGAGTGTCTTTCTAGTGTGAGTGGAGGCCGGGGTGTTTCCCCCAGCGCAGCTCACAGCTCTCTGCCAGGATCCAGCCCATCTCAGTATTGCAAAGGCTGGGAAACCCTGTGCAACCTCTGACATCACCAGGGGTCTTAGTTATGGTTTTACTGCTGTGAATAGACTCCATGACCAAAGCAACTCTTTTGTTTGGTTGGTTGGTTGGTTGGTTTGGTTTTTGAGACAGGGTTTCTCTGTATAGCCCTGGCTGTCCGGGAACTCACTCTGTAGACCAGGCTGGTCTGGAACTCAGAAATCCGCCTGCCTCTGCTTCCCAAGTGCTGGGATTAAAGAGGTGCGCCACCACCGCCCGGCAAAGGCAACTCTTAGAAGGACAACATTTAATTGGGGCTGGCTTACAGGTTCAGAGGTTCAGTCCATTTTCATCAAGGCAGGAGCATGGCAGCATCCAGGCAGGCATGGTGCAAGAGGAACTGAAAGTTCTACATCTTCATCTGAAGGAGACTACTGGCTTCCAGGCAGCTAGGATGAGGGTCTTGAAGCCCATGCCCACAGTGACATACCTACTCCAACAAGGCCACACCTACTCCAATGAGGCCACACCCACTCCAACGCCACACCTCCTCCAACAAGGTCACACCCACCTCAACAAGGCCACAGCTCCTCCAACAAGGTCACACCCACTCCATCAAGGCCACACCTACTCCAATGAGGCCACACCCACTCCAACAACACCACACCTCCTCCAACAAGGTCACACCTCCTCCAACAAGGTCACACCCACTCCAACAAGGCCACGCCCTCTAATAGTGCCACTCTCTGGGCTGAGCATATACAAACCACCGCATCAGGATATGTCTTAGCTATTAGTCAGTGTGGGATTTCATTGATTGAGACTTTATTTTTGAAACAGGATTCTTGGAGAAAAACAATGATCTGCTTTATAGACACCTGAAGGAGGTAAGTCTGAATCTTCACCCCCACATGTTGCTAACGGTGAGGCAAAAGTGGACGTTGGCTTTGGGTTTTCTGGAACTTTCTTGTCCGTGGATTATGTCCTCAACTGGGACTACAGGCAGCCTATAATCCTCTCTAGCACCCAGGAGGTAGCCGCAAGAGGGCCAGGGGTTTGAAGCTGTCCCTCAGCTACACATCAGTTTGCAGCCACGAACCGCATGAGGTCCTAATTGGGAAAAACAACAGAATTTCCTGTTTTAAAGCTGACTGAGATTTTATTAGATAAATACGAGGACTTATTTTATATGTCTCAATTTGATTAAATTAAGGACTTCTCCCAGAGGTGGTGGCACATACACCTGTAAACCCAGTGTTTGAGAGAGGAAAATGGGAGGATGTTGAGTTTCAGGCCAGCCTTGGCTAGCTAATGCAAGTGTCTAAAAGAAAAACGTAAAATGAAGATTAGAAGAGGAGGAAGATGGTGGTGATGGAGTCGTGGACTGGAGCTGGGGTTGAGCATATGCAAGGCACCAAGTGTGATTTATAAGTAAGAGTAAAGGCTGGAGAGATGGCTCAGTGGTTAAGAGCACTGACTGCTCTTCCAAAGGTCCTGAGTTCAAATCCCAGCAACCACATGGTGGCTCACAACCATCTGTAATGGGATCCGATGCCCTCTTCTAGTGTGTCTGAAAATAGCTACAGAGTATTCATACTGTACATAAAATATACATAATATATATTAATAAAGATATATTAATATGTATAAATATATATGATATATGTCATATATCATATATAAGTAATATATAATATGTATAATAAATAAATCTTTTTAAAAGGCCATATATATATATATATATATATATATATATATATATATATCTTCATCTGAAGGCTGCCAGCAAAATACTAACTTCCAGGTAGTTAGGATGAAGGTCTTCAAGCCCACACCCACAGTGACACACCCACTCCAACAAGGCCACACCTCCTCCAGCAAGGCCACACCTCCTCCAGCAAGGCCACACCTCCTCCAGCAAGGCCACACCTCCTCCAGCAAGGCCACACCTCCTCAAACAAGGTCTCCAACAAGGCAAAATATGTATATGCATATATATAAGATATATATGCACACACACACACACATATATATAAACAAGAATAAAAAGGGGTACATTTTCCTTATAGTAGATTATTTTCAGAGATTAATGAAGCAGGACCGGCTAATACAGAGTCTTGGCTTCACTGCACCATGTCTGTCTCCTGAGAGCGGACATCTGCCGGGTTCTGAGTCCCCCCGCTAGTGGCTGAGCTAGGCTGTGTGTTCTCCGTTCCCTTCCCCTGCATAGCAGGGCACGGCACCTTGCACGCTGGCTCTCCGGCCTTCTTAGGACTGATTGTTCATAGATTGTCTTACTCCCCAGCACTAAGGTGGGCTGGAGACAACTCTTGCTTAATCACGTTACAGAAAACTAGACGCCTCCTCAAGCACCCAAGGCAGAGGCCGTGGCATTTGGTCCTGTGCTCTTTGGCAGTGCTGGGTGTGGAACCCAGGGTCTCACTACAGGAGAAAACAATCTACGGCTCTAGCCCCTCATTCCCCATGT
The DNA here is from genome assembly GCF_004785775.1 of Grammomys surdaster. Classification (NCBI taxonomy): domain Eukaryota; kingdom Metazoa; phylum Chordata; class Mammalia; order Rodentia; family Muridae; genus Grammomys; species Grammomys surdaster. Next base: position 2,371,237 of record NW_021604612.1, read on the forward strand.
CGTTCTTTGTGTCTCTTCCTACTCCCCTGTGGTGGGGAGTATCTATTTTATCCATTGAGCAGGCGGCTCTGTGTTCCCTGATGGCCTCTAGGATTCAGGACAGCAGCGAGTTCAGTGTGGCCTCTCTTCACGCAGGTGCTGTGCAGCTCCAAGAATAGCATCCTGAGGGAATGTTTCCTGGTGGCGGAGCTTGAAAATCGGAGGCGACCACCCACGGTGGGTGAGAGAGAGCTGCTGGTGTGAATTTAGTGAGGGAACAAACATCATAGGGTAACAGTGACTACTCTCTCCTCTCACAGAAAACTACAAAAAGCATGTGTAAACTTTGTATCAATTCACTCCTTTTCAGACATTAACCAAACCAGAGCAGACAGCTGTACTAGGTGTGGGGGTGTAGGGGTGTAGGGTGGGGGTTCCTTGCCCTTAAGGGGTTATAGTCTCGGAGCTAAAGGATGTGAGGAAATACTGTCAAATAGAGTTGGACCTAGGGACAGTGGGCTGGACCCAGTGGTGGCCTTGCTCCTTAAGATGCTGGGCCTGTGTGAGCCAGCTTTCCCGCCCTGTGACAAAATCTTTGAGGAAAAAAGCCTTAAACGTTGATTTCGTTTCTGGTTGTGGGAGGCACAGAGCACCGCAGCAGAGAAGGTGTGTGGAGAGATTGGGGGTAAATCCAGCTTTCAAAGTGAAGTACTTCTTCCCAGGAGGCCCCACCTTTTAAAGAGCCCATCAACCCCCACACCAGTAGGCTCTGACTCTGCTGATGACGTCAGAGCCCTCCGCTCACTGTAAAAGCTGCTGCACTGGGGACCACGGATTCAGGGCATGGGCCTTTGAAGTACACCTCAGGACTCAGTCATAATACTGTGGCTGCGCTCCTGAGCCAAGAGTCTGGCTGATGCTGAGCGGGAAACCTAGCGTCTTTGCACACGGCGCTCTCCCCAGCAACAGCCCCAGCCTCTGTCTACACGCTTCTCCGTGTTTCGTCCCACTCTCTTTTAGTTAGGAAAATCTTCATGTGCCTGAGAAGCCGATGACCCCAAAGCACTGGGACCTGGCCTTCCCAAAACAGGCCATTTCCAGCCTCCAGGCCTTGGGCAAAACAGGAATAAGCAGAATTCTGGCCTGGGGTTGGCGGTTTGGGGGATGGAGGCAACTGTGCCTGTGCTGTGTTCTGTCTTCAGAGTTCAGCAGGAAGCAGGGGTCTTCTCAATGTGTCCTCTCACCGCATAGGTTGGGACTCAGTTTAAGAACAGCCTGAGCAGCCTCCTGGAAATTCTCATCTCCAAGGAGCCTTCCTACATCCGCTGCATCAAGCCCAATGAGAGGAAGGAACCCAGTGAGTTACCCACCCACTGAGCCCTGAGCTCGGGATGGGGGAAGCAAAGCAGCGTGGCCATGGTCAAGAACTCCAAACCCACCACAGCCTTCTCCTTGGACAGGAGCTCTTTCCCTTCTCAAACAATAGGGGGCTGGGATATGGCTCAGTGGGTGAGGCGCTTGCTTTGCAAGCATGAGAATCTGAGTTCGAATCCCTAGAACCCACATAAAGCCAGACATAGTAATCTGTGCTCCTAACACAAGTGGTCCCATGGAGAGGTGAGAGACAGAGACGGAATCCCTGGTTAGCTGGTGGCTAACCTGGTGTGCTAGTACACCTCAGAAAACAACAGGAGATCCTATCTGAAGCAAGATGGAAAGTGAGGACTAAGACTTGAGGTTGTACTCTTACACACACACACACACACACACACACACACACACACACACACGTGTGCATGCACACACACTAAAAAGTAAACTTATAGAGAAGGGCTGGCCATGATTAATCTCAGGAGGTTGGGGAGGGGCGGAGTCAGGAGGCAGCCATGTTGGGAGGGGTGGGGTCAGGAGGCAGAGCCAGGTTGGGGAGGGGCGGAGTCAGGAGGAAGACAGACTGGGGGCGGGGTCAGCAGGTGGAGCCAGGTTGAGGAGGGATGGGGTCAGGAGGCAGAGCCAGGTTGAAGAGGGGTGGGAGCTGGCTTGTGCGCAGGAGCAGGCTAGACACACACACACACACACACACACACACACAAAGAGAGAGAGAGAAAAGAACACTAGACGCTAGACTTATTAAGAGGGACGCCTTTGATGCTCTGGAGGACGCTCTGCTCAGAGCCTAGAGATGCCAGGCAGGTGTCCAAGTTAACAGGAATCAAAGTGACAGATGACAGGAGAGTTCCTTACAACTGTAAGCAATCTCCCCTAAATCTGTGTGACTCGGCCACTTTCTAAAAACTCTTCTTCCACGACCCAGGCAGGTGGCATACTAGAGAAGAGGGTGACAGGGCCTGGAGCCGTGTCTTCCCTGGGGAGGTAGCAACAGTAAGCCCTTCCGCCAATTGTTGCTTCCTGAGAGTCCCAGCCACATCAGCGGACCTTGGGACTGTTTATACGGAGAAACGAGAATTCCCTACCAAATCCTTCTACCTAAGAAAGACAGCCGAAGCTTAGTAACAGGTTCCCGTGGCTTGGCGGAGCCTGGAGCAGCCCAGAGCCTCGATTTAAACGGAGCCGAGGGAGCGTTTCCGGTCACTCTCTTCTATTTCTCCAAAGGCAGATTTGATGACTTCCTCATCAGCCATCAGATCAAGTATCTGGGGCTAATGGAGCACCTGCGTGTGCGGCGGGCTGGCTTCGCCTACAGGCGCAAGTACGAGCATTTCCTGCAAAGGTGAGTTGCGTCTGTCGAGCCCCAGTCCTTTAAGCTGGTCTCTGGGAGACAGTGTGGTCCATAGGGTGGCATTCTCTAGGGAGCTATGATTAGATCCAAATTGCAAGGGCCGTGAGAACAGAACACACTAACATTGGTTTTCCTGCAAAACCAGGACCCTTTCTGCTGAGTTCACTTAACTCAGCTTCCTGCAGTACTCAGAGCCGCCGCCAAGGGGGCGCACTGCCCATCCAGACCCCTAAGGGTTAGTGCCTCTGTCCTGGGCTATGAAGAGCATTGGGCAAAAGAGTGGCCGTGTCCTGAAGGCACTGGCTTTGAAACCCCAGACGGGTCAGAATTCTCCCCGGGCCTCACGGATGTGACCTATCCCTTTACTCACAGCAGGGATTAAAGCGTCCGGTGTTTATAAAGGTTTAATGCCACACCCACAGCAGCTTCTTTGGGGACGGGGCGGCACCTGGCCGCTCTACAACGATGGCAGGGCGTTCTTGGGTGAGCATCGGAAAGTGGCCATCTTCATACATCAAGATGGCTGTCTCGGACCATTATGAGGCTTCCTTTTGAGTTTAAGCATGGTAGGGACCACAGAGCATTTTTCATTGCCCTTTCCCTGTGGTTCTGGGGAAACCCTCCACTGCCTGCTGTCTACCTGCCGTTGATGCTGTCCGTATCTGGTTTTCTTAACCTGGCATCAAGTGAGGATCTTGGGAGGCCACGGTTATCCCTCATCTTATGTCTTAGGTCGATCCCCACTGCACCCCAGATGCCCCCTTCTCCCTGCTGGTATTCTGAGTGCCTCCTGGGCCCCCCTATGGGCAGGGTATGCTTCCTTGTCCTAAGGCAGTTCATTTTCTGGTGGGAGGGATGTGTGACTGAGTGTAGGGAAGTCCGTGGAAGACAGGAGCATGTCAGGCTAGAGGATGACTTTAGAGGGACTCCCGAAGGTATGCGCTGGGACCCGATAAAGCCAACACCAGAGCCAACGTTACTCTGAAAGAAATATTTTTTCCAGCTGGGTGTGGAAATTCACAACTTTAATTCCAGCACCCAGAAGGGGAAAGGCAGGCAGATCTCTGTGAGTCTGAAGCTAGCCTGGTCTATATACCAAGCTCTGACCCTGTCTCAAAAAAAAAAAAAAAGTCTCAGAAATGTTTGAGATCCTGTCTGGGGGTGGGGGGTGGAATATGGGAGAGGCTTGGAGGAGGAGATAGCTTAGGGGAGAAAATGTTTGAGGCACAAGTGTGAGGACCAGAGTTCTCATCCCCAGCATGTACTCACATAAATGCTAGGCGGGTCTAACAGCCAGCGTGTAACCCCAGCACTCAGGAGTCAGATGGGATTCCCATGCCAACGGGCTCCCTAGACTCGCCAACTCAGCAGACTGAGTTCAGTGAGGGCCCCTGCCTCGGTGAACAGTGAGGAGCAGCTGAGAAAGACACCCAGCATCCGCCTTACACACACACACACCCACACACCCACCCATACACACACATACACACAGAGCACATGGGTACACATCCCTCATGTCTAGACACATGTAAACATGCTCCGACATGCATGCATGCATGCACACATGCTCACATGAAACCAAGCATGTCACTTTTCCTCCCCATGCTTGAGCACATCTGTTGCCTGGCTGGCTGCCCCACGTTGGGCCGTCATAGACAGTACTGCATGTGGCTCTGTGGACACGGGATGCAGCTCTCGGCTACACACCTAGGAGAGTGAGTCACTCGGCTCACTGTGCGGCAAGGGCTCGGCTGTGTGAGCCCCTGTCTCTCATCCCCTTTCTTGCCCTGTATTTGCTGAGGTGACTGTACCTTGGCTGATACACTTCAAGGGGATCCAGGAGGTCTCCAGGGGTGTGTGGAGGGCAGTGTAGGGTGTCCTGGTGGCTTCTCTATGTCCTTCTCCATTCCTGACAGGTACAAGTCACTGTGCCCAGACACCTGGCCGCACTGGCGTGGACCCCCAGGAGAGGGCGTCGAGCGGCTGGTCAAGTATATTGGCTACCAACCTCAGGACTACAAGTTAGGAAAGTAAGTGGCCTGGAAACCCCAAACTGTCACAGCTCATGCTTATGTGCCAATCCGTGTGGAGCCCATGTGTTCAGACTTTGACATGGAGGTACAGTGTTGTCATCTGCAAAGTTCTCACTGAGATCTGCTCAATTGAATTGGGAGATAAAAGAAACTCAAAGTCCTCATTCTCGGGCTGGAGAGGTGGCTCAGATGTTAAGAGCACCGGCTGCTCTTCCAGAGGACCTGAGTTCAATTCCCAGCAACCACATGGTGGCTCACAACCATCTGTAATGGGATCCGATGCCCTCTCCTGGTGTGAGGACAGCTACAGTGTGCTCATACACCTTAAATAAATAAATACATCTTTAAAAAAGAAATCCTTATTCTCAGGTGCTATGGCTGCCAGACCAGGAGTTGGGCATGAGGATACTACCTCGTTGGAGACATAGTTTGCAAGCCAATGAATTCTTCTACTCACTAAGTTAAAATGTAGCTGAGTATGTTACAAGGAGAAGCATGGTCCGAAGCCAGGTGTTCTAAGGCTGGCCCCATGGTTAGGCAGAGCCTCTGCCTACAAAATGAAGAGGGGCCCAAGATGGAGCGCTGCCTGTGCTGGCCTAGTGTCTCTCACTGCTCAAATGAGCACAGCACCACCCAGAATGCTGGCTTCACCTTGCTTCATCCTTGGTATCTCATAATGGTATTCTAGAACATCGGGTTCCACTGAGAGGGAGTGGTATCCTGGAGCAGAGAGCTTTTCTGTGAGTGGAATGCTTTCAGGTACTCAGTCGGATGAGCCAGGATGGCTTTCTGTACTGTGAGGGTCACAAGGCATGGCTGCCTCATGTTAAGGCCACATGAGGAGCAGTTCACAGACAGCAGGGTCTGCCTGCTTCAGGGGTTCCTGCTTCCAGATCTACCAGTGAGCTACCTGTCAGTTATGGTCTGCACAGCTGGCCTCTCTCTTCCAGCTTCATTCATCCATCCTCATCCCCGAGAGGGCTACACGAATCTGTCCTCATTCTGTTGTTGCCTAAGCTCTGGGAATGGGCTGTGCTACCAGCCCCACCCAACTTCCCTTAAACCCAAGAATAAAAGACACACACACAGAGTCTTTCCTTTTCAACTTGCCTTTGGATACAATTGCTGGGCGCTACTATGTCACACCTGGAAAAGCGTGCCCTTAATAATATTCTTATTTCTGCTCCTCCCACCTGCCCTAAACTTTAGTTGCTAAGATACATCTAGTCCCTGCTAAACATCCCTGACAACTCTTACCTATAGGAGCAGCCACAGGCCCCTGCTCTACCCAAGACTTCATGTTTGGTCAATTTTACTCCATCAGAAGCCTGGCAAACTCTCCTCACCTTCCCTGCATCTATCTCTTTTTTCTTCAGGGACCTGGAAGTCCCGCCTATTCCTTCCGCCCAGCAATTGGCCCATGGCTTTCTTTACTGACAGATCAAGAACCAACTGGGGAACAGGACCTTAGCATCAGAACTGCCCATACATTCTATAGCCCCGGACTTGGCATCCCAGGGCATGGTATGCTGCTGGCCCCCTCAGCAGCTGCTCTGGGAAGTCTCCAGCACAAGGTGCTGTGTAGTTGGCACAGGCGAGGCCCCATATTACCCTGCCTGAATGCCCAGAAGCGTAACTGCGAGCAACTTCAGGTTGCACAGCAGATCTGTGGGGCTGTGTAATAAGTCACAGGAGCAGTAATGCATTCTCTCACAGCCCAGTGTCCAGGATAAAGGCATAGGCAGGCCAGGCTCTGTCTGAAGGTCGTCAGCCAACTCCTGAAGCTCTTCCGGCAGCTCCTGGCCTTCCTTGGCTGGTAGAATCACTCTTGCCTGCTAGCGTCCCACAACCTAGCTCTTAAGAGGATGCTGGACTGGATTTACTCTAACCTACTGTCTTCCTTCTACCATACTCTAAGCACATCTGCAGACAGCCACCTCTCCCTCCACCCCTCCCCCAAAGGTCACATTCTAAAGTTCTGGCTGGACATGCATTGGGGGTGGGACACTACTCAGCCATCATAGGTGGCAGCCGACCAGTCGATAATTGTGTTTCTTTTTGCTTCTAGAACCAAAATATTCATTCGCTTCCCCAGGACCCTGTTTGCTACTGAAGATGCCTTTGAATTCAGTAAACATCAACTAGGTATGATATTCTTTTTGTCCCAGTTTCAAGAGCTATGAACACATTTAGCCAGGGAGAAGGAAAGAAAAGCCTTAAACATGGCTGCCTGATGTGTCAGAAGGTATCACTTAAGAACCAGGGATAAAGAAACAGGACTATGAGATTATGAGGGGACACCTCTGACCTGATGGGCTCCGAGGGCAGATGTGGACATCACGTGTCTGCACGTCTCATTCTGTGCCAGCACCCTCACGTACGCTGAAGAGTAAAGTCACGGGGGACCTCAGTACAGGCTTCACCACTTCTTGCCCATGTCTGATGACAACAGGTGTGCCTTCAAACCCACAGCCAGGGTGTGTTTGTGAATGCAAGTGACAGGGTTGGATTGGGGCAGGACAGGGTGGGGGACCAGGTACTTCTTTAACTGCAGATCTAAGGGGTCCTTGCTCTCTGCCTTGTACACTGACAGTCGTGTTCCCAGAACAAGCTTGTGAATGGTCACAGCTGCTCCATTCAGGGGAGCTGAGACACAGAGGCTCTGTGAGGCTATTGAGAACCATAGCTGATCAGTAGCAGAGCCGGGGGCTTGAACTTGGACCTGTCCGGTTTCAAGGTCTGACAGTTGTACATGCTAGGCACGCTCTCTGCCACTGAGTTACCTCTCCAGCAGCAGGCTCCCATGGCCACCCACCTGGCTGAACTGCAGGAACTGGCTTATTAGGCTTGGGGTAGGGGGGAGGGGAGGAGGTTAGGTCCGCATGAACATGGCCTCTGGTCCTCAGTCACTATGTGGAGGGGGTGATGAAGGCCAGAGCTGTGGGGTGTTTTGGGGTTCACGCCGCTCAGTGTTGGTGGCATGAGACATCTCCATGTGAGCCTGATGCCCATGTCCTTCCTTGCCTTGTGGATGGGTTGTGAGGATGAGCTGTGAACTGAGCACCAAACAGTGAGCCTCTTCCTCACCCCGTGGAAGGCAAGAGAACCGCAGGGCGTCTGGGAGCCAGGTCTAATGGAAGCAGCTGTTCCAGTCTCTCCAACACTCTTAGCTCCCGAGAATGGTTCCACTGCAGGCTCTCGGGGGCCCACTCCGGAGGTCAGTCCTGCTTCTGGTAATCACGATCAAAGGCCTAGAAGCCAGTTCACCAAAACTTTCATTTTATTTTAAGTGTCAAGAATCCAGGCCACATACAAAGGCTGCCTAGGAAGAAGGGAATACGTGAGGAAGAGGCAAGCAGGTAAGGGCTGTGTGACGAGCCTTTCCCCTGTCCATCCTTCCTTACACCTTTGTCTGGGGCTGCCTCGGGCCTGGTTCTGGGAACGCAGTGCCTAGGCCGGTCCTATGCACAAGTTTTACACGCCCACATGTAAATAAGGTATGTGTGTCCGTTAGCACACACGCTCATGTGTGCTTGTGCAAGCTGGAGGCCGATGCTGGGCATCTTCTCTCTCTCTTCTCTGAGACAGGGGGATGACTGACTTCACCAGAATGGCTAGCAAGTCCTAGAGATCCTTCTGCCTCTACTGTCCCCTAGCCCTGGGATCGTAAGCATAATCCATACCCAGCTTTTTTGGGGGGAGGGAGTACTGGGGATTCAAACTTAGGTCCTTGTGCTTGCAGAGTGAAGCACTTTACTACTGAGCCATCTCACCAGTCCATAAGAGGATTTCTTGAAAGTTTTACATATCACTTAACTCCTCTGGAGTCATATTTTCAAGCAATGCTCCGACCCCACATTTCTTAGACCTTTTCTTGAATTTCATTCTTACTACATTTTTCTTTAGTTTTACCATCTATGGATGTCACTAAACAGCCTAGTTTGGCAGCCGTTGGTATTTTGTGGCTAGTTCTGTTTTCTGAATTGTTTTTGAAATTCAACCAGGACCTATTTGCCTCTTTTTTTTTTTTTTTTGAGACAGGGTTTCTCTGTGTAGCCCTGGCTGTCCTGGAACTCACTCTGGAGACCAGGCTGGCCTCGAACTCAGAAATCCGCCTGCCTCTGCCTCCCAAGTGCTGGGATTAAAGGCGTGCGCCACCACTGCCCGGCTATTTGCCTCTTTTCAAAGCTGTATACTATTCCTTTAGGACAGAGATTTAGGGAGCATTTCTAATCTGTGGGTCTTACAGTCTCCGAAGTTACTCAACTCTGCCGCTGCTGCCTCAGGATTGCTTTAGGCAATATGTAAAAGAATGGATGTAACTGGGTTGATATCAAACTTTATTATATAAACAGGCAGCTGCTCTTCCGACCACAGTCTGCCAGCCCCGGGCTCTGAGTGCTGGAATGTGTGATTTCCAATTGCCTGCTCTCCAAAAGAAACACTGCTGTTCTGGGGGAAGAAAATGCATTCTGAAAACCCAAAGAGACAGACAGACAGACAGGCAAGACAGGCAGACAGACAGGCAGACAGACAGACACATACACACAAAACATGGAGACAAGCAGGAGCTAATTTTTCATGTTGCTGTTTATGAATCTCCATCTTTGAATGTGGCAACTGAAAGTCAGCACTGGAGGGCCTCAGCAGGGCCCCTCCTGTAACTCTGAGCTTCTGCAAAGGTTCCCAGCCTCTGCTGTCAGTACATGCAGGCTTTGAGTTGCAGGTATGGCATGCACCCCTCGCTTGCAACCCTCTGGGACCAGTGGAGCCCTCTAGTGGGCTGACATGTGCAGAGTGGGAAAGCCCACTGTGTGAATGTTCTGCCTTCTAATGGCAGCAGTGGACTCTTCCAGCCACCAAGTTAGAAGCCCACTGGCGTGGAGTCCTGGCTCGGAAGGAGATCAAGAGGAGGAAGTGGGCGGTGCAGATCATACGCAGGTAAGGTCTCAGCACCCCGGGCCCGGCGTACTGCAGTATGGTCATGGGCCTGGTGGGGTTTTTGTGGTTGTTTTTTAAGGGGCAGGAATGAGTTATGTGTGTGAGTGTGTGCAAGTGTACGTGCCTACGCAAATGGGTGTGGGTGCATTCCAGAGAGGCGCTGGCGCTCTGGGGCTGGAGTTAGTTGTTTGTGAGCTGCCTGCCGGGGGAGCTCCGATCTGAAGGAACTTCAGTCCTCCTGACTGAGAGCAAAGGCACCAAGCCATCTCTCTCGCTGTGGTCTTGGTTTATACAGAAAAGCTCTGCTCTCAGAGCGTGCTGGGAACTCAGCTGTCTCTCTGCTCTGGATCCCACCTGTTAGGTCTCAGTGTCACTGACTGCTCTTAGCTCCCTCAGTCACGTGACTTCCAGAGCCAGGCGGCGAGAGTGAGCGAGTCTCATAAGTGGTCATCAGACAGGATACTGTGGGGACTGACTGCAGGCAATCTGGAGGCACAGGCCACTGAGGCCAGCTGTCACTGATTCCCCCCCCCCCCAGGGGACATGAGCCCAGCTGTGTAGCCAGCCAGCCTTCCTCTTCAGAGGAAGCTGAAGCCTGGCTTTTATGTAATGCTGCTTACTTTTAAAATAAAGGTTTATTTAGTATATGGATGAGTACAGTGTAGCTGTCTTCGGACACATCAGAATCCAACCCATTACAGATGGTTGTGAGCCACCATGTAGTTGCTGGGAATTGAACTCAGGACCTCTGGAAGAGCAGCCAGTGGTCCTAACCACTGAGCCATCTTTCCAGCTTCATGCTGCTCATTTATAAATTGCCAACCAACTCAAGCTAGTTCAAAGAGAAAGCAGTGTGGGTGGAACACAGCACACTGCTGGGGCAGGTGTGGTGGGGTGGCCGCATTACGGGTCCCCGGCCTGTGTGCCTGTGTAAACCCTCCTGTCACTTTCCTTTCTAGATTCGTCAAGGGTTTCATCAACCGTGACAAACCCCTTTGTCCTGACAACGAGGAGTTCGTCGTGCTTGTGAGGAAGAACTACATCCTGAATCTCCGCTACCATGTGCCGAAGAACGTGCTGGACAAGAGCTGGCTGAGACCTCCGGGCATCCTGGAAAATGTAAGTCTGAACTGGGATGCTGATGTTACAGGTGGCGTGGGCACCGGTAGCCGACAGGGCTGCTTTTCTAAGTCTTTATTTGCAAGTGTGTGTCAGAAGGAATGGCGTACCTCAGCATCCGTCAGCAGGGGTTATAAACCCAACAGACACCTGCTTAGACAGAGCCTTTTCAAAATACAGGTTGTTACTACGTAACCCAGGCTGGCCTTGGATTTGTAAACTTTGGGCCCCAGCATCCCAAGCCCTGAGATTGCAGATATGTGAGAGTGCTCTGGATAGGTTCCAACCACGACGTAGCAGTCTTGAAGCTAAGTGACTGCCGTGATTTCCACAAAGAATGTTCTAGAACAGTGGTTCTCAACCTTCCTGATGCTGTGACCCTTTTGTGCAGCTCATGTTGTGGTGATTCTGAACTATAAAAATTATTTCGTTGCTACTTCGTAGCTGTAGTTTTGCTACTGTTATGAACCATATGTAAATATCTGATAAGCAGGATATCTGATAGGTGACCCCTGTGAAAGGGGTCATTTGACTCCCAAAGGGGTCACAGCCCAAAGCCCACAGCTTGAGAACTATTCTATGGTGGTAGCTACTGCAAGATTCCTGGGCTCCACTGAAGCCCTACTGTGTAAGATGCCGAGTCTCCTTTCTACAGCCCCCCCCACCACCACCCATAGTGGCTCTAATCATACCCAAGTTGGCAAAACCTCCTTCAGCAGTGCTGACCTGCTGGAGGGACTGGGCTCACGGTCTTGAATGTAAGCTGCTGCTGTCTCACTTGATTGGATACCATGTCCTAAAGAGCTGCCATGTGGGGTGTCGCAGCCCAAGGCAGGGAGTGGGGGAGTGAGAGAGGAGTTGTTCTCCACACAGGCTTCCAATCTGCTCAGGAGGATGTGCGTGAGGAACCTGGTTCGGAAGTACTGCCGTGGGATCTCAGCCGAGAGGAAAGCCATGGTAGGACAGATGTGTGGCATCTGCACGGTGGCAGGGGACCAGACTATTAGCACTAAGTCGACTTTACCGGCTACCGAGGAGCTACCGAGGAGCTGAGGGTTACACTATTCCCATGACTCGTGGAGCAGCAGAGGAACTTCAGCAGCTCCCATCAGCGTCCCTATGTTACCATGACAACAGACTGGGGTGGGGGGGCTGTAGTTCGAGAGGCAGGATTCCCTGCGCTAGAGGACACTTACCTGTAGGGTTTTCTGTGAAGGGCTGCAGACTCCATCTTTGAGGCTTTCTAGGCTGTATGCTATGACAAGAAGCCAGACAGGTAAAAGTGAACACCACAGCTGTGTCCCAGTAAAGCTTTATTTATAAACACAAGCAGCAGGCACCAGGCTGCCTCTGGGCTGGAGTTACAGAGCTGACTTAGGAGAGGTGGTCCTTGAAGCTCTGAAACCTCCACCCTGGGAGGAATAAGGAACCCTCAAAGTGTCAGTCCCCTCTCTACCAGTGTAAGCCATAGTGTAGCTCGTTGCGTAAGCTCCTGTCTGAACTTCCCAGGGCCGCCTGCTGGATGCTCTGACCTGTTGTTGTTACAGATGCAGCAGAAGGTGGTCACGAGCGAGATATTCCGGGGGAGGAAGGAAGGCTATGCAGAGAGCTTAAACCAGCCGTTTGCCAGCAGCCGGCTGGGTGAGCGTGCTTTCTGGGAGGGCTGGGGACCCTCTCCTCAGCTGAGCCTCAGGGGAAGGAGCACAGACCCAGCCCGCAGCAGGCCTTCCTCAGAAGGCTGGTGGTGACTCCCGCTGTTCTGGTTCCCTCCCTAGATGAAGGCAAGATAAATCCCAAAGTGCTTCAAGTGCTCGGCAGTGAGAAAATCCAGGTACGGCCTCCACCAAGACCCTTATTATGTCTGAGGCCAGGGCGTGTTTTCCCCATGAGTGTCTGGAAGTGCTGCTTAAACACAGGGTACAGCTACGTTCATTAGGGCTTTCCCCCCATCCTAATGCACTCTGGGCATTAACCAACATTACCAAGTAGTGTTTGCCAACAGAAGCCTACTGCCTACTGTCTTCTGTCTGTCATCCCCAAACAATCTTGGTTTGTTTCCCTATGAAACTGTAGCCAGGACCTTTAGCATGAGACCCCATGTTGGTGGGGAGCACTGAACTGATGACCTCAGTCCTGACCATGGTCTCTCAACAGTGGCCAGGAGGAGGTCACTGCTTCCGATCCTACGTGGCTTGTGGGGTAACTGAGGGCTGAGTGAGGGGATCTTGCTCATGTATGTGCTTGGTGGCCACTGTCACTTGCCTGGTTCTGGAGAAAACCAGCAGGAGAGCCTAAGAGAACCATGTACGCTCTCCTCTCTGCTGGCCTCTCAGTGCAGCCCTGGGAGGCTGGAGCCTTGGCCTGTTTCCTCAAGGGGCCGAGTAGGAAGGCAGAGCCCAGGACGGAACTCTTCCAGATCCAGGGTGACTCCGCTAAAGCTGAGTTAGAAAGGCTCTGTCCCCGGCCCTTGGGTGAGGCGGCCTTCCCCTCCTGGTGACACTAGCCGCCTTGCAGTATGGTGTCCCGGTCATCAAGTATGACAGGAAAGGCTTTAAGGCGCGGCAGCGGCAGCTCCTCCTCACGCTGAGGTCGGCATACGTGGTGGAACTTTCCAAAATCAAGCAGAAGATAGAGTACTCGGCCCTGAGAGGTGAGTGAGTGCTGGGCAGTCTCGATGGGTCCCCCCCCCCCTTCTCTCTCCCTCCCTCCCTCTCCCCCTCCCCCGCCTCTCTGAGATGGGTCACGCACTGAGCCTTGGAGCTCAGTTGGATGTACCTCCCTGGCCCACCCCAGCCTAATGCTGGGCTACAGATGTGCACAGTATATCTCACTTCTGTGTGGGTGCTAGGTACCCAAACTCAGCCATCTCCACAGGCCTCATTTTGTTTTTCTTTTTCCTCCCAAGACAGGGTTTCTTTGTGTAGCCCTGGCTGCCCTGTAGACCAGGCTAGCCTTGAAATAGCAAATTCGCCTGCCTCTGCTTCCTGAGTGCTAGGATTAAAGGCTTGGGCTATCACCACCCAACCCCCCCCCCCCCCCTTTTTTTTTTAAACTAATGCCAGACTCTGGATCTGTCTTAGGTGTCTCCATCAGCAGCCTTAGTGATGGAATCCTGGTCATTCACGTCTCACCAGCGGACAAACAGCAAAAGGTAACTATACCTTCCGGCCTCCCCCAATGGTTTTGGCAACAGCAGCTCGCTTTCCTGAGCTGAACGCTGCAGAACCTCTGCATTCAAACCACTCATCTGGAACTCACTGTCACCCCTCTCTCTCCACAGGGGGATATCATCCTGCAGTGTGAACACATATTTGAGGCAGCCACTAAGCTCGCCATGCTGGTTAAGAAGGAGCATGTCGTCCGTGTCGTCCAGGGAAGGTAGGGGCTTATCCACTGTGACAGGGCTGCTGGCGTGAGTCCCACCTGCCTCCTGCACAAAGGGAGTCCTTCAGTAGGGACTGGGAGGTGCCAGAGACTGCCGCACTGTGCCTCTGTAGTGAAGAGCACTCCTGTCTCCATCCCAATCTTGGGCACAGGGAACATCTGTCACCATCTCCTTCCTCAGTTTTCAAAGGGGGTGCTGACGTTCTGTGTGCCCAGAGGGTGCGGGTCTGCCACCGCTGTGGCGGGTTGGCAGCGGTACTGGTGCTTCAGCAGAAGGGCTGGTTTCTTTAGGGGGTGAGAGAATCGGCTGAGGCAGAGAACTCAATCCTCTCAGTGACGGTGGAGCAGCCCCTTAGTGTTCTATTCCCACGCAAGGCAAGCAAGCTCGGGCTACCCAGTGTTCCCGAGGCGCAAGGCTGCCAAGGGAGACTGTGAGGACTCCTGCTCTCTGCCCCTGACGGGTGAATTCACAGGTAGGGTAGAGAGCCGGTGGGGACTCTTAAAAGTGCATCTATTCTGATGGAGCCCGGAGGATGGGCTCCTGGGGTGGCTGTGAGCAGGAACAGGGCAGGCCGCTCTTATAAACACATCACATGGCCCTTTAGAGAGCCAGACTGCTGGACTGAGACTACAGAGGCCCCACTTGTGAGGGCAGCCTTCTGATGATAGCCAACAGTGAAACAAAGCGGGATGGCTTCCCGAGGAAGGGAGTTTCTCTTGCAGACTAAAGGGGGTGTCAGTAACCCATCACTCGATGCCTTTTAAGCCTACAGTTCCACGTCGGCCCTGGGAGAGAAGGCACGATAGTTTTTGAGGCTGGAGAGGAAGACCAAGTCTATAAGGATAAAAACGGACACTTAAGAGTGGTGAGTGGCTGCCTGCGGGAAGTGTGAGCCAAAACTGACCGTCCCCTGCAGTCCCGACGGGTACTCTGGAAGCGAGCCACAAAATGGTACTTGAAAGACAGGCGGGTGGGTGTCACCAACCAGAGGGTCACAGGAGATGGTTGTCATTCTCAAGAGCCCAGCTGTCTGTCTGCTGGCTCATAAAGGCTCTGCCTTGTGCTCAGGACCCAGCCAAGATGAAAAGGTCCGAGTCTAAGGAGGTTCAGATCTGAACCTGCTGCCTCGTGTGTGTACCCGCCAGTCAGAAGGTCTCCTCACCGTCCTCGCTTGGTCGCAGCAGGGTGAGGATGTGTCCTGCCAAGCTGCAAGGAAGTGAACGTGCAAAGCAGACGGGGGTGGAAACCATGAAATGTTATCTTCTGTATACATTTAGTTTATATAACTTATCTATATGTAAAACAGGTTTGCAGGTATAAATAGTTCACAAGTGCCTTTTGCAGCATAGTTACCCTCCGTCCCCTCAGGGACAAGTAAAAGAAAGTGGTTACTTTGAATGAGAAGTAGGTGATCTTTTAGTGCTGTGAGGAGCTGCCTGGACTCTGTGGCCACCCAGTCCATCATCCCCCATGCCTATCCAAGGCAGAAGATGTTGACGGGTCGGTCTCTCTGTACCACTTTCTAACCTGGCTGCTCCCTTAGGAGGTAGAGGGGATCCCGGTGGTAGCTGCTTCCTCCAGGGCAGATGGTTGGGCTCTAAAGCCAGGTGCTCCTCTCCCCAGGTGTCAGCAGGGAAGAAGACCTGACAGAGGATGGCCTTGCCCTCCACAGTCACTATTTCTGCTCCAGCTGAGGCAAGCACTGAACCAGCACGGACCTGCTCCAGTTACCCGTGCTCAAGGCCAGTGTAGCGGCTCCTGGAGAACGGCTGCATCAAGGAGCCTGTGCTATGGCAAAGCCAGGTCTCTCTCGGGTGGCACTGCATCCAAACGCTTCCTGGGAGCCAACCTAGAGTCATCCCCTGTCCCTAGTAGAACCCAATTTAGGTGCACACAAGGAGTCATTTTAGGGTGGGTGGCAGGTTCTGTACCTCTGACAAGCTGCCGAGACACAGGAGTAAAGGCGATCTCGTCAAGATGCACAATGTGAACTCTGCTGTACATGACACATGCTGCCAGGGACTGGGCTAGGCTCCCGGATTCCCGACCCCAATCCTTCAGAAGCCCCTCCCTCCCTCAGCTTCCGCTGAGTGCTTAAGCGCTAGAGAGAATGACCAACTCTGAGGTAGGATGTGGTAGTCATGACTGAGCCAGGCGTCTCGGAAAGACCAGCCACGGTGTGAGTAGAAGCAGAGTGGAGTTTATTTGACACGTGTCTACAGATGCTCGTACAGAGTGAGCACCTGTAAAACTCAGCAGAGGCAGGAAGGTGCTTCCGTGACCAGGGGCTGTGGGTGGAGCCCGCTAACCCACACGCACTCTGGGGAGCCCTGAGCAGCAGGTATGGCCCCTGAATGGGATCTCGACCTCCAGGGAGGTCAAGCAGCCCATCTTCCACAGCAGGCGACAGGAAGCTCTGTGGAGCCTGCCAGGGGTGCGGACCCCACAAACATTGAACTTGGTTACCATGAACAAAGAGCTATTCTGATTTATTTTCATCGTGAGCCCTTAGCGTGCAGTAAAAAAAGTTCACTCTTTACACCAGCGACACGCTAGATGAACTAGAAGTGCCGACTACTGCCTTCACTCCCGTGTTTGGAACCGGGAAGCAGAGCTTTGGAGACCGACGCTGGGTCAGGCCCTAACTGGACTCAGCTGCCAGCGGGATCAGGCACCATGGAATGGTCGCTTGGTCTGTTCCCATCGCTGGGAGCTGAAGTACAAAGCTACAGGCACAAGGTTTGAGGCTAGAGGAAGGTAGAGAGAGCTGCCAAAACAGGACCCGGAAGGCCAGAGGCCAAGGCAAGTCAGATTGTGCCGCTAAGTCATTCTGCACAGGAACATTTAAACAGTGTATACATGGCTTGTCCATTCCTATAGAAAACACCAGGACATTCAGTTTAACTTCCTAGAAAAGGTGAACCCACCAGGCAGGGCTGACGTTTAACAAACAGTATAAAAACTTAGGAAACGTGATTTGTAAGCTCCCTTTCTTGGCTCTTAATACAAAAGTTTACCCCACACCGTTATGTACAAAGCATCTCCCCCGCACATGGTTCCTCGATCCAGTCGGGACTGTTTGAATATTTCTAAGAGGCTTTGCTGTCAGATACAAGAAGAAGGTACACAACTGCCACGTACAAAGTGAGCCGTACAAACCATCGCAAAACAGCAACTGTAAAATGTGTCAGACATCACCCACTTAATACCTTTGGTCTAAAAATAGCCACACATCCTTTATCAAGCAGCCACCCCACCCCGCCGCCCTCACCTAACCCTGGTGAGTTTCCTCAACCACCCTTCAGTCACGACTCCTCTGCACAGCACAGACTAGAGGTAACTGGGGTCTGTCCCGAGCGCCTGCGCCCTTCAGTCTCACGTCCCCACCAACAGTCACACACATCCCCGGAATCACAAACAAGATCCAAAGGTATCTGCACGCCCCCTCTATTCTGGACAGACACAAAACCTGCAGGGTTGCAGCAGGGAAACCGCCTGAGTCAGGCTGCGAACTCAGTGGTGTCTTGACCTGGAGCCAGTGTCTTCTGCCAAACGGTTCCTAACCACAGGGCAAGGCACCCCCTTGAGAAAAGAAGCCATGCAGAGACAAGTAGACCCTTAAAGCAGCAATGGCTGCAGCTTCCTGGGTCTGCTCCCTGGCCTGGCAGTGTGCCTGCCACACCAAGGGACCAGGGAGAGGCTCGAAGCACATTTCATCCCCCTTCCACTGCTGACCAGGGAGCTGTAGTACAAAACCCGCACACAGAGCCGACTCCCAGGAAAGCAATAGCGCCGCCTGCTCAGAGCACACGGGCCAGGGCTCAAGGACACCTGGGTGGCTGGCTGCCAACTACACAGTCCCCGAGCTGCCACAGTAAGCCCTTAAGGGAGTGTCACCTAAGAAGCCCTAGTAGGTAGTCAACACCCACAAAAATAAATACTGCAACAAAGGTTCTCACAAACACGCCAAACTCATTCATACTTTTCCTCCGAGAGCCCAGAAAGGCCGGCTCCAGGCTCTCACGAGGGGTGGGGCCCTCAGACACAGCGTGTTCAGAAGGGGTGCACATCTGGGTCAACACAGAAGCAATCCACTTTGTCAAGAAATATCAAAATAATCATCTGGCTTGTTACAAAAGTGTCTCAGACTCCAGGGGAGGTGGGAGCCGCCCAAAGCCTGCCCAGGGTCTGAGGGGGCGGGGCAGGAGCGGGCGGAGGGCAGGCTGCTGGCCTGCTCACTGGTGGAGGTGGGCCCGGTCATCTGGGCGCTTGATGTGGATCCTCCGCACTCGCTCGATCCGCTCCCGCTCCCGCTCCTCGTCCTCGTCCAGGTGATGAGAGCGTCCAGCGGCCCCGCCCGTGGCCTCCAGGAGTGCATTGTCAGGTCCTCGGCCATCCTGGGCCTCATACAGCAAGATATTCAGGGTCTCCTCATAAATGCGGGCTTCAGGGAACTCAACCTGTGCCCCCACAAAATACAGGGCAGAAGGTTAGCAGGCTGGACAGGGCCACCACCTCAGCCTGCATTCTCAGCAGGGCCTCAGGCTGCCCAGCTCCTATGCTGACAATGCAGTCCCGGGTCCACAGTGCAGCCCCATGCTTGCAAGCAGAGCCTGTCCTCAGGTGACATCTTCCTTAGGGCAGGGGTGGGGAGTCAGGGGATGGAGGTGAGGGCTGTGGTCGGAGCGGGTGGGAGAATGAAAGGCAGGGGAGCTGGCGGCCACCTGGGAAGAAGCAAAGTCCCAGCTTTCTGGGCAGGTGTGATGAGTGAGCCCAGGACAGTGAAGGTCTTGGGCAGTGATGGCAGAGGGCCTCAGAAGCTGTCCCTGAGTCCCTGGACTTACTCCAGGGGCAGGATCTGCTCCTAAACTCACACAGACCGGCAGTGGGACAGTCACCACCCAGACAGACAGCAGGGGTGAGAGGCCGAAGCTAGAACAGTCACAAGAGCATCAATCCCAAGGCTGGGTAGCATTTGTGACCCACATCCCAATGGCAACAGCCAGACACCCCAAAACAACACATCAGAAGCAGTGAGATGGCCCAGAGGGGAACACATCAGAGGCAGTGAGATGGCCCAGAGGGGAACACATCAGAGGCAGTGAGATGGCCCAGAGGGGAACACATCAGAGGCAGTGAGATGGCCCAGAGAGGAACACATCAGAGGCAGTGAGATGGCCCAGAGGGGAACACATCAGAGGCAGTGAGATGGCCCAGAGGGGAAAGGTGCCAAGCCCGACAACCCAAGTTTAGTTCCAATGTTCTGTCAGCTCCAGGATCCCATGGAACCCACATCTCCCAAAGCCTCAGGGGTGAGAGCAACCCCATCAAGTGACTGAGGGCCTACACACAGGGGACTAGAACCTTGGCAATCTGCTTGTGGCAAAATTAATGTCCATTTCTCTTAAGGTGAGAGAGAAATGACAGAATATGCAGCAAGGGGAGAGCGGGAAAGAGAGAAGCCACCCAAGTCCAAGAAGGGTGGGCAAGCAAGCCCAGAGAGGTGTGATTCTGACAGCAGACTGGGCTCTGGCTCCCAACTCCAGGGAATCGGATACACCGGCACTCACGTGCAGAGACCACCCGCAGACATACACACCTACACATCATAATTCTAAAAAGCAATGGCGTGTAGGGCCTACATCAGACCAGACAGATCTGGGTCAGCAGAAGGGAGAGACAGGGGATAGCCAAAGGGAGTCAAGGGCCAGCTTT
Organism: Grammomys surdaster; assembly: GCF_004785775.1. NCBI lineage: Eukaryota > Metazoa > Chordata > Mammalia > Rodentia > Muridae > Grammomys > Grammomys surdaster. The sequence goes on from NW_021604612.1 coordinate 2,391,149, forward strand.
GGAAGGCAGCACAGGCCTCTGACCAGTGGGCTCTGATGAGGCCATGCTGGTGCAGAGTCCTGCCACCCGGAGCAGGGTGACCCAGCACCGGTGGTCAGAAAGAACTGAGATGCCAGAGGGAGAGGGCCCTGGCAGCGGGGCACCCAGGTGCAAGAGCAAACCTGAGTCTGGCCAGACTGCCCAGAGAGAGCCGGGAGCACGGCCCACTGTGCTCACCCAAGGTCAGCAGAACGGCCCCTTTCTCTGACCTCCACCCCTCCTTCTTGCCGTGAGCACGGCACTTACCTTGGTCTGCTTCTTCTCGGTGGCGTAGACAATGGAGGTGCAGCAGACCTCAGCGATCTTCCGGCCCTGGCCGTAGAAGGACCAGCAGCAGATCTCATCCCCGATGACATCCTTTATGAAGAGGACCCTCCCGTTAAAGCGCAGGGAGAGCTTGTCGAACAGTTCGATGTTCTTCAACATATTGTCGTCAGAATTGCTGCAGGAGAGCATCGTGGAGGGTGAGCACAGCTGCGACAGCCGCTGCCGTCCACCAGTGCTCCTGCAACGGGCGGAGCCCTCCCAGCTCCTTCTCTCTATCTCTACCTATAGTGAGCCCTGGAGAAAGGCACCGTAGTGCCTACTGCTCGAGAAAGGAAATGAAAGCCCAAAGACACTGTCCAAGTCCATAATGTACAGATGACAGAGCGGGGTCTCAGGGACAGCTGTGGCCCAAGGGCTGTGCCCCTAACCCATGGTTGCACATCTGCCCTACCTACACCTAAGAAGACCACCGACCACAGAGCTGCTGGGTGCAAGCTCCTGAGCCACCCTACCCTTTCCCTGCCAGGCCCCGTGAGGTGCATATGCCCAAGGAAGACTTGTTGACCCTTGGTCAGTCTGTGGGTTCTTGATGACCTTGTTATCTCTCTCCGTCCCTCAAGCTGCTCATTTACAGAGCGTGTTCTGAGAGCCAGAGGGCCCTCTAGAAACATCCACTGCCGTGGGTGCACTGCTCTAACAGCCCAGTCCCCGGAACTGAACCAGAGTCACAGGCCCAAGAAACAGAAGCACGGATGTCCACACAACCCTGAACAATGTTCACGGCTGCATTTATAATCGTCAGAAACCGCAAACAACCCAAGCACCCGTGCTGAGCGACAAAGCAGCGGTCGCCGTAAGGGCATGACTGATGGTACTCCAGGAAGCGCAGACCCTGCAAACCTTACAGTGAGGCAGTGAGGCAGGGATCAGTCACAGGATGCAGATCTTCTGTCACACGGCATGCTTGAACCAGGGAAACCCACAGACACACAGTGCAGGCTGGCAGCCTCCGGCGGCCGGGAAGATGAGGGACACCGCTCACTGGGTGTGGACCCGTACAACAGGAAACAGTGGCTTTTATGGCACGGGTGACCTCCACCCATCTCTAAGTTCCCCCTTGCTCCCCACCTCCCTACCCAGCTAAGGTGTGTTGCAGGCCGTGTGAAGGGACAGGCAAAGCCTGCTGCGCTTACCTGGTGTAGGAGTATTTGTTGTTGCTTCGGTTGTAGAGCAGTTTTACTGCTGGCTGTGTGGGAAAAAAAGAGGAGAGTGGGCACAGGCCAGCAGAGCTTACAAGAGGGCTGCTACATGTCCCAGGGGCAACAAGTGACATGGGGTTTGCCACTCAGAATGCCTGTTATCTCAAAACACAGGCACTGGGTACTGCCTCACCCCACCCTACCCCAAACACAGGTACACACAGACACCCCTTATATCCATGCCACAGACATCCCCAACATACACATATATTCCCCACACACACACTCCCACACTCATACACATAAGTACACACCGACACCCTCTAACCCCCACAGGTACAATGCAGACACCCCCACACGCATACACATAGGCCCACAGCCACTCACTCACATACACAGTACACACACACACACTCACACAGGTACACACAGACACCCACACCCTCACACACCGCCCCAGCCTTGGCACACCTTATTTGATGTCGCTATAAGCCTCTGTTCTTCCTTGGAGGATGTGATGACAGGAACTTTGCAGAAGGGTTCGTAAGTATCTTTGTTCTGCTGGAACAAAACATGCTTTCAGCCCAGGGGGTCTGCCTGGCCCAGGGCTGTCTAAGCTGGCCAGCCAGGAAGTCAGGCCCTGATGAGGAGGAAAGGAAGACACTTTGCACCTGTTAACTGGGAAGGTTTAGACTAGGGGAAGAATCCGGTCTTTGGGGCCGCAGTATGCTGGAATCCCCAGTAAACACCAGGATGGCACAGTTCTGTCTGCCTAGACTCCAAACCAAGCCCTCAACGTAGCAGGTGATCACAGGGGAGCTGCTCCAACCCCACTGCAGCACAGCAGGGGATGGGAAAGGAGAGAGAACAGTGATGTCAAGAACACAAAAGGAGTCAAAGGCAAGCAGACTCCAGCTGAGTAGAGGAAAGAGGCAGAGACAAAGCCTGTGTGACAGAGGAAAGACGCCCAGACACTAGAGCCCACCCCTCCCCAAGCAGGAGAAAGGTCTGCACGCCTCCGTGAGAGGCAGAGCAGACAGATATGTGTCACTCTTCTGAACACCTCGCAAGTGCCCCAGCCTGCTCAGCCCCACATGGATGGCATCTAGCCACGCTTACACCCCAGACAGAAAAAGTATAGGCCTCACAACTCCTCATCCTCCTGCCTCTGCCTTCTGAGTGCCTGAGTTCCAGGCCTGGAGGACCCTTTACAGGGTAATATCTTCCCCCACGAGGCTTCCAGTGAAAAAGTCAGTCTATCATCCAACCATGAAGGCCCCAAAGACAAGGCATCCTGGCCCCACAGATGTAGCTTTTTCTTAGGCTGAAACAGAAGCCAAGGATCACCCAGTTCTGCATAAGAAGTTTCTTAAATGACATCTGAACCAACACAAAGTGAAAACGCAAGGGACCGTCTCTCAGGGAACAGACGGAACACTCGGGGTGGTGTTCGGGCAGCCCAGGAGAAGGACAGGACGAGGAGGCAAGTTCTACAGGCTGAACCTCTCAGATCTATAGACAGGGAGCTGAGGACCCACCACCACATGAAGGTGACACAGGATCTTGGGCTACATCTGGACAGTGCAGCTTGGGGCTGGCCCGCCTAGCTGTGAACCTGGGGCCCCAGCAGGGTAGGTAAGTACTCAGAGGGGGCGGGGCTCCAGCAGGGT